>NC_059263.1:12843914-12857765 GCF_017591435.1 Portunus trituberculatus | reverse complement strand
GGGTGCGAAACCAACACCAGAGCATCAAAGACTGGCGCCGGAGGTCGAGCGGCCAGAAGCCGGCATCCACTAATAAGCTAGGAATTGGAGATGTCCGAAATGCACCTGTAGCCAAGCGGACCCCAGCATGATGCACAGAGTCAAGCACTCGTAGCCGTGCCTCAGTTGCAGAGGAGTAGAACTCACAACCGTATTCCAGCTTGGGAAGGATAAGTGTTCTGTGAAGAAGCAGCAGAATGTCTCTGTCCACAACCCAAGAGGTGTGACTTAGAACCTGAAGAAGGGATAGTGCCGTCCTACAAGATGCTTTAAGAGAACAGAAATGGGGAACCCAAGTAAGATGGTTGTCAAACAATAAGCCAAGATATCGAGTCGCCTCCACACATAAGAGGCGTCTATTGGCTAAATATAAATCAGGATCTGGATGGACGCCACGATTGCAACAAAAATGCATGGATACGGTATTTGAAGTGGAGAAACGAAAACCATTTATGTTGGCCCAACGGAACACCCTATTTATCACCAGTTGGAGCTTGCGCTCAATCAAGGACATCCTAGCAGCCAAAAAAGAGATGCATAAGTCTTCTACATATAAGGAGCTGTGAACGCCATCCGGAAGAGTATCAATATCACCATTTATGGCGTCTGCGAATAGTGTAACACTAAGAATACTTCCCTGTGGGACACCATCAGTTAGAGCAGTAGCCTCAGAGAGAACACTCCCCACTTGAACCCATAAAAAACGTCTGGATAAAAACTGCTGAATAAAAATTGGAAGGTGACCACAAAGGCCAAAATTAAACAAGGAATGTAAAATGCCATGACACCAAGCCGTGTCGTAGGCCTTCTCTAAGTCAAAAAATACGGTTACCTGATGGTGGTGATAGCGAAGGCCTCACAAATAGAGGACTCCAGGGATAAAAGAGCATCAGTAGTAGATCTCATCTTTCGGAAACCATATTGTACAGATGACAAGTAGTTCCCCCTCTCCAAATACCACATAAGTCTTACATTTACCATCTTTTCCAACACTTTACAAACACAGGATGTCAAAGATATAGGACGGTAGTTCATAGCCTGCGTAATATCTTCAGCTCGCACTAGCACCACCTTACCGTACTTCTTGAGATTTCCCTCAGGAATCGTGCCGATCTCTTTGGCCAGGTACCGGGAGGCATGGATGAAATTCCAGCGCCCATTTCTGTAGTACTCCACTAACCAACGTGGAGGCGGGATCTAGCGGACTTCTGGAACTGAATTCTCTAGATAGTTTTCAAAAACATTTGGGATCACATGACATAAATGTCACATAGCAGCGGTTAGAAGGAAAGTCCTTATCATACACCAGTCAAATGCGAACAACCGTGCCATACGCCTTGAGAAGTGAGTGCAAGGCGTGATAGGAAAAGGATGGATTAACATTTACCATCAAAAGGGAGTAAAATGCAGCAGAAATGCGTCCCTCAGAAGAACTCCCAGAACAGGAAACCTCTGTGGGAGGCCCTTGTGGAGGGGAATCCTCCTTCCTACTCAGACCTGAAAATGACGTCTTGCGGGCCAGGTCAGCCACCTCACGAGAACCTGAAAGTTTTTTGTGTTTTCCCATAAGAAAAAAAGTAACACAAAAGATTAGCTCCAGGGGCAAGGGAAACCACCTACTGGGACGACAATGAGAGCGAGCGCTGGCTGCCGTGGACGGGGTACCTCGTCCCCACGTGGACCAATTGTTTTAAAAAAAGGCCCCACATGATACGAATGTTTGTCCACGACAGAGCTGAGACCCCCCTCCCAAAGCATCCCAGCCTAGACACCCAACCATCCAGCACAGGACGGCCCCTATTGGCAATCCCTCCAGCGGGTGGCTCCGCTGGTCCACTGGCAACCTACGTAGGAACCATTTAGTCTGGCCCCTCACTGGCTAGGAAACCGTTGCCCTGAGTGAGGAAACCCAACCTACACTAGGACCGTGGTTAGGATTCAAACCTGTGCACCTGGAGACCCTTCGTACCCCAAAGTACGCATGGTTCTACTACACCACGGCTTCGGTCTACGAAGCTTTTCCTGCACAGTCTTAGCAACAACTGTTAGGTTAGTTTTAGTGTTAAATTAACTTAGATTAAGTTTGTGTTGGTATAGTTAGTCAGGAAAACCCAAAATAGACTTATAGCCGGATTATTAAACAATACCTTCCACCTTTGTCAATTGAAGGATACCATCCGGGAGAAATCAGTATTCTTAAGAGCGAACACTGCATTCTTGCAGGTCGGTAAGGCAATGATCAAGCCAGAATTTACCTTTACCACGAAAGTGAACCAAGACCTTCATCATTACCTTTGCATAAATTTTCCTTAAACACCAACTTTTATTAGTTTCTTTTGTGAACTGATTAAATTTTAAAACTTAAAAATATATAGGTTATCGTTCAAATAACCTATTTTACAAAAATTGTGATAGAAACCAAATCCAGGAACAGCAATAACATCACCACTGCCAGCTTCAATCGCCGCATCTCCATCTCCCACGTTTTCTCTCATAGGGTTGCCATATATGAACTATCAAAATTCCGGACGCCTTCACTAACACCTGATTATGGTCCTGATATGATACTGGAAAACATGTAAATTAATTAAAAGAAACTCAACTTATTTACCTTTGCATATGGCTGATAATCTTGAATTCCTTTTCTCCACTTAGCTTAGTTGCTGTCTTCTAACTCTTCTTCAACCACTGCAACTGTGACTTACAATCACTGCAAGTCATTAATGCCTTTATGTGCCAATGAGACAAATGTTCCTGGTTTACACACCAAACACTCAGCTTTCCACTCATCCCTGCCTTTTTTGAAGCACGGGAGTTTGTTCTGCATCTCTGCAGTGAATTTACACTTTCGTTTGGGCATCTTGACAAGAACAAGTAATAGTTGTAATGACAAGGTCACAAGGCCACAAACAGTAATCCAAACTGACCCCTTTCAGAGCTGGTTAAAGACTGGGGCGTGACGTAAGACAGCGTTGGGAAGGCTGCGAGCACCGACTTCATACAGGACCCATACACGTCAGAGTCTTGACCGAAACCAAACCAAAGCAGTTGCCACTCGATGAACCCCTCTCTCTCTCTCTCTCTCTCATCATTTCAACCCAAGCAAATTCAATAAATGTGATTTTTTAAGTTACTGATGGAAGGTGAAATTCCGGACATTTGAGGGATTTTCAAAAATCCCCCCGGACGCAGATTTCGTTATCTGAATTCCGGACATGTCCAGGAAAATCCAGACGTATGGCAACCCTATTCTATCAGAATTCTACTTAGCTTATGGTCAGTTGTATGTCTTTATTGCTTGATAAGTTCCCATTTTTATAGATAGCTGGTGGATTGTCTTATTCCCTTCAATGGAAAGAGATGGTGATTCTCTTCCAGGCCTGCCATTTAAAGGCAACTATGTATATGGCCACGTATATGGCCACATGTGCTTTTATTTAGAAGCAATTTTCCTAGCTTACCAAACCTTTTAAGAAGTCACACTCTGGAGCAGTTAATAAAAGGCTGGTTCTTTTGGTAAAATTTTCCATGTTGCCTGTGGTGGAATGATGAGGCAATATGGTCTGGACTTGTCAGGTCAGGGCAGGTCAGAACTGCTAGCAGCCGAGGTAATGGTAAACAAACACTGCTACCAACCACCACCAAACTATACTCGTGGTTTATTTTGTTAAACGCATTGATAGTAAATGTATGGATATGGGATAATATTCCTGGAATATGATATCATACGACAAATAATATGTTGATTTAATAACTTCATAATTTCCTGGACAAGAATGATGCGCAGGTTTATCAACACAACACCTCCATTAACTTCGAGACAGAAGGAAGCGAGGAAGGGATCAATCATAGTTTCTTGATTTGAGGTAATGAAGGTGAGCATGCAAGTTCTGAGTGAGGCGCCAAAGTGAGTGCGTTTTGAGTGAGTGATGATGATCTGGCGTGAGTGAGAGTGTAAATGCGAATAAGCAATTGCTGAATGAGAGCGAAATGAGCAAGATAAAGATGCGAGGTACTTATTTATGTAGGGTTAAGTGGACCGGATTGAAGAAAATCTGAAAATCTGAAATAGGGAAGCTGAAATAGGCATGTTTTGACCTGTGAGAAATGAGAAAAATTAACCAATCAGGTGGCAGATCTTGGCCAATCAGGAGTAGTCAGACAGAGAGAAGACGTGTTGCTTCTTGAAATTCCTAAGGAAGCCAAGGTCCTTAGATAGAAGAGGAGGAAGGGAGCAGAGGTATTTTTGGATGCACGTGTGGAAGACAGAAAAGTAAAGAGAACACGTGGTTACAATTATAAAGAAAGAAAGGAATGATGATTGATACAGTATCTTCCACCTTTGACGAAGGCTACACAGTGATGCAGAAGTCCTATTCTTAAATGTTGCCCTCAAGTAAGCCGTGCTGTACATCAGATATTATGACAATCAATACAAGTCAAGAGTATTTTATCAACCAATCTCCCCCACCCCCCCGGGACTCGTACACACCTCAAGGAGTACACAAGGCAGTGGCATAGTAGATAAGGTGGTGAGCTTGGGTTCGGGCAGATGTCCACGCATAGGTTCGAATCCTACCACTTACCGCTTTGAAGCTATGCCATTTATTAAGTGGTTTAAAGGTAGCTACATGTCACCATCATACCCAGGTTCTAGATGGTTACACTAAAGATACGCTTGGGTGGTGATATGGACCTTGATATGGGTACCACTATAAATAAAACTGACTGGGCCACTAATGGGCGGAAGCTGAACAGTGCTTCCCACATACTCTTCAAGTGTGCTTACAGGCGCTACATGCCATAGCATAAAGAAAAAAGCCTCCTACTCCAATCCACAGCTAGCAATATCAACTCCAGCCCTTCACATTATTACAAGTGGTTGCAATGGTGGGCAAATCAATCAATACAATTGGTAAACAGCGGACCTTTCATCAGTACAATTGCTAAACAGCGGTGACCAGGAAATCAATCAATACAGCACTGTAAAAATTTGGCCATAAATTTCAGTTCCTAAAAAATCTAAGGAGACAAACGACTATGGGTGGCAAATGAAGAACCAACTTGTTATCCAGACCAATGCTTGCACCATTTAATTCGAAAAAAACAATGGCCGACTGTATGTTCTTAATTTTTTTGTTCATACATAATTCTTAAGCAGGGAGTGTTAATGAATCCAGCCCCAGATCTCCAACCAACACATTCACCTTATACTAGTCACAGTTAATCATAGTATTATCAATAAACAGTGTTCTAAGGATATTCTGAAATTTTCATTAAATAACAGGTGATATAAATAATTGCTGTATATGAAAAGAAATTGTAATATTTCATGAACATAAATTGCTGCACAAGGCTTTCTTCTCTCATCCCTGTTCTGTCCAACTCTCTCTAATACAAGAGTGAACCAGTACTCTCAATCATTCACACCTTTCTCTGATAAACTCTGGAACACCCTCTATGCTTCAGTATTTCCATTTTTCTACGACTTAACTTCTTAAACATTTCAAGACATTTGTTCCAGTCTTTTGGCTAAATCTCAACAAATCTTTTACAGAACTTACATTTTTTTTTAGATCTTCCATTGTCCTTGGCTAGTTTCCCTCTAGCATAAAAAAAATAAAAAGGTCAGGTGACATTATCACTCTACCCTAGGCTGGATTTCCAATACGGGGTGAGGGATGAGGGATGAATCAGGTCACTATGCATGTGTAAATCTACTTAGTTTTCATGTAAGCACATAAGAAAAGAGGGAAGCTGCAAGAGGCCACCAGGCCTACACTTGGCAGTCCCTGTATGATTAAAGCTACTAATTCTATCTATCATCTCCATCTATGAACTAATCTAATTGTCTTTTAAAGCTTCCTATTGACTCAGCCCTGACTACATGACCACTGAGTCCGTTCCACTCATTAACTACTCTGAAAACCAATTTCTTCCCATTTCTCTCTTAAAGCTAAATTTTTCAAGTTTAAACCCATTATTTCTGATTCTGTCCCTGCTTTGCTTGGTCCCCTTTGTTATAACCCTTATACCACTTCAATACTTCTATCAGGTCTCCTCTTAACCTACGTCTCACTAAGGAATGCAGATTGAGTTTTAGTCTCACTGCACAGGGAATATCTCTCATCCCCAGTATCTTTTTAGACATCCTCCTTTGCACTGACTCCAATACAGCTATATCCTTTATATAATGTGGGGACCAGAATTGTACTGCATAGTCAAGATGTGGCCTGACCAGTGCCAAATATAATTTAAAGTGTTACTTTAGGACTTCTGCTTTTAATGCTTCTAAAAATTCATCCTAGTACCTATTCACCCTATTTCTAGCCTCAATACATTATTTCCTTTGACCAAGATTGAAGCTCACTATGAATCCTAAATCTTTTTCATACTTGAAACTTCCTAGTGCTTAGCGTGGTCACCATGATGGCAGGGCACCCAGACACTACCCAGTTCTACAGTGTCTTGCACAGCCAGGCCAAAGAATTTGTCTATATGATTGCTATACTTCTTAAAAGAGACAATAAATTGAGAACCACCTCTGTAGTGAAGATAACAGCAGAAACAGAGGGAATATCTGAAGCCAAAGTCAAAATTTTGGATTTGTTCCAGTGCTAACATGACATGCAACATAACACCACAACACTATTAGTCAATATTCACTTCACCCAAAAAAGAACTGCTCTGATGTCTTATCCTGTGTTTCTTTTCATTATTCATTACATTAGACTGAATATCTCAAGTACACATAACAGAAAATAATGTCTTATTTTAACTTATATAAAGTGAGGATAGGAAAGTAAGAGAAAACATAAATCATATATTCATAAATATATACATACCTATCTATGTATCTTTCTTTCTATACATCAATTTGTTTATCTTTGTGCACATGCACAAAATATCACACACACACACACACACACACACACACACACACACACACACACAAGGGGCAGTCACAGCCTGCCCTTTAGAGATAACTCTTCTTTCACACAAAACTACATGCACCGAGCTACACATATATTTTTCACTCAGAATCTAAAACTGAATATGGGAATCCCTTCACCAGCCTTGGAGTCTGTTTCTGGGCAGATCTCTCTTGAACTTGTTTGAAGACTTGTACCTCTGTGGGCCTTTTTTCTAATCATAATTATTTTGCCCCTTGAGTGGTTTTATGCTATTACACAAAAACAATAAATAAATTAAATAAATGAATGTGATATTCTAATGTTTCTGATTATTATCAATTAATTTGTATTCAAGCCCCATGTACTGTAAGAACAGAAGCACAGTCACTCCATGTGGCAAGCAAATGTAATGACAGTGTCAGTACAAGTGGACACCAGAGCAAGAACAAGAGACGATGGGAGAACAATCATCAATTGACGTGTTCATATTCTCTTTCATTTCTTGAAGCAAGAATAATGTTAATAGTGATAATAATATTACTATAAAATACAATAATGTAAGTACTAATGCAACTAATCCAAAGTACATAAAAAGTAGGGATATGCACTTTGGTAAAACACCTATGTTGAAATCTTCATAGACTATGTTTATCCTAAATATATATATATATATATATATATATATATATATATATATATATATATATATATATATATATATATATATATATACACTCAACCCTCGATTTGGCGGACCTCCATTTGCCGGATTTCGGATTTGCCGGACAAGAGTCTGTGGGAAAAAAAAAAAAAAAAAA
The DNA here is from genome assembly GCF_017591435.1 of Portunus trituberculatus. Lineage (NCBI taxonomy): Eukaryota > Metazoa > Arthropoda > Malacostraca > Decapoda > Portunidae > Portunus > Portunus trituberculatus. The sequence goes on along the minus strand of NC_059263.1, from coordinate 12,849,994 downwards.
AAAAAAAAAAAAGTCCGGGACAAGTCGATTTCAAACTACCGCGCCAGACAAAGTTCGCAAATCGGGCACTATAGATGGCAGCGCGGGCGGACATACACGTCTAGTACTGGACTGTAAACAAGTCTGCGCGTCACACGAGTGTTGTGCTTACGTGCTTGTCGTGGATACACCCTTCTTCACAACGATGCCACCCAAAACCCACCAAGAAAGTAACCAAGCCGCAGCTAAACCTGTGCACCTTTCTGTGTCGCAAAAACTGGAACTTTTACGTAAAATAGACTACTGAATAATAGAATAATAGAACTACTGAAGCCGCCACTAGACCACACGGGATCAGATATCTACCATCAATATATCTACAGTAAGGTAAATGCTAATAAAAAAAACAGTACAGATGTGTGTCGGCATTGGCATGTGTTACGCCCCACGTGGTGAGATGATGATGATGATGATGATGATGGTCGTCGGAGGTTTTGCCTTTGCCTCGGCACCTCCTGTTACTTCTATTCTTCCTGATCCTGCCTTTCTTATATTTTTCTTTCTCTTGTCTTCCACATCTGGTGCAAAGTCTCTTTCTTCTCCTCAGTTTTGTTTTTCTGAACAAAAACGTCTGATTTATTTTCCAACTTCCTGGTACAGCTGGTGCAGGTGCCGAAATGCCGTTAAAGACAACACTATGTTCCCACCGGAAATTTTTGCCGTTAAACACGGGATTCCGTAAATCGCGTGCGTTAAAGTGGGGTTCAACCTGTATAGGGTAAAGTCCGCAAGGGGTAGACCCCCGGACATTTTCCATTGCCGGACATTTGCCATTCCCGGACAAGCCTTCCCCCCTTTTAGTCCGGCAAATCGAGGGTTGAGTGTATATATATATATATATATATATATATATATATATATATATATATATATATATATATATATTATATAACACCAGGGTCGAGTTCTTGGAGACGTCACATTATTCAAATATAATTTTCTCATAGAAAACACTGGTAATGGGGGTCTATGTTCCTAGCCACTAGGAAAGTCTACTTATTGAGTGATTTTGTTACGAAAACCTTGAAAAAATATTAATACATCACTAAGTCATGGAAACAATAAAAACACATGTTCCCATTCTACTAGCTCTAATAGTATGCAATGTGCTCTCCCTCAGTCCCACATGAACAATCACAGAGGTCTTCTCCCATAGCATAGCAATCTAATACTGCCAACTTCTTTTCAATAGTTACAGTATTCCTTGATTTCTTGGAATCACCTTCCTGTGAGGGATGCATGGATGCTATAGTACATGACACAAGATGAAAATGCAGAAAAATTATCCACTCACATAGCAAGTTAACTCCAGACTGAGGGATGAAGACTCAGGACTGTGAGAAGGAATAGTTGAGCATCTCTGAAATATCACTCAATGCCATGGAGTCAAGGTGATGAATACAAAGATATGATATCCAGGCACAAGGGGGTCACAAGAAAAGGAAGCTTGTGAACCTCACTGAGACCTCTCTCAGTAAGAGGGCAGGGATGAGTATATTTCTTGCATTCAAGGTATGGGTTTCTAGATTATTGCATGGGACAATATTGTGCTGTCAGTCACAATTAAGCCACTAGTGCCACTTTGCAGCAAACTTCTGAATTCTTTCCAACTTCTTGATGCATTCTTAAGAGAGACAGAGGTTACAAGGAGACCTGATAGAAGTATTTAAGTGGTATAAGGAAGGCTACATGTGCAACTAATCAAGCAAATATTCTGAAAAGGTGGAGGAAAGAGAATGAAGGGATTGCACATGTGGTGCAACAAGTGGGTGAGCCACTCCCTGGTACATCTGCCTCACCTCCTTTCCTTGAACCTTCCACCCAAAGTGCAGCAAACTTCAGATACAGTTTGCTGCCACCAGAATATCGAGAGGTTCAAGAAGTAGCACGTACAATATTTTGCATCATAGATTATCAGCACTGCTGAATTTGGTGAGTTGTGGTGAGTGTGGCATCAAAACTGAATGGAAAATTACCCCTTCCTACTCTGACTACACAATCAATATCAGATGTGATAACAGCCAAAATATTTTGCTCCATTCTGAACCTGAAAAGTGCAAGAATAGTGATTACAGTAAAGGCAATGTAATTGCACGTGTACCATTCATTATGTGAAGGATATGGAAGGGCAGGACTCACGACTCTCAGCTGAGATAAGTACAAAAGAAATGTCATCATTTACCTTTACCAAGTGTGTAATATATATATATATATATATATATATATATATATATATATATATATATATATATATATATATATATATATATATATATATATATATATATATATATATATATATATATATATATATATATATATATATATATATATATATATATATATATATATATATATATATATATATATATATATATATATATATATATATATATATATATATATATATATATATATATATATATATATATATATATATATATATATATATATACAGAGATGGATGAATTTTATGATGAACAGCAACTTGTGACAAAGAGTTGTGTTGGGAAATTACACGCAAAAGGACAAGGAAAAGACAATGATGAGATTTTGAATGCTGATGTGAGTTTTGATGGCACAAGCTTACGAGGGGCCACAAGTCACATACTGGTGCTGCATTTGAGACAGACATTTCCTCTGGATTAGCACTGGACTTTGAAGTCTTGAGTAACTTCTGTAGGTCTTGTACAATAAACAAGAAAAGAGAGAGATGAAGAGTTTTGAAGAAAAGCAGAAAACAGCTTTTGTAGGCAAGTGCCAACTGAACGTATAACTCCGTGTCTAATTGAGCAATTTTAATACTTCTTGTTGGAAAATGATCAAGACACTCATATCTAACAACTGGTCTATAGCCATACCTTAGCGCCTTCAAATATTTTCATGACAATTTCATTTTGATTTTATGGATATCTATTTTTCCATATTTTGCTGTGAGGCTGATGTTTTTCCTTTTCACTTACAATTACAAATAAAGGGCATTTGGTATGTTTGGATGTCTAGTAACAGTACACAAAAGGAAATCAATATTCTCTTCATAGTTTTGAAACCATTACGTAATTTCAAAAGATCTTAAAATCACCTGTAAATTGTCTGTGTTGAAAAAATTTCTGCATGGATTTTTATGAAATTGCCGTCACAGATGCATCAAATGTCCCTGCACATTGTATAAAAAAATCACTGTCCTACATAAAAAACTAAGATCAGGAGGACAGGAAATGCAATACTCATGACCTGGCACACAGCAAACACAAGATGTTAGCTCCATTTTGTGTGTGTGTGTGTGTGTCTGTGTGTGTGTGTGTGTGTGTGTGTGTGTGTGTGTGTGTGTGTGTGTGTGTGTGTGTGTGTGTATTTATCTAGTTGTATTGTACAGGGTTTGAGCGGGGTTCATAGTGTCCTGTGTCCACATCTCCAGTGTGTGTGTGTGTGTGTGTGTGTGTGTGTGTGTGTATTTACCTAATTGTATTTACCTAATTGTAACATACGGGAAAAGAGCTATGCTCGTGTTGTCCCGTCTCCATATCTATTAATGTCCAGCTTTTTCTTAAAATCATGAATATTCCTTGCGTTGACCACTTCCACGTTTAAACTATTCCATGCTTCCACCCTTCTATGAGGGAAGCTATATTTTTCACATCTCTCCTATAAGTGGCCATTTTAGTTTTTTCCCATGCCCTCTCGACATTCTTCCATTCCACATACACAGATCTTCCCTATCCATTTTTTCCATGCCAATCATCACTCTGTATATTGCTATCAGGTCTCCCTTTCTCTTCTGTTTTCCAGGGTTGGAAGTTGCATTCTTTTCAGTCTGTCTTCATAAGTCAAATCTCTTAAGTCAGGCACCATTTTGTTGCAGCCCTCTGTACTTTCTCTAGTTTCCTTATGTGTTTCTTTAAGTTCGAGCCCACTGTATTGTTGCATATTCAAGCCTCGGTCTTATCATTGCAGTAATTATTTTCTTCATCATTTCTTCATCTAAATATACTAACGCCACTCTTATGTTCCTCAATAAGTTCAATACTTCTCCAATTATTTTGTTTATATGTCTCTCTGGCGATAGGTCATTGGTAATTGTCACCCCAAGGTCTTTTTCTTCATGACTGGTTTTTATGTCTTCATTTCCTATCTTGTACATACTCCTGATTCTTCTTTCACTCTTGCCAAACTCTATTTTCTTGCATTTTGTCGTGTTGAACTCCATTTGCCATGTACAGCTCCATTTCCATATTCTGTCCAAGTCTTCCTGGAGTAGTTCGCAATCTTTGTCACATCTCACTTTTCTTAACAATTTTGCATCGTGTGTGTGTGTGTGTGTGTGTGTGTGTGTGTGTGTGTGTGTGTGTGTGTGTGTGTGTGTGTGTAATTCACCTCGGTTGCCTACTGGTCACCCAGCCAGTCTTCCCCATTACGGAGCGAGCTCAGAGCTCATACACCGATCTTCACATAGGACTGAGACCACATCAACACACAACACACCAGGAAAGCGAGGCCACAACCCCTCGAGTTACATCCTGTACCTATTTTACTGCTAGGTGAACACCACATTAAGAAGCTTGCCCATTTGCCTCGCCACCATCTACTCGAACCCGGCCCTCTCATTGTGAGTCGACATACTAACTAACCACTGTGTGTGTGTGTGTGTGTGTGTGTGTGTGTGTGTGTGTGTGTGTGTGTGTGTGTGTGTGTGTGTGTGTATTCACCTAGTTGTAGTTTTACAGGGCCTGGGTATCATACTGTGGCCCGCCTCCATATCTACACACATCCAACTTTCCTTTAAAACTATGCACACTCCTCGCTGACACCACCTCCTCACTCAAACCATTCCACACCTCCACACATCTTTGTGGGAAACTATATTTCTTCACATCCTTCAAGCATATTCCTTGGCTATCTTTTTACTATGCGATCTCGTAGTTCTATTTAAGTTTTCCTCTCTCAACATCATTTGCTCATTATCCACTTCATCCAGTCCGTTCAACAGTTTATAAACCTGTATTAAATCTTCTTTCTCTTCTTTGTTCCAAGGTAAGCAAATTCATTTCTTTTAATCTCTCCTCATAGGTCATTTCTGCCAATTCCGGAACCATTTTTGTTGCCATTCTCTGCAATCTCTCCAACTTCCTTATATGCTTCTTTTTATAAGGGGACCAAACCACTCCAGCATATTCCAATCTTGGTCTAATTACGTACTAATTAATTTCTTCATCATATCTTTATCCATATAATGGAAGGCTAATCCAATATTTTTATCAAATTATACGTTTCTCCAAACATCTTATCAATATGAGCCTCAAACTGCCCATGGTCTTGTATTATCACTCCCAAATCCTTTTCCTTTTCCACCTTTTTCAACACTACTTCTTCACCCATCTTATATGACCCTCTTGGCCGTCTTCCACTCTTCCCATCTCCATCACATGACTTTTGCTCAGATTAAATTCCATTTGCCACCTCTTGCTCCACTCCCAAATCTTATCCAGATCTGCCTGTAAAATTTCACAATCTTCTTCACTCTTCACACACCTACACAACTTCGCATCATCTGCAAACAAATTAATATAACTGTTTACTCCTCTGGCATGTCATTAATATATACAAGGAAAAGTATTGGTGCCAGCACTGAGCCTTGTGGGACTCCACCTCCACCACCAACCAGTCCGACTTTGCATCCCTTATTACCGTTCTCATCTCCTCCATCTCAAGTAGTTTTCCATCCACTTTAACACTTTTCCTTTCAGTCCTCCATAAATCTCTAATTTCCATAGCAGTCTCATGTGAGGTACCTTGTCAAAAGCTTTCTTTAAATCCAAATATACACAGTCCATCCATCCTCTCTCTCTTGTATTTTGTCAACCACTCTTGAATAAAAGCTCAGTAGATTTGTTACACATGACCTCCCTTTCCTAAAGCCAAATTGATGATCCGATAATAACTTATGATCCTCCAGGAACCGTATCCAATATTTCTTTATCACCCTCTCACAAATCTTACCGACCACACTTGTTAGAGACACAGGTCTATAGTTAAGAGGCTCT
>NC_059263.1:12808914-12838914 GCF_017591435.1 Portunus trituberculatus | reverse complement strand
ATACTTTCTATTTTTGATGTTGTTGTTCACATGTCTGTAAAAAGCCTTGGTTGGTCTTTACATTTATCAATTATATCCTTTTCTTGTTTCTTTCTTTCTTCTTCTAATCAACACATATTCATTTCTTGCTCTTTTGTAACTTTCCCACTGCTTAATCCGTCTTTTTCCTTCTCCACCTCTTCCATGCATCCTCTTTTCTTGTTCTAGCCTTTTCACATCTATCGTTAAACCAGTCCTGCTTTCCAACTTCTATGTTGTCTTATTGGTACAAATTTTTGTAATCCTATCTTACTACAGACCAAGGTGGCATGTTTTGTTACTGTTTTGCATTGCTTCATGTGTGACAAACTACCAGATACATCACACCACTGCCTGATATGTGACAGTCTGGAATAGAGAAGTAGTCTTGATATCCCTTTAACCCCTTCTGTATGATGACTCGTTTCCATATTCATCTTGCTTACTTTCTGGTGACTTTATACTGCTTCAGAAACTCATGTGGTGTATTGAAATACTAAAGACTGTGGCCATTAATCTTCCAACCTCCATGGACCCTTTCTAATGTTTATAAAATGGTCTAATGGTAAATAGATCTCATGGTTGAAATGTGTCCCAGTATTGAAAGGATTAATTTGACCAGCTTGGCCTCAACTGGTCTGATATATTAGACTTTTATGGAATGCAATCAACATTCAATAAAAATAAGGATACAATACATTGCAATGTATATAATTTCTTATAAGAGAATGTAATATGCCATAGATGTAAATATGTAATTGGCATCTCCATCCACTCCTGTCAGTGAACAAGATCAAAATATTGTAGCGTGGCCCTTGCTCAGCTCAAAATAGATGTGTGGAAGTATAATACCAATAAGGCCGCCATGGTACAGTGGAACCATGCGTGCTTTGGGTCCAAGGGATCTCTAAGCGCACTGGTTCGAATCCTGTCCATGGTCAGAGTGTAGGTTGGGCTTCCTCACTCAGGGCAACAGTTTCCTAGCAGGTGGGCTTTCAGATAGGAGGTACCACAAAAAAGTATCCCCTTTAGCCCATAAATTCCCATGAAAAGCCCACATGGTATAAGTTTTAAAAAATTAAATAAATAAAAAAAAAAAATTTTAAATCTGAGTCTTGGATAATACGTACATTGCATGTCAGCAAAAAATTGAATAAAACCTTTTCATATTTCCTGCTCCATATCACTCTTGATTTACACGTTTAATTTACGCATTTTTGTTAATACGCGACCAAAAAAATATTATAATTAATTAAATTTGAGCGATCAGTTTGCTTATACATGATTTGGACCACATCTCGCATCCCCCCTATTATCTATTGTGTCTTATCAGAATTACAAGTTTGTTTTATGCGAATCTTGAAATATGAGATGCCTCTTGCAGCATATCTATTGTGTAAATCGAGAGTTACCTGTACAATAAAGCAATAAAGATTTGACTATTCATGAGGGTGAGAAAGATGAACATAATTAATGTCTTGCCCACCCACCTGGTCCAAAGATTGCTGCCACACCACTCTCCTTGAGGAAGTCATAATCTTGTGGAGGAATCACCCCACCAGCAATCACCAAGATATCTGGTCGTCCCAAGTCAGCCAGGGCTTGAACCAGTTCAGGGACCAATGTTCGATGACCTGAAAGACAAAGAAATCAAATGTGTGCATTCTATTCTCTCTCTCTCTCTCTCTCTCTAATGGTAAAGCAGTGAAAATCTATGCATAATTTAAGTGTAAAATATATATGTCTGTGTTTGTTTGGATGAGAGAAGCTATCTATGTAAGTCATGATATGGCAATAGCATTTTGTAATTATACAAACTTATCAAGCCTCTTGTGAGCACTTAGTATGTTGTGATACATGCTCCAAATGTATAAGAGATGTGGTTGACTATGCAGCAAAATTATTTTAGTTTGTTATTTGTCAATGACAGTTTTTAGGGAAGTATCATTGAACACAATAAAAGCTGCATGCACAAATGCTAAAAAAGCAAGATAAAGCTTGGAAGAAACTCATAAATCAGAGAAATGACAAAAACAGGCAGCAGTATAAGGATGCAAGATATTAATATATTAGAGTAAGGAGAGAGGAAGAAAGAAACTTTGAGAAAGATGTGTGTAAAAGTGAAGATGAAGCTTTTCTACAAATTTAGAAATGGTAAGATAAAGAATAAGGAAACAACAGAAAAAATAATTAAAGGAGGGAAGGCATACCAAGCAGAGAAGGAAATGTGTGAAATAATGAATGAGAGTTTCAAAACTATGTTAAATATAGAAGAAGATTTCTCAGAACCAAATAGGACACTGTATTGCACAGGAATACAGGAAATCACAGCACACAAAGAGGATATAAGAAGACTATTGGATAAGTAGGATGTCAGAAAAGCAACGGGGCAGGATGGTGTATCAGGCTGGGTGCTAAAAGAATGTAAAGAGCAACTGTTGGATTCAATTTGGGAAATAATTACAAGTTCAATAAATGAAGGGAAAGTTCCACTAGAATGGAAGAGAGCCAACGTAATACTGATATTTCAAGGATGAAAGGCAACTGAACCACTAAATTACAAAACAGTGTCACTTATGTGTTTTGGGGAAGTTGTGTGAAATAATCATCAAAGAAAAAAGAGTTAAATTTCTAGAAGAGAAGCAAGCCATATAAAACAGACAATTTGGGTTCAGGACAGGGCAGTGATGTGCATCAAACTTGTTAAGCTTCTACTCGAGAGTAATAGAAGAACTGAAAGCAGAGACAGATGAGTGGACACAATATACCTGAACATAAAAAAGGCTTTTGATAAAGTCCCTCACAGCAGACTACTATGGAAACTTGAGAACACAGGAGGACTGCAAGGAACTTTGTTGGAATGGACAAGGGATTATTTGAAGGATAGGGAAATGAGAACTGTGATCAGAGATACATACTCACCTTGGGTTAATAAAGTAACAAGTGGAGTGCCACAAAGGTCAGTGTTAGTCCCCATTATGTTCCAGATTTATGTAAATGACATTCACAATGGGGTAAACAATTATATAAATTTATTTGCTGATGATGCAACACTGTTATGAGTAATCAAAACCTGGAAGGACTGTTTGTTGTTATAGAAAGATATAAACAAGATCTGAGTAGAATAAGAAGAGGAAATTGGAGTTCAATGCTAAGAAATGTCACGTAATGGAACTAAGAAAGAGCAAGAGAAGACTAGTATGGAACTATTTGATGAAAGAGGAACAAATAATGAAGACTAAAGAGGAAAAAGACCTGGGAGTGATTATACAGGAAAATCTGAACCCTGAAAAACACATAAGCAAGATGCAGTGGAGCTTCAATACTCAAACGTCTAAATACTTGAACTTTTCAATACTCAAATGTAGAGATGTACCGATACCAAAATTTTGGCCAATTCCGATACCGATACCGATACCACCTAATTGGGCCGATACCGATACTACTACCGATACCGATACCGATACTACTACTTATAGTGATTACTGCACTGGACACCAGATGAGTTGGTGGACGGCGAGCGTTATCCGATGGGAAGCTTTGTTTTGGGGGATGCTGTAAGTCCTTCTGAGAACGTTTGTGAAATAGGAGCAATTCTAGAAGCTTTTTGAAGCCATTTGCAAAGGTAAATTACTCAGTAATTGGAATGAATATCTTCTCAGTCTTCTGATTCTTGTCAGTTATTTTAAATTCTTACTTCTTACTCCTTTAGTGACCATTTGGTCTTGTGCATTTTCATTATTAATTTCATTGACGATATTTTGGCGATCGAAAATATTTTTAAAATTATTAAAATTGTAAAACAGACACAAAATATTAGCAAAAGAAACTCATTTTGTTGTGTATGTTTCTCTTTAATTAAATCTGACATCCTTTGATATTAATTCATTAGACATTAGTAGACCAATTCAGAAAAATTAGCTTTCACCTAATCTTTCAATTAAATAGAAAAAAGTTTAGTTTATTCAAAATTTCTAGTGTATTGCTATGATCTTAAATAATTAATATGCAGCAAATTATACACAATGCACATGATTATGAAACAGAATCTTTACTTTCTTAGTTATAGAATTTTTACATCCTTAGGTTAACACAAGTAACTCAAAAATTAAACTTGCACTAAAATTAATATACATATACAATTCGAGCTTCCACCTATTCCAGTATGATATCTTGGAAAAGGCTACCACTAGCACTGTTAATTATAAATCAAATAAGAATATGCTGTTATTTACAACAATGCAAAATGCCTAACTATATATATATATATATATATATATATATATATATATATATATATATATATATATAGATATATAGATATATATACTCGTATATATGTATACCAAATCATTTTGTTGGATTCTCAATATCTGAAGTTTGACATTCTTAGATTATAGTTAAAAAACATAAGCTTTTCACCTGTGTGAATTTTGTGTGGGTGGAGGAGCAGCGTCTGACTGAGAGACAGTGAGAATACAGGTGTCCCTCGGTTAACGATCGACTACTTAACGATATTTCGCTCATACGATCCCTCCAAATTAATCCCTATTTTTTGGTTAACGATCGCCAAAATTAGGTTAACGATCGGATTGACCATCGCAATCGCGATCGCAATCGCGATCGCAGCGTCCATCCACCCGCCCGTGCAGTAAACACACCACAGTCTTTCCGCTGTTTTGATTGTGCAACAACAACTCTATCACGCCGCTCTAAACTTCTTTTTGTGCTTATTTGTGATCAAGTGAACTTAGTGATGGCTTCCAAGCGACCCAACGATTGTTCTCCACCGGGAGATAAGGCTAAAAATCGAGAAAGAGCATTGGCCTTGATATTAAGTTGAACATTGTGACTCGTCATGAGGGTGGTGAAGGGTAAACTCTATTGCTCGTGCCCTTGGTTTATCTCAATCAACTGTATCAACAGTTCTCCAGAAAAAGTACAAGTGAAGCAGCAGGCCAACCAAGTCACAAACCTGCACAAACACACAACAACTCGTAACAGGAACCGATTATGGAAAAATTGGAACGTTTTGAGGCTATGGATTGAAGACCACACACGCCGCATGCCTCTTTCTACCCAACTCGTTACTACTAAGGCACTGAGCCTGTGGGAGGACCTGAAACCAGAATTCAACATAGGCGAGACAGTGTCCTTCAAGGCCAGTAAGGGTGGTTTGAACGTTTCAAACATCGTGAGTCTACACAACCTCAAGGTTAGTGGGGAGGCAGTTCGGATCAACCGCTGCAAACGCCTTCAAGCCTTTGCTTAAAGAGCGCATCGAGGAAGGAGGTTATTCAGCCAAGCAGGTTCTAAACTTTGACGAGACAGGCCTGTATTGGAAGAAGATGTCATCGAGAACGTTTATAGCAAAGGAGGAGAAGTCGGCACCAGGATTCAAGGCATCTAAAGACAGGTTAACATTATTGGTGGGGGAATGCTGGTGATCTTAAGCTTAAACCATGCCTTATTTACCATTCCCAAAACCCAAGAGCTCTGTCTGGCTATATTAAGGAATATTTGCCCGTAGTATGGAAGGCAAACAAAAGGGTGGATGACGACTGTTATCATGCAAAGTTACGTGACAGGATACCTCTCCAAATTCCTAAAAGAATATGCTGCCCAAAACAACATTGCTAACAGATTTCTCTTGCTGTGTGACAACGCCCCAGCCACCCAGAGAGCATGAATGACTGGGCAGATAATATTGAGGTCATGTTTATGCCCCAAACACAACTGCCCTCATCCAGCCGATGGACCAAGGAGTCATCGCTACTTTCAAGGCCTATTACCAGCGGCGCACCATGAAACAGCTGTTGGCCTGCATTGACACCCCTGACAAGCCGACCATGAAACAATTTTGGAAGGATTATAACATTAAAAAGGGGATCGACAACATCGACGAGTCATGGAAGGAGGTGTCCAAGTCGGCAATGAATGGATGTTGGCGTAATTTGTGGCCTGAGTGCGTGGAACGTAAACAGGAAGTCCCTGTCGATGTTACAGCAGTAAGGAAAGACATCGTTCATATCTCCCATAAGGCAGGCTTCAATGAGGTGGACGAGAATGACGACAAGAACTGCTGGACAGTCATTCTGAGCCTCTCTCCAACGACGACCTCATGGAGTTGGAGAAACAAAATACTTTGGAGGAAATGGAGGAGGACAAGGAGCCTGAAAGAACCCTCTCCGTCAAGATTTTCGAGGAGATTTTAATCATATTAACCAGGCCATACATCTTCTCCAGGAGAATGACCCCAACCCAAACCAAGTAATGGCGTGACTAATGCTATAGAAAATGACATGAAAGTGTATAAAGAACTATTTGAGGCAAAGAAAAGGATGGCAAAACAGACAGTCATCTCATCTTTCTTCAAACCACTCACCGCCCAAGCAACCCCATCCACATCCCAAGCAACCCCATCTACCGATCAAGCAACTCCATCCACCTCCCAAGCTACCCCATCCACCTCAAAAGCAATCCCATCTACTTCCATAGGAGTCATCGTCGTACTTCAAAGTTCGTCCTGCTACCTCGAAAAAAACTCCACCCACTTCCAAAACAACTCCATCCACCTCCAAAACAACTCCACCCACATCCAATCTATCCTTCACATCCACCGTAACCTTGAGTGACGATGAGGAGAGCCTGGATGACCCACCCCCACTGGAAAACGTATTCTCTCAAGAATTTGAAGGGTTTGAAGCAGCTGACCGAGTTTGGGTCGGTGTGGGCATGATGAGATTTAATCCTCCAAGGCCCTGTGTCCCTCGGGGCACAAAACAACACACTACGCATATCACATCCACTCCTCAAGGTAAGTACTACCAATTCTAAAGGTGTAAATAACAACTAACAACATAGAAAGTGTCGTTTATTTACGCATCGCGAAATACATGTATGTAGTTGATAATTTCAAATCCCTCAGTTAGCGATCGTTTCGGTTAGCGATCTGTTTTTGGGAAACGTAACCCTATCGTTAACCAAGGGATACCTGTACGTGGTGACTCATGACCGACCGTGTGACAGGATGCCGAAGTTCAGCCTATATATACGCGTTTCATACATGTCCAATTTAGAGGTTGTGGCTTATTACCACAGAAAACAGTATTCTATGACATACGGTAATCACCACAGAAACTTAATACGCCGTATTATATTAATTTGGTATCATCAATATCTTATATCGAATATATCACTAAGTAGTAAATTCCTTTTAGGTATCGGAAGTATCGGCATAAAATAAGCCGATACCAATACCGATACCCAAAAAATGGGCCGATACCGCCGATTCCGATACCGATGCATCGGTACATCTCTACTCAAATGCTAAAGTTCGATTTAATACTAAAAAAAATACTTGATAGTCAAACATCCACACATGCGGTTGTAAACAAAGAGTTCCTGACGTCCCCCTTTCCCTTACACCAGTTGTGACTTATGCTGCTGCGGTCATCAGGATAACATTCTCCTGCATTCTATCTGTAGTCTTTCATTTATAAACTTACATTAACACTAAAGGCTTATTAATGGTGAAAATATCAGGTAATCAAACAGCTGTACATCTGGTCATATACAAAGCTCTATCATATCCCTTCTCACAGCCACCAATGTACCGTTCTGATATCGTATCAATTGTAACAACGGCAATACCGGCATAACCGTAATGCCGGTATACCGGATTGCTGGTGTGCATCTTAAGAAAAACAACATTCTTCTGCATTCTGTCCATAGTTTTTCATTTAGAAACTTACGATGGCACCAAAGAGGCTTACTGATGATGAAAATAAGGAATCTGGTGAGAGTGGAAGTGTTAGTGAGCCACAGCACTTTAATAGTGGATTCACAGGAATCACACCACGAGAAAAGTTACAAAGACGTTTTCATGGATGGTGACTCATCCTCTGGCAACCTCCCTCCACCTCCTCCCTATCCTTCTCCCCTCCTCTTCTAAGTTTTCCATCACCAACATTCACTTACGGTATGTACAAATCAAATTAATGAAAAAAAAAAAAAATACATTGAAATTTTTATAAATTTGAGGTTTTGCTAAAATTAGAACGAATTACTTGATTTAAAGGTATCGAGTCAAACTTTTAATACTTGAGCAAATATTTGGAATTAATTAACTTTGAGTATTGAGTTGCCACTGTATTTGGATTATCATATAAAATGTTGACTAAAATAAGAGTGGCATTTCAATACATGGACAAAGATAAAATGAAAAATATCATCACAAGCATATGTCCAAGGCTGGAATATGCAGCTGTGGTGTGGTCTCTGAGCTTTAAAAAAGATATAAGAAGATTAGAAAGGATACAGAAGATTGATACAAAAATGGTGCCAGAACTAAAGGACCTAACATATGAAGAGCGGCTGAAGGAAATGGGACTACCACCCTTACAAGATAGAAGAGAACGAGGAGACCTAATAACAATGTACAAGATAGTCAGTCAATGGCATTGAAAATATAGACAAGGAAGACCTAGTGCTGGTGATAGAAGAAGATGGAAGGACAAGAGGACATGAAAAGAAGATCAGGATGAGGCAGTGTGTGAAGGATATTGGAAAATATATTTTCCACACAGAGCAGTGAAAAACTGGAATTCATGGAATGATGAAGTTGTTACAACACATAATGTGCATAACTTTAAGGAAAAATTAGACAAATAGAGACATGGAGACAGAACACTATGAGCCCACTCAAACCCTAGTTAAATACACACACACACACACACACACACACACACACACACACACACACACACACACACACACACACGGCAGAGGAAGGACGCGATACCGTCGCTCCCGAGAATCAGCTGATCTTCACTACCTTTGTTTGGGTTTACAGTGGCCTGGGCGATAAGTGTGGACTCATTTTTTTTCATGAATACAGTGTTAAATAATAATGAGTGAGAAAGATATTCCATCTAAATGCAGGTATGTGACAAGGGAAAGAATGAAAGCTGATGATGACAATGTTGGTGAGGGAGGAGGAGAATTTGAAGGCTTTGATACGGCACAAACTTCACTATTTGATAGAGTCTTAACTATCGAACGTAAATTAGATAAATTGATAAAGGAGAGTATGGGAATGAAAGAGAATGAAGAACAGGATAAAGAGCTCCAGAAATTGAAAGAAAGGATAAAAAGAGTGGAAGAAAACGAAACTAGGCTAAGAACCGAAAATGAAGAATTAAAAGTCCAAATAGCGAACTACAAGAAATTGATGGAAGAAGGACTCGGTAAAGCCGAGAAAGAAAAAGAGAAGCTAAAAGATCTAGTTAACAAAGAAGAAGAAAGAGTACAAGACGTGATTAAAAAAGAAGTACAAGCATGGAGAATCCAAGATAAGAAAGACAAGGAATCATTTCAAGAAGTATTTCAAGAACAGTTAAAAGAAAGAGATGAAAATATGACAAGCAAAATGATAGGAGTCCTCAAGAAAAAAGAAAATTTAGTAAGAGAAATTGGAAAAAAGAAGAGTGTAATTATTTTTGGACTGAAAGAAAAAATGTTAAATATAGACCAAGAAGGAAAAAGACGAAATGAAATCAGTAAAAGACCTACTAAAACATCTGAATGACGAGGATAGACAGAACTTAGAAGAGGAAGTAGAAGAAATCCATAGAATGGGACCATATCAAGAAGGAACAGTGAGACCAATTAAGATATTACTAAAATCACAGCAGCAGCAGAAGAAGTACTATATAGAAAAACAAAACTCAGAGAAACAGAAGGTTGCAAAGATATATATATAAAGAAAAATAGAAACGAGGAGGAAAGGAAGAGACACAATGAACTGGTGGCAGAAGCAAGAGAAAAAATAATGAAAGGTCAGAGGAGGAGAAGAAGGCATTTTTTGGAGAATTATAGGAGACAGGATAAGGAAATGGTATATAAAAGAGAAAGAAGAGAAAAGAATGGAGCAAGTTTAACTAAAAATGATAAGAACAAGAGATTAAAAATGATGTATACAAACATAGATGGGATTTTATCTAGTAAATTAGAATTAAGAGATTACATAAAGAAAGAAGAACCAGATATTGTATGCCTGGTGGAAACAAAGTTAAATGAGGCAATAAAAATAGACATAGATAAAAGGTATAATATATGGAGGAGAGACAGAGTGGGTAAAGGAGGAGGAGGAGTCATGATGATGTTAAGGAAGGAGATAGTGGTAAATCAAGTGGAGTTTGGGGAAGGAAAATCAGAAATACTGTATGTTAAGATGCATATTAACAAAAGGAGTTAACAATCATTGGAACATATGTGCCACCAAAACAAACTCATGGACTAACCAAGAATATAGAGACATGATAGATGACACAATAAGGAGTCTTACAAGAATCATTAAGGAAAGGAGAAAAGTGATATTGGTAGGAGATTTCAACTGTAAGGAGGTAGACTGGGAAAATTATGAAAGTGGTATGGGGAAGATGCCTGGGAGATAGATTCCTGAACCTAATGATAGATAATTTGATGGTCCAAAGAGTAAAGGAAAAACAAGATTCAGAGGAAACGATGAGCCGGCAAGATTAGACCTAGTTTTACAAGGGATATACCAATTAACGATGATATAAGATACAAGTGCCCATTGGGAAAGAGTGACCATGTAATATTAGAGATGGATATAGAAGAAGGAAAGGAAGATAGAGATGAATCATACAAAGGAGACCGATTAAATTACAGAAAGGCTGATATTGAGAATCTCAAGAACTATTTTAAAACGTAAACTGGGAGGAGATGGAAAACTCATTAACGGTTCAAGAGAAATATAACTTATTTTTGGAAATATACAAAACTGGGGTCAGGAATATGTTCCGAAATATAGACCTAAAGAAGAAGGAAAGAAAGATTGGTTTAATGCAAGATGTGCTAGGGCAAAGGAGAAACGAGATGGAGCATGGAAAAGGTGGAGAAGAAACAGAAATCCAGAAAATAAGGAAAACTTCAAAACAGCAAGAAATGAATATGCTAAGGTGAGAAAGGAAGAAGAAAGAACTATGAAAAGGACATTGTCGAAAAATGTAAGGAACAACCAAAATTGTTCTACAGATTCATAAATGGAAAAATAAGACAAAAAGAAACAATAGAAAGGTTAAAAGGAGAAAACGGAATGGTGGAAGACCCAAAAGTATGGCAGAACTGTTAAATAGTAAATTTCATGAGGTCTTTACTAAGGAATCCAAATTTGAAAGACCACAGGGTAATAGAGACTGTCTATATGAAAGAGATTAAAGTAACCAAGCTTGAAATAAAAAGTTGATGATGGAATTGGATGAGGAAAAGGCAATGGGACCGGATGAAGTCTCAGGCAGAATACTGAAAGAATGTAGGGAAGAACTAGCAAGTCCAATATACAACATCATAAAATGCTCAATAGAAAATGGAACAGTGCCAGTGGAGTGGAAAAGAGCTGAGGTGGTTCCCATATATAAGAGCGGAAGGAAGGAAGAACCTTTAAATTACAGACGGTATCACTAACTAGTGTAATATGCAAGATGTGTGAAAAGTAATAAAGAAGCAATGGATTGAGTTTCTTGAAGACAACAAAATATTATCAAATAGCCAATTTGGTTCTAGAAAAGGTCGGTCATGTGACAAATTTATTGAGTTTCTACTCTAGAATAGTTGATAAAGTACAAGAGAGAGAGGATGGGTTGACTGTATTTATTTAGATCTAAAAAGGCTTTTGATAAAGTGCCACATGAAAGATTACTATGGAAGTTAGAGGAGAAGGGGGGCTTAAAAGGAAGCACATTGAGATGGATGAAGAATTACTTAAGGGGAGAGAAATAAGGACGATAGTTAAAGATATGAAGTCCAAGTGGAGAACAGTAGACAGCGGAGTGCCACAGGGTCAGTATTGGCACCAATACTTTTCTCATATATATAAATGACATGCCAGAGGAGTGAACAGCTACATAAATCTGTTTGTGGACGATGCGAAACTGTGCAGAGTCATTAAACAAAAGAGGATTGTGAAATACTACAGGAAGACTTAAACAAGATCTGGAAATGGAGCAAAAATGGGAGATGGAATTCAATGTGGACAAAAGCCATGTCATGGAAATGGGAAAAGTGAAAGACGACCAGTGGGAATCTATAAGATGGGAGATGGAGTAGAACTAGAAAAGTAAAAAGGAAAAGGACTTGGGAGTGACAATGGAAGAAAATAATCAACCGGTAAGCCATATTGATAGAATTTTCAGAGAGACGTATAATTTGCTAAGGAATATTGGAGTAGCATTTCACTATATGGACAAGGAAATGATGAAGAAATTGATAAGTACTAAAATAAGACCTAGATTGGAATATGCAGGAGTTGTGTGGACTCCCATAAAAAGAAACACATAAGAAAATTAGAGACTACAAAAATGGCTACAAGAATGGTTCCAGAATTTAAAGGGATGGCATATGAGGAGAGACTAAAGGCAATGGATCTACCAACCTTGGAGCAGAGAAGAGAGAGGATCTGATACAAGTTTATAAATTGATTAATGGAATGGATGAAGTGGATAATGAGAAACTGATCCTGAGAGAAGAATATGACTTTAGAAGCACAAGATCGCATAGTAAGAAACTAAGGAAGGGACGATGTCTGAGAGATGTTAAAAAATTTAGTTTCCCGCAAAGATGTGTTGAGACTTGGAACAGTTTGAGTGAGGAAGTGGTGTCAGCAAAGAGTGTGCATAGTTTTAAAGAAAAATTGGATAAGTGTAGATATGGAGACGGGACCACACGAGCATAAAGCCCAGGCCCTGTAAAACTACAACTAGGTAAATACAACTAGGTAAATACAACTAGGTAAATACACACACACACACACATACATACACACACACACACACACACACACAAACACGGTTGTGTGTAACAAATTTATTGAGTTTCTACTCAAGAATAGTTGATAAAGTACAAGAGAAAGAGGGATGGATTGACTGTATTTATTTAGATTTAAAAAAAGCATTTGATAAAGTGCCACATGAAAGATTACTATGGAAGTTAGAGGGAAAGGGTGGCTTAAAAGGAAGCACATTGAGATGGATGGAAAATTACTTGAGGGGGAGAGAAATAAGGACAGTAGTTAAAGATATGAAGTCCAAGTGGAGAGCAGCAGACAGCGGAATGGCAAAGGGGTCAGTATTGGCGCCAATACTTTTTCTCATATATATAAATGACATGCCAGAGGGAGTGAACAGCTTTATAAATCTGTTTGCGGATGATGCGAAACTGTGCAGAGTCATAAAACAAAAAGAGGATTATGAAATACTGCAGGAAGACTTAAACAAGATCTGGACATGGAGTAAAAAATGGGAGATGGAATTCAATGTGGACAAAAGCCATGTCATGGAAATGGGAAAAAGTGAAAGACCACCCGTGGGAATCTATAAGATGGAATATGGAGTAGAAATGGAGAAAGTAAAAAAGGAAAAGGACTTAGGAGTGACGATGGAAGAAAACAATCAACCGGTAAGCCATATTGATAGAATTTTCAGAGAGACATATAATTTGCTAAGGAATATTGGCTTAGCATTTCACTACATGGACAAAGAAATGATGAAGAAATTGATATGTACTAAAATAAGACCCAGATTGAAATATGCAGTAGTGTGGACTCCATAAAAAACACAAAGAAATTGGAGAGACTACAAAAAATGGCTACAAGAATGGTTCCAGAATTTAAAGGGATGACATATGAGGAGAGACTAAAAGCTATGGATCTACCAACCCTGGAACAGAGAAGAGAGAGAGGGGATCTGATACAAGTTTATAAATTGATAATGAGCAACTAATCCTGAGAGAAGAATATGACATTAGAAGCACAAGATCGTATAGTAAGAAACTGAGGAAGGTAAGATGTCTGAGAGATGTTAAAAAATATAGTTTCCTACAAAGATGTGTTGAGACTTGAAACAGTTTGAGTGAGGAAGTGGTGTCAGCAACGTGTGCATAGTTTTAAAGAAAAATTGGATAAGTGTAGATATGGAGACGGGGTCACACGAGCATAAAGCCCTGGCTCTGTAAAACTACAACTAGATAAATACATCTAGGTAAATACACACACAGAAGCACATTGAGATGGATAGAAAATTACTTGAGGGGGAGAGAAATAAGGACGGTAGTTAAAGATATGAAGTCCAAGTGGAGAGCAGTAGAAAGCGAAGTGCCACAGGGGTTAGTATTGGCGCCAATACTTTTTCTCATATATATAAACAACATGCCAGAAGGAGTGAACAGCTACATAAATCTGTTTGCAGACAATCCAAAACTGTGCGAAGTTATACAGCAAAAAGAGGATTGTGAAATACTACAGGAGGACCTAAATAAAACCTGAGAATGGAGAAAAAAAAGGGAGATGGAATTCAATGTAGACAAAAGCCATGTCATGGAAATGGGAAAAAGTGAAAGACCACCCGTGGGAATCTATAAGATGGGATATGGAGTAGAAATGGAGAAAGTAAAAAAGGAAAAGGACTTAGGAGTGACGATGGAAGAAAACAATCAACCAGTACGCCATATTGATAGAATTTTCAGAGAGACATATAATTTGCTAAGGAATATTGGATTACCATTTCACTACATGGACAAAGAAATGATGAAGAAATTGATAAGTACTATATTAAGACCCAGATTGGAACATGCAGGAGTAGTGTGGACCCCTCATAAAAAGAAACACAAAAGGAAGTTGGAGAGACTACAAAAAATGGCTACAAGAATGGTTCCAGAATTTAAAGGGATGACATATGAGGAGAGACTAAAGGCTATGGATCTACCAACCCTGGAACAGAGAAGGAAGAGAAAGGATCTGATACAGGTTTATAAATTTATCAACGGAATGGACCAAGTGGATAATGAGAAACTGATCGTGAGAGAAGAATATGACATCCGAAGCACAAGATCGCATAGTAAAAAGATGGAAAAGGGAAGATGTCTGAGAGATGTTAAAAATATAGTTCCACATAGATGTGTTGAGACATGGAACAGTTGGAGTGAAGAAGTGGTGTCAGCAACGAGTGTGTATAGTTTTAAAGAAAAATTGGATAAGTGTAGATATGGAGACGGGACCACACGAGCATAAAGCCAAGGTCCTGTAAAACTACAACTAGGTAAATACAACTAGGTAAATAAACACACACACACACAAGCACAAAGAGGATATTGGAAGATTACTGGACAAGTTGGAAGTCAGAAAAGCAATGGGGCCAGATGGTGTATCAGGCTGGGTATTAAAAGAATGCAAAGAGCAATTACTGGAGCCAATTTCTGAAATAATTAAAAGTTCAATAAATGAAGGGAAAGTTCCACTAGAGTGGAAGAGAGCTAATGTAGTACCAATATTTAAAGGAGGAAAGGCAACTGAACCACTAAACTACAGACCAGTGTCACTTACAAGAGTCATAGGAAAGTTATGTGAAACAATTATCACAGAAAAATGGGGTAAATTTCTAGAAGAGGAGCAAGTCATATCGAACAGACAATTTGGGTTCAGGACAAAGCAGTCATGTGTATCAAACTTATTAAGTTTCTACTCCAGTTATTGCAAGACTTGAAAACAGAGATGGATGGGTACACAGTATATCTGGACATTAAAAAGGCATTTGATAAAGTCCCTCACAGAAGACTTCTTTGGAAACTAGAGAACATAGGAGGACTGCATGCAACCTTGCTCGAATGGACAAGAGATTATTTGAAGGATAGGGAAATGAGAACTGTGATCAGAGATACATACTCATCTTGGAGTAAAGTAACTAGTGGAGTGCCACAAGGGTCAGTGTTAGCTCCCATTATGTTTCAAGTTTATGTAAACGACATTCATATTGGGATAAACAGCTATATGAATTTATTTGCTGATGATGCAAAGTTGCTAAAAGTTATCAAAACCAGAGAGGACTGTCTACTGTGTCTACTGCTACAGGAAGATTTAAACAAGATCTATGAATATAGCAAGAAGTGGAAATTGGAGTTTAATGCCAAGAAATGTCACATAATGGAACTAGAAAAGAGTAAGAGAAGACCAGTATGGAACTATCTGATGGGAGAGGAGCAAATAACAAAAACTAAATAGGAAAAAGATCTTGGAGTGATCATACAAGAAAATCTGAGCCCTGATAAACACATACACAAGATATTTGGACTATCATATAAGATGTTGACTAATATAAGAGTAGCATTTCATTACATGGATAGATATGATGAAAAAAAATCATCACAAGCATGATACGCCCAAGGCTGGAATATGCAGCAGTGGTATGGTCTCCGAGTTCTAAAAAAGATATAAGAAAACTGGAAAGGATACAGAAGATTGCTACAAAGATGGTGTCTGAGTTAAAGGACCTCACATATGAAGAACGACTCAAGGAAATGTGATTGCCAATTTTACAAGATAGAAGAGAATGCAGTGACCTAATAACAATGTATAAGATAGTAAATGATATTGAAAAGATAGACAAAGAAGACCTGGTGTTGTTGGCGGAAGATGGAAGGACAAGAGGACATGAAAAGAAAATCAGGATGAAGCAGTGTCTGAAGGATGTTGGAAAAATACAGTTTTCCACACAGAACAGTGGAAAAATGGAATGCATTGGATAATGGAATTGTTGCAGCACATAGTGTGCATAACTTTAAAGAAAAACTAGATAAATGGAGATATGGAGACAGGACACTATGAGCCCCACTCAAACCCTGTATAATACAACTAGGTAAAAACAACTAGTAAATACACACATTTTGTCACAGCAACTGTGGTTTACCTTGTTTTCTGTTTATTCTTTGCTACCTTTGTTTATGTCCCTGTATCTCAGTGGCCTGTTAGGTAGAACACTTGTCAGATCAATGTGTTGGAAGGTACACATTTATCTTAAAAAAAAAAAAAAAAAAGGTATGGAATAGGAATGAACATGTTCAAGCACCACAAGCTTTAGAAGAGTGGGCAAAATGAGCAGTTGTCTTGTCACCTCAACAAAGGAGTCTCATTTGCACCACCACTGGACACCCTTTAGTCTAAAAGTGAGGAATTTTGAAATTGGAAGAAATCAATATGGAAGATTCTTGAGAAGGCAGGTGAACATGTCTTAAGAAGAGAAATAATTTTGACAGAGACCAGTCTTGAAAATAAGAGGAAACCAAAATGAAGACTGGCATGCACAGCTCTCTCTCTCTCTCTCTCTCTCTCTCTTACCAGCAGCGAGGGAAGACGCTCCAACCACATGCACATCTGCATCAATTGCCTGTTGTGCCACCTCAGCTGCTGTCTGGAAGGCAAAGCAAGAGATTTCAAATAGCTGATTTTCACGTTCACACAATCAGCAGCCAGCGGTTACCCACACAATTATCATGGAGATCTTTGTTGGTGAGTGAAGAATGACAAGGTATTGCAATTTTTATAGATGTGGAATTTATCCTACATGCCTGTATACAGTAGTTGTCTGTTTGTACTCGTACTATACTATGAACTAAGATAAAATGTTTAAGTGTTTCTAGTAAATTTTAAAAACAATCTTGTGATATTATTAGAGAATTGAAAGACACTATGAAGCTATATACTTCCACTAACATTATCAAGTGTACCAATATTCCCTGCAGACTCTGAACACTTATGTTGCAAAGAAAGATGTAGAAGCTGTGAAAACTCCTGGATTTAATAATTAAGTTATCCCACCACCTCGCCTAGGTCATTTTGTCAGTCAGTGTACCTGTAAAATCCAGACAGTGTGTGAATTTTGTGTGATGGCACAGTGCTGTGTTGCTCCTGTGGTAGTGAGGTGTTGTGGCATCATCATGCTTCTCTTATAAGGTGGTGTGACAGTAGTGTGTCATGACCTTGCAAGTGTGGCATTGTGACAGGGAGCTGAATAAGCTGTGTGTAATACCAATCCATACACTTTGTGCCTGTAGCAATCAGTGCACAACCTATGTACATACATTATTGGCTCATTTTCTCTGTCTTTTTCTCTTCACTCTCATCAACTGCCTTACTTTCATATACAACACTAATAAGAAGGAGTCAATAGAATTGCAAATGCTGCAATAGCAAAAACCTTAAGTAAGTACTAGAGACTGATTGGAATAGGGTCTCAAGAGACACTTTTTAGAAAATGAGAAAAATGTAGTTAAAGCATGCTGACCTTCAAAATGCTATAGCTTTTCAACTGATAAAGATATTCTGGTGATTTTTTTCAAATGCAGCTGAAAACATCTGTGTTAGTCCTAGACTAGCTCATTGTGTGATAATGTGAATAATACACATAAAAAAGCACTGAAAATAGTGTGAGGGAGAGCTGACATACTTTTGCATATGAGAACAAATGAACCAACTGAAGCTCATTGGCTAAACATTATGTCTCAGGTGCTCTCTTTGGCTGCCTGGAACTTGATGATATGTGCTAAGCACTGTGATTGGCCAACACCTCAACACACGGTGCCCTGGCTCTCGGGACCTTACTACTAAATTGGACTTTCTCATATCCATCCGACAACAGAGGCATTATCGTAATTTGCATGAATATACAAGGAATATCAATCTAAACGTCAGTGGAATATTGACACCCAAGGTTCAGGACCTCATGAACACTGTATAGGGAGTTCTTGATTTGTGTGAGGGACACGTTCCTCAAGGGATCACATAATGTGAAAATCACATAAAATGAACAAGATTACCGAACTAAACTGTACACTGCTAAAGGTTCCACTGTATGTATGTATGTATATATATATATATATATATATATATATATATATATATATATATATATATATATATATATATGTATATACAGTAATAGAGGTTGTCAAAGCTGTTCGTAGAGTGAAAATTCGTTAAGCAGAAGTAATTTTCTCATAGAAAATAATGGAAATAGGGGGATGCGTTCTGGGCTGGTCCCCAACATACCACATGGGTTAGAAAAAAAAAAAAATATATATATATATATATATATATATATATATATATATATATATATATATATATATATATATATATATATATATATATATATATATATATATATATATATATATATATATATATATATATATATATATATATATATATATATATATATATATATATATATATATATATATATATATATATATATATATATATATATATATATATATATATATATATATAGATAGATAGATAGATAGATAGATAGATAGATAGATAGATAGATGATAGATAGATGATAGATAGATAGATAGCTAGCTAGCTAGCTAGCTAGCTATTAGCTAGCTAGCTAGCTAGATAGATAGATAGATAGATAGATAGATAGATAGATAGATAGATAGATAGATAGATAGATAGATAGATAGATAGATAGATAGATAGATAGATGATAGATAGATAGATATATATATATATATATATATATATATATATATATATATATATATATATATATATATATATATATATATATATATATATATATATATATATATATATATATATATATATATATAGATATAGATATATATATATATATATATATATATATATATATATATATATATATATATATATATATATATATATATATATATATATATATATATATATATATATATATATATATATATATATATATATATATATATATATATATATATATATATATATATATATATATATATATATATATATATATATACACTCAACCCTCGATTTGCCGGACTAAAAGGGGAAGGCTTGTCCGGGAATGGCAAATGTCCGGCAATGGAAAATGTCCGGGGGTCTACCCCCTTGCCGAACTTTACCCTATACAGGTTGAACCCCGCTTTAACGGCACGCGATTTACCGGAATCCCGTGTTTAACGGCAAAATTTCCGGTGGGAACATAGTGTTGTCTTTAACGGCATTTTGGCACCTGCACCAGCTGTACCAGGAAGTTGGAAAATAAATCAGACGTTTTTTGTTCAGAAAAACAAAACTGAGGAGAAGAAAGAGACTTTGCACCAGATGTGGAAGACAAGAGAAAGAAAAATAAAAGAAAGGCAGGATCAGGAAGAATAGAAGTAACAGGAGGTGCCGAGGCAAAGGCAAAACCTCCGACGACCATCATCATCATCATCATCTCACCACGTGGGGCCGTAACACATGCCAATGCCGCCGACACGTAAGCACAACACTCGTGTGACGCGGCAGACTTGTTTACAGTCCAGTACTAGACGTGTATGTCCGCCCGCGCTGCCATCTATAGTGCCCGATTTGCGAACTTTGTCTGGCGCGGTAGTTTGAAATCGACTTGTCCCGGACTTTTTTTTTTTTTTTTTTTTCCCACAGACTCTTGTCCGGCAAATCCGAAATCCGGCAAATGGAGGTCCGGCAAATCGAGGGTTGAGTGTATATATATATATATATATATATATATATATATATATATATATATATATATATATATATAATATGTTGCAAAGGTATCCTCCCAGATATGTACGTGTGCCTGTGTGAGTGTGGAGCAGCGTCATAAGAGAGTACATATGGGTAGTACATATGAGTACATATGTGCAGACTTTAGCTAAAGGGTGAGCGAGGTGTTGGTTGCTCGTGTTTATGAAACTGTCACACCTTATGGAAGGGACGCTGAGCTAGGCCTCTATGACGGAGGAGGTGTGACCCCGGAGGTCATGGGGAGATAAGAGTGTGTGTGTGTGTGTGTGTGTGTGTGTGTGTGTGTGGGTGAGGGCACTGGCTAGCCCTGGGATAATTGTCATACGGTACCGTGTAAATAAAGGCATGCATGTGTGAATTGCTTGTAGCCAGCATTATCAGGGATATATTGGTAATTAGCGGTTAAGGTAGATAGCGTTACCTAATAAGCTGAAATAGACTCGTAAGGACATTGCCTGGCAGGTGCGACGGCACAGGAGGCGTGGTTTGTGGGGCACTGTGTGGCACCGACGAGGACAGAGGACAGGAGTGTAGCAAGAGACCTCGAAGGAACAAGTCGTACTCTGGGGAGCAGTCAGAGAGTGAACGAGAGACAGAGAGACAGTGAAGTGCCTGACGAACTAACAAAGTGTTACCCGTACTTTGTTGCCGCCCCCTGCCCCGTCCTGTGTGCCGCCGCCACCTGTTCCCGGTGACTCGTGTATAGTTGCTGTAATATAGAGAAATAAGGAAGAAGTGTTTCCTTCTCCCACTCTGTGTGACTGAGCTGAGTGAGAGTGGGTGCTATAGAAGCAGACAGCCAGGCCTGAGAGAGCGATCTGCCCGCCGCTCCACCCCAGCCGCGCCGCGCCACCCAGGTAAAGTCCTTCTCCCGACACACACGCCCGAATCCCGAGAAGATTGTGAGGCGTCCCCTCCCTGAAGAAGAAGCTGAAGGAGGGTCGCAGCACTTGGTGTCAGGAGTGGGATCCTAAGGGCGTCTTGTGTGTTGTGGCGGAAGGCAAGGTACTACCTGACGGAGGTACAATGGCTGACGGCGAGCAGATCGTGAAGAAGGAAGTTGTGGGCGAGGAGCCGCCTTCAATGGCTGAACTCATGTGTATGTTGGTGGCGATCCAGCAGGAATTGACTACCGTCAGGCACGAAGTGACTACCGTCGGGCAGGGATTGATTACCGTCAGGCACGAAAACGAACTCCAATGTGCGACGCTGAAGAAGGAGATGAAGGAGGAGTTGGGGCGATGGCAGATGCCATGCGAGCGACGGCAGGCCCAGTGAGAAGAATGAGTGCTCAGTCGCACAGCGCTCATCCCGTCTGCTCTGGGCTGGCGTCCGGCTGGCGGGTGAGACCGACGAGGAGTCTGAGGGCGACGAGACGGAAAACTCCTCGGACTGTCTCCCACCCTGCCCTCCGCTAGCCCTTCCCGCAGCCGCCCCACCCAAGACTGCCTCCCGCCCACCAACGGAAAGCTCGCTCTCCCCTGCCGCCTCCCGCCTCGAGCTTCCTCCCAGCCAGCGGCCGCCCCTCTGCGCCCCCAGGCGGCCTAGACCACAGGAGTTCGACGGAAGGGTGTCGCTGGAGGCTTACCTGGCCCAATTCGAAGTCGTGGCTCGAGCGCAAGGCTGGAGTCAAGAGGAGCGCGCCCTGAATCTTGTGACAAGTTTGAAGGGGCCAGCCGTGGAGGTGTTAAGTCAGTTAACACCTGCACAACAGGAGTCCTACACCGACGTAGTGGGCGTCTTGGAGAGGCGCTACGGACACCAGTACCAGGCAGAGGTGTATCGGGCGAGGTTCCGGGCCCGAGTCCGAGGACGCGGAGAAACGTTACAACAGCTGGCACAAGATTTGGAGCATCTGATGCGGAAGGCGTACCCACGGGCATCAGAAGAAACTGCAACGCTGCTGATGAGGATCAGTTCATTGATGCGCTGGAGGACGCGCAATCGCAGATTTACGTGAAGCAGGCGCATGTTGCAAATCTGCAAGAGGCCCTTGCCCGGGCACTGGAGTTCGAGTCCTTCGTTAAGACTAGCGCCGGGAGGTCCAGGACAGACTCGAAAGAAACCAACGCTACCGACGGAGCCGGGCGAAGGACGGGCCAGGAGAAGCAGAGCAAGGCCGTTCAGAGGGGCATGTTGGAACTGTAAGGAGACGGGACATAGGAAGCAAGATTGTCGCCGGTCCCCAGCCCCGCTCGGTCTCATTCCGCCGAGCAGGTGGGGCAGTACGTGTACCAGCCCTGCTGCTGGGGTTGTGGCCAACTGGGCCACCTCTCGGTCCTGCCCCAGAAGACGCAGGCGGGCAGGAGAACACGGGCGGAAACACCGCCTGGCTGGGGAGCGGGCCGCACACCAGCCGTCATCACCCAGGCCCCACTCCCGCTAACTGGCCGCCGCTCTGTCGCCGCTGCAGCTGCTGCCGCCCTCACCTCCCAGGTTGAAGGCGTGATCGATGGACGACCGTGTTGCCTTACCGTGGATACTGGGGCGGACAGGACGCTCGTCAGGAAGGGCGTCATCGCAGCAAGGAACCTCCCCTTGCCCCACAGAAGATGTGTGGAGTGACGGGGCACTGCAGCGCGATGCGGGGACCAGTGGAGGCGCGGATAGAGGTGGGAGGCGAGGAGATGCAGCTACCTGTGTACGTGGCTGACCTGGAGGAACCCTGCCTCCTGGGTATCGACTACCTGACGAAGGGCCGGGCTTGTATCGACTTCGGGAAAGGAACGCTGAGGGTACATGATACGGAAGTGCCCTTACTCCCGAGGACGCCTGCCCTCAGGTAGCAAGCGCCCGGTCTGCTGGCCTGGCCTCAGGGAGCAGGACAAGGGCGAGCAACAACGGCGCCGGGAGGTGAGCGGGCGCGGTGATCAAGTGGAGCCAGCAGGTGAGGTGCAGCGGCTGCCAGCCGGGCGGGCAGCGGGGAGCGTGGCAACACCGGCCGCCACCAGCGGGCGGGCGGTGAGGAGCGCGGCGCACCCGGCCGCCACCAGCGGGCGGACAGCGAGGAGCGCGATACAGCCTGCTGAAAGGGACGGTGACGGAAGACGTGTGCCGGAGCACCTACGGGAGATGCTGCAGAAGAGTATGGAGCGTCTGAGCACTGAGCAAGCAGTACAGTTGCGGAGGATGCTGTGCGTGTACGCTGATGTCTTCTCGAAGGAGACACGGACCTGGGCTGCACGAATCTGGTTCAACATCGCATCGATACCAGTGGCAGCCACCCAATCAAGCACGCACCACGAAGAATACCTCCCGCTCGACGTCAGGAGATGGAGAAAGCGGTGAGAGGCTTACAGGCGCAAGGTGTGATCGAGAAATCGAACAGCCCGTGGTCTTCTGCAGTAGTTTTGGTGAAGAAGAAAGATGGGTCGACGCGTCTCTGTGTAGACTACAGAGCCCTGAACGACGTCACGGTGAAGGATTCCTATCCACTACCCAGGATTGACGACACGCTGGATGCACTGACAGGTGCCCGCTGGTTCTCCACTCTGGATCTGAAGTCTGGCTATCATCAGGTGGAGGTGGCGGACGAGGATAAAGAGAAGACAGCATTCTCCTTTGGGCAGGGACTATGGCAGTTCCGCGTCATGCCCTTCGGATTATGCAATGCACCAGCGACCTTTGAAAGGCTGATGGAGCGGGTACTGGAGGGCCTGCAGTGGAAGACTGCCCTCGTCTACCTGGACGATGTGGTTGTTTTCGGACGCACCTTCGAGGAGGAGCTGCAGAGGCTGGAGGACGTCCTTCTGCGGTTGAGGAGAGCTAATCTGAAGCTTAGCCCGAAGAAGTGTCTGTTGTTCTAGCAGGAGGTGCCCTTCCTCGGGCATGTCGTCAGCGAGGACGGGTGCGCACCGATCCACTGAAGGTGCGAGCTGTGGCAGAGTAGCCTGTCCCGACCAATGTGGGCAAAGTGAGGAGCTTCGTGGGCCTGTGCACGTACTATCGTAGGTTCATGAAGGACTTCACCAGCATAGCGGCGCCCCTGCACCACCTGACAAGAAAAGGGGCGCGATTTTGCTGGGATGCTGGGTGTCAGACAGCCTTTGAGCGGCTGAAGGAGGCACTGGTGAACGCTCCTGTGCTGCCATACCTGCTTGCCCGTACATCGTGGATTGTGACGCTAGTGCTGAGAGCGTGGGAGCGGTGCTGTTGCAGCTGAAGGACAGACGCGAACATGTGGTGGCGTACTACAGTAACAAGTTCAGTCACGTGGAGAAAAATTACTGTGTCACGCGGAAGGAACTTTTGGCGGTGGTGAAGAGTCTAGAAAACTTTCACCCGTACCTGTATGGGGCAAAGTTTACTGTGAGGACGGACCACGCAGCCCTGCGGTGGTTGAAGACGATGAAGAATCCTGAGGGGCAGTTGGCGACGTGGATCGGCAGGCTGGAGCAGTACGATTACTGCGTCGAGCATCGCCCTGGGAGAGTCCACAAGAACGCTGACAGCCTCAGCAGACGTCCATGTGAGCCTGAGTGTCACCATTGCAGCAGGAAGGAGCCAGAAGAAGTCTGCAGGCTGACACGAGTCCATGGCGCGGAGGGTGACGGAGACACGCTTCTGCAGGAGGCGCAGAGGAAGGACCCGGATCTCCACCCAGTAGTAAAGTGGCTGGAGGAAGGTCAAGGTCGCCCTGGCGAGCAAGAAGTGGCAGCCCTGAGCCCAGCTACGAGATTCTACTGGAGGCAGTGGGACACGCTGAAATTGAGTAGAGGAGTACTGGTGAAGAAGTGGCTGACACCTGACGGAGGGATGATGTACTGGCAGACAGTCATTCCTCGTGATATGAGAGCTAGCCTGATGCGGGAGATGCATGAGGGCGTCGCCAGTGGGCATCTAGGAGTGAAGAAGACACTCAGTCGTCTACGACAGCGGTTCTACTGGCTGGGGATGCGCAAGGATGTACAAGAATGGTGCCGAGTGTGCGACACCTGTAACGCCAAGAAGGGACCAGCACGGAAGGGTAGAGCGCCGCTACAGCTGTATCAGGTGGGAGCCCCGATGGAGCGAGTAGCAGTAGACATCGTGGGGCCGCTACCCGCGACTGCAGCTGGCAATCGTTACATCTGTGTTGCCATGGACTACTTCACGAAATGGCCCGAGGCGTACGCACTGCCGAACCATGAAGCAGTGACTGTAGCAGAGGTACTGGTGGAGCAGTTCTTCACCAGGTTTGGTGTGCCTGGAGAGCTGCATTCCGATCAAGGCCGCGAGTTTGAGTCGGAGGTATTCGGCGAGTGTTGCCAGCTAATGGGCCTGCGGAAGACGAGGACAACACCACTGAGGCCGCAGTCTGACGGGATGGTGGAGCGCTTCAACAGGACACTGGCTCAGGAACTGGCCAAATACTGTACAGAGGGACAGACAGAGTGGGACCGGAAGCTTCCCGCTCTGCTCATGGCATACAGGTCTGCCGCGCACGAGGCCACCACCTACACGCCGGCCCGGCTTATGATGGGCCGGGAGCTTCGCCTGCCGGTGGACTTGACAACAGGACGCCCTCCAGATGAAGAACTGCCTACTGTGGCCACGGACTACGCCATAGCACTGCAGGAGCGGCTAGTGGAGGCTCATCATCAGGTGCGAGGACGACTTAAGCTGGCAGGCGAGGCCATGAGGCACTGCTATGACCAGGGAAGTCGCGCGGCTGAGTTTGCATTTGGCGACAAGGTGTGACTTTACAACCCCCGCCGGCGGAAAGGTCTCTCACCGAAGCTGCAGAGCCCCTGGGAGGGGCCATACACTGTCATCGAGAAGGTGTCGGAGGTAACCTTCTGTATTCGTCGAGGACAACGCGGGAAGCCCAAGATAATTCATGCTGACCGACTGTGGAGATACCACGGGCCGGGGAAGTTCACCTGGGGCCAAGCCCCGTGTGACAGCAGCAGTGAGGAGGAGGAAGCTGCCCTTGCCATAGTAGCAGAAGACGTAACGGGGCCTGACGCCGGCCTCATGGGCAGCGAGGACGGTGGAGCAGGGACGAGCAGGGATGAAGAAGCTGAGTCATGAGTGGGTGACTCACCGCCAGCCGCCGCCCGCCGCCCACCTCCCCAGCGTCGACCACCACGGAGATTGCAGGACTATATTCTAGATGAGGAAACAGATTTGAGTAGCTAGGATGTAAAATGTGGAGGACGAGACTAGGGAAATAGTCGAGACGACTATTTATGTGGGAGGGGGCAGTGTTGCGAAGATGTATTGCAGCAGCCTCCCAGATATGTACGTGTGCCTGTGTGAGTGTGGAGCAGCATCATAAGAGAGTACATATGGGTAGTACATATGAGTACATATGTGCAGACTTTAGCTAAAGGGTGAGCAAGGTGTTGGTTGCTCGTGTTTATGAAACTGTCACACCTTAATGGAAGGGACGCTGAGCTAGGCCTCCATGACGGAGGAGATGTGACCCCGGAGGTCACGGGGAGATAAGAGTGTGTGTGTGTGTGTGTGTGTGTGTGTGTGTGTGTGTGTGTGTGTGTGTGTGTGTGGTGAGGGCACTGGCCAGCCCTGGGATAATTGTCATACGGTACCGTGTAAATAAAGGCATGCATGTGTGAATTGCTTGTAGCCAGCATTATCAGGGATATATTGGTAATTAGCGGTTAAGGTAGATAGCGTTACCTAATAAGCTGAAATAGACTCGTAAGGACATTGCCTGGCAGGTGCGACGGCACAGGAGGCGTGGTTTGTGGGGCACTGTGTGGCACCGACGAGGACAGAGGACAGGAGTGTAGCAAGAGACCTCGAAGGAACAAGTCGTACTCTGGGGAGCAGTCAGAGAGTGAACGAGAGACAGAGAGACAGTGAAGTGCCTGACGAACTAACAAAGTGTTACCCGTACTTTGTTGCCGCCCCTGCCCGTCCTGTGTGCCGCCGCCACCTGTTCCCGGTGACTCGTGTATAGTTGCTGTAATATAGAGAAATAAGGAAGAAGTGTTTCCTTCTCCCACTCTGTGTGACTGAGCTGAGTGAGAGTGGGTGCTATAGAAGCAGACAGCCAGGCCTGAGAGAGCGATCTGCCCACTGCTCCACCCCAGCCGCCGCGCCACCCAGGTAAAGTCCTTCTCCCCGACACACACGCCCGAATCCCGAGAAGATTGTGAGGCGTCCCTCCCTGAAGAAGAAGCTGAAGGAGGGTCGCAGCACATACATATATATATATATATATATATATATATATATATATATATATATATATATATATATATATATATATATATATATATATATATATATATATATATATATATATATATATATATATATATATATATATATATATATATATATATATATATATATATATATATATATATATATATATATATATATATATATATATATATATATATATATATATATATATATATATATATATATATATATATATATATATATATATATATATATATATATATATATATATATATATATATATATATATATATATATATATATATATATATATATATATATATATATATATATATATATATATATATATATATATATATATATATATATATATATATATATATATATATATATATATATATATATATATATATATATATATATATATATATATATATATATATATATATATATATATATATATATATATATATATATATATATATATATATATATATATATATATATATATATATATATATATATATATATATATATATATATATATATATATATATATATATATATATATATATATATATATATATATATATATATATATATATATATATATATATATATATATATATATATATATATATATATATATATATATATATATATATATATATATATATATATATATATATATATATATATATATATATATATATATATATATATATATATATATATATATATATATATATATATATATATATATATATATATATATATATATATATATATATATATATATATATATATATATATATATATATATATATATATATATATATATATATATATATATATATATATATATATATATATACATATTGTAAATTGCCCATTTCATGAAATGGGCAAACCCAATTCATGAAATGAACCTAACCTAACCTAACTAACCTAACCATTTCATGAAATGGCCACTCCATTGCACATTTCATGAATTGGGTTAGGGTAGTTAGGTTAGGTTAGGTTAGGTTAGGTTCATTTCATGAATTGGGTTTGCCCATTTCATGAAATGGGCAATTTCACAAACGGTGTAATATATATATATATATATATATATATATATATATATATATATATATATATATATATATATATATATAAATATATACGATACAGGAGAGAGAAGACCCACAAAAGAACGGTTATCTTCATTATATCCACTTCACAATGTTTCAGGAAAGTACATATCCCATCTTCAAGTACAAAAGGGGCTGTAAAACCACACGTAAAACGTTAAAAAATGACCAGATGCAGTGGTCCTACTACTTGTTCCTCCAACAGTTAAGTGGGGAGGGCGACTGGCTTACCAGTATTTATAGGCTCCTACTCACTAAATGGCAAAATCTAATTGGTTCAATAAGAATTTCCTATCCAATACAAAATATAGTACAAAATTCTAATCTGTCATAGCTAATGCACAAAAAGAGAAAAATTTAAAGGTATGATGTACAACAGTTAGTCTATTACCAAAGTCTAAAACCAAAGAAGTTAGATACATTACATTACCCTTCTCAGGACAATTTAGTTACCATTTACGCAATACAATGTCTCATTTACTCAAAAAACATGTTCCGAGTGTTGATTTTAGATTTATTTTTGTTAATAAAAATACCATAGGTTCTCTATTTAAATCTAAAGATGCTATGCCTACTACTTTGTGCTCAAAAATTGTATATTGTTTTAGATGTCCGGACTGTATGTCATGGTATATTGGTTCCACCTGTCGGAACCTTAAAATTCGAATTTCTGAGCACTTGGGAGTATCGTATAGAACAAATGCTCGACATCACTGAGCCTAGTTTCTCAAATATAAGAGAACACGCATTACAATGTAATCATGTTTTTACTGATCAGGACTTCAAAATAAAGTATAGGGCATATTGTAACTCAGACCTTAGGATAGCGGAATCTTTATTTATTGTAAAAGAGAAGCCAGAGTTAAATGGTACAGAAATAGCCACCAAATTATTAATTTTCTCTTAATGGTTTCGAACTAGGTGAGATAGGGTCATTATAAAATAGTAAGGAGTCGGAGGTTCGTATACGTGTACTTTGTTTCAACCAATTAGCATTGAGTATTTCGTTCAGACTAAAATATTTCTGTAATACACTAACTGTTGTACATCATACCTTTTTTGTGCATTAGCTATGACAGATTAGAATTTTGTACTATATTTTGTATTGGAAAGGAAATTCTTATTGAACCAATTAGATTTTGCCATTTAGTGAGTAGGAGCCTATTAATACTGGTAAGCCAGTCGCCCTCCCCACTTACCTGTTGGAGAAACAAGTAGTAGGTCCACTGCGTCTGGTCATTTTTTAACGTTTTACGTGTGGTTTTACAGCCCCCTTTTGTACCTGAAGATGGG
>NC_059263.1:12511414-12801414 GCF_017591435.1 Portunus trituberculatus | reverse complement strand
TGGTATAAGTTGACAAGAATTAGAATGAAAAACATCAAGAAAAGAAGACAACTAGAAACAAACAAACAAATGTATCGTTGGGAGACAGCTGGACTTTCAATTCTGGCCTCCCCTCTCCCATCCATCATTTGTGTTACCTTCACCTCCAAGACCCTGCCTCACCCATGCTTCACTGCCAGGCTTCTCCACCATCTCTCTATATCATAAGACTGTTATGATCTTTTCAAACACTTTTTTTTCTTACTGCCTTCATCATCACAACTTTACATGACATAGTTCTCACAAGAACACTATTACAAAAAAATTATGCTGAGACAGGTAGAAAGCTGTGCCACACAAATAATAAATACTTCACTGTATCATTATCTCACTTCAACACACTAATAATGACTCAGGTAGTGTCCAGTTCAGCAGTGAAACAGCAGATTGCCATGACACTGCTGATGGCATCTTCCCAACCCTCACATTTTCTAGAGA
The DNA here is from genome assembly GCF_017591435.1 of Portunus trituberculatus. Classification (NCBI taxonomy): domain Eukaryota; kingdom Metazoa; phylum Arthropoda; class Malacostraca; order Decapoda; family Portunidae; genus Portunus; species Portunus trituberculatus. The sequence goes on along the minus strand of NC_059263.1, from coordinate 12,800,937 downwards.
AGCAGGTATCTAATATCATGTTATCATTCTATCATTCTCCAGGAAGTCATTATTGTATACACAATCATTTAATGTGATTTCATTAATTGTTTTCTTACCCATTTGGGTTATGTACATGTTTTTTCTCAATTTATAAGGGGTTAGGAGAGGAAATTCTGCATATCCGGATATTTCACGTATCCGCCAGGGCCTTGGCTGCTATAATTCGGATACACGAGTGATTACTGTGTATATATATATATATATATATATATATATATATATATATATATATATATATATATATATATATATATATATATTCATGAACCAAAACTATTTTCCCCATAGGAATCTATATAAAAGAGATAAAAACCATTCCTGGAAGGGCTGCGTCTGACAGCCACAAGGCATGCACCCCGTGGTCTCTGCAACATGTATCCTATATCAAACACTTTTGTGTACCTCTTGAATCATCATTGCTAGAGTAACCTTCCTAAAGACATTCATCATGCATCACTAGCTGTCCTGATGGTGAAGCACCTCTGTGCTGTAATCAGCTGTGATGGCAATGGCGGCCCAAACAAATATCTCAAGGATTTTCGTCCAAGATTTGCCATACCAGCAAAGCATCTTGACATCGTGCTATTCTAAATAATTTGCATAATTTGAAAAAATGAATAGTTTTTTACCTCATGGTATTTCAAAATCACATAATTTAAACACACAAACTAAGAAATGCCTGTACTAAGCCATGAAGACTGTCTGAATAGATCACTATTGAGAGGAGAATCCACCTAATGATCACTAAAGAGAGCTTGCCCCTTCATTGGCAGTACAGATGGTTGGCAGTGATGGGGATTTTCACCCTTGTTGACGTGATTTTTCTACTTAATTTATTGTTGAACTATTGTTGAAAAGGACTGTAGAAAATGCTGGTGCACATAACTCAAAAATGGCCACTGTCAGACAAGGCCTTCTTCTACTTAACACCACATATACAAATTTCACAATTTAATTGTAGCTGGACACCAATTTCCTAAGATACAAGGATGCATGCAGCCTTACCTTGTCCAAGAACAAACACAGACTCACCTGAAAGAGTGGTCCAACATCAACATCAAATCCAAGATCAGCAAAGCCTGTGGCGATAACCTTTGCTCCACGGTCATGGCCATCCTGACCCATCTTGGCCACAAGGATCCGGGGTCGCCGTCCCTCTGCTGCTACAAACTCCTCAATCTGGTCAGCAAGAAGAGCAATAAAACAAATAAATCATGTTGTCTACCACACACAACAATGTATTCTTTTGAAAGGAAGAGTATCAAATTGTTATAAAACTGGTGTGCCTAAAAAAAAAATTTCATAAAAGCAATTAAAGCAACAGATGGTACAAAATCTAGTTTTGTGTTGTCATGCACTGAACACTATATGAACTATGATTTAGGATAACCTTACTGCAAAAACTACAAAATAACAATAAATGTACACCTGCTACTAAGAGAAAATGTAGTCAAAAAGTCATTTTTCAAATGCCATAGTTTTCACATGATTTTTTTTTTTTTTTCTTTTTCTTTTTCCCCCTTAAAATTTTGCCTCAGGTACATCCACTTGGTTTTCATGCTGCTGAAAATGGTCTTTGCCAAACTTGTCTGCTTGCCTATGTGACTCAACTAATTATATTCATCACTCAGATCTTCTTGTATATCATTTATCTATACTTGGAACATAATTGGTGCCTGCAGTGAAGACTGCAGTATGCCACTAGTGACTGCTACAACTTGATGGGATGTCTCTTATCAATGTCCTCATTTCCTTCTATGCTCTGTGTTAGGTAGTCTGTCATCCATTTTAAGATATTTTCCTTTATTACTGTCATAACCTGGCATGCCACAGCCTGGTGGGACATAGCGTGATGCAGCAGTGGCACAAGGATGTAAATAATTACGTCTACGGGAGAATTGTAAAAGGGACCCTGCTGCGAACACGAGAGTGAGAGGCAAAACATAAACAAGAGAGAGGGAAGCCAGGCATCAGATGGTACGCAGACCCAAACAAACACCCAAAACAAAATACTCTGGTTACGACGTTGGAGAGTAGTATAGTCAACACGTGTTTCCCCACGTGTAGTTAAACAGGATTGGTGGTTTTAAATGGCCAATGAACAAGCAGTATTTCATGTTTAGACCAATGGTGAACGTGCTATGAGACTAGGGAAAAGTTGAGCCTATGAAACACCAGTAAGGCAATGTTGTGTATACTACGTTTAAGGTTGTTTCTACATTACCTTCGTATGTGTTCTCGTCCTTACATTGTCACACGTGGACCTCCACATGTCTGATCTCTGAATGGTAGATGGTAAAATGGGCGTGGAGAAAAGGTACGAAACCTTGAGTATTTAAAATAAGCAGAAACCAGCAAGAAGATCTCTAGAATCTTGGCAGAAACGAGAGGAGAAAGCAGAAGGCAGTGGCCGAGAGGAGGAGAAGAAACATTTGAGTCATGGACAGACTCTTTCTTGTATTAGTGAGTAAAGCTCTATAGTTGTTAATGCAGTCTAAGACAATGTTTATGTCATTTAAGTGAAAGGAGGAAACAAATATAGGATGTGTATTTATTAGGATGTTATATTAAGATTTTATGTATGTGTAGTGCAATTCCACAGTTGATGCATTAAGATATATCATATTGAGGAGATAATTACATATGATATATTGTGGTGTATACATTATATGGGCATTTATAGAAGTCAAGCATTGAGTTGATATTGAGATGCATCAGCTGTGAAATTAGCACCTAATGTTTGTGGTTTTATTGTATGTGATTAACATTGATGAAGGATTTACGGAGATAAGGATTTACGGAGATGAGCTTAACATTTCTAAGGGCATTGATTGAATTTGTGTGACATTATGAGCAATCTTGAAAAGTGGTGTAATTAATCTTAGATGAATTAAAATTAGAAAATACAATACCGTATAATATATTACCTGCAGTAAGAATAAGTCTTCACTTAGAATAACACGATTGCAACTTGCAACGAACTTCCGAAATTACTCCTATGTGTTCTATTTTACATAACATAACATAAATAATAGGATAACAAAGGGCCACCAGGGTCCATCTAGGTTATCCTGTATCAGTCGCACAGTGACCTCGTCATCAGTACTTAAAGATACACTTACAAGTACACAATACATTATATACTAATTCTAAATATTTGGCCCATTAACAGGGCTAAGTCCCACAGCAAATTCCTCTACAATCTGTGATCCCATACATGGGGATCATGTCTTGTTTAACTATAGTAAATTTCTTATAAAAACTATCATGCAGCACTATACATAATTATAAATCTAATAAATTTAAGTGCTTATCTAATCTGTTTTTAAACATTGTCAAACTAGTGCTATTTACAACCCTCTCTGGCAATGCATTCCAGAAGTCTACTACCCTATGACTAAAGAAATATTTTCTTCTATCTAACCTGCAGCCTTGCTTTCTAATCTTCCTGCCATGATTTCTAGTCCTACTTCCTCCTCTAAGGTAAAGAAAGATCTCACATCTATGTAGTTTGTATCTGAGAACATTTTAAATAACTCTATCATATCCCTCTTATACATCTCCTCTCAAATGAAAACATGTTTAATTCCTTTAATCTATCTCTATACTCCAGGCGCTTTAATGCTGGTATCATCCTAGTTGCTCTTCTCTGAACTGCTTCTAACATGTTGATATCCTGCCTATAATGGGGTGACCAGGCCTGTATGCAATACTCTAAATGGGGCCTAACATAGGAATTATATAAGCTACGCACCACTTCCTTACTTTTATAACTAACATTTCTATTTATAAAACCCAGGATCCTATTTGCCCTATTTCTTGCTTCTAAACATTGCTTTGAAAATTTCATAGTCCTGTCTATCACTACTCCTAAATCCTTTCCTTCCTCTACTGCCTCTAGCCAACATCCCTCCATCTCATAGCTAAAGTTTGTGTTGTCTTTACCTAAATGCATAACCTGACACTTTTAGAATTAAACTCCATCTGCCACCTGTCTGCCCATGCTATCAGCCTGTCCAGGTCTCGTTGTATTCTGTAATTGTCCTTTTCACCCTGTACTGCACATACTATCTTAGTATCATCTGCAAACTTTGATACTTTGCTACTAATTCCTATATCTAAATCATTAATGTACACCAAGAAAAGAAAAGGTCCTAGCACTGATCCTTGGGGTACCCCACTAACCACTTCCTTCCACTCAGACATTGCCCCATTTAATACTACTCTCTGTTTCCTATCAGAAAGCCATTCACTAATCCAATCAACTAACCTACCCCCTATCCATGTAGTCTCAATTTGTACACTAGCCTCCTATAGGAGTCTTCTATGTGGCATTCTATCCAAGGCCTTTTCAATGTCCAAATAGCTTACCATTCAGTATAATGGCCAATTCACATGTGGTCCAGCAACATCCTTAACAAGAATTTAATGACTGCCTGAAGAACCCTACTGAGGTGACAAAGGAGTGAAAGAAGGCAAGGGATCATCACGGTCAGAGCATATTATCTTCACACTACTGCCACCTTTCCATAGCTGACAGATCTGCCTTTTTTCTCCAATGCTGATCCTTCTTTCTCTCCCTCTGTTTCTATATAAAAAGTGTGTTTTTTAAATTCTTCTAACTTTTGTTCCACATTGCTGATGAGGTAAAAATTAAGGTGTGTTCTCTATAGAGAAGTGTTCCCCAATCATAAATGTGAAATCTTAGCAGGGAAGTGAAACCCTGCTGATTGCCAATACCTCGCAGGCCGTACCTTAAGGCAGGTTCACACGTGCCAATTTGTGACTGAAATATTATGTATGTAGAGTTTCCACTTTCCAACTCATCCCTTCTAGTCTGAAAGAGTCATATGATACTTTCCAGGTACTGCCTGGAAAGTATCAACTTGATATTAACCCTTTCAACACAATGACGCGTAATTTGCATCATCAGGGAGCTTGTGACATATCCGATGGTGTGTATTTTACATCATGGCTGTTTTCTGTTAAGATTGTGTGTTCTCTTTCCTGGATAATGTATGAAATCTTTCAGAATGTAGGTCACATATGATACATTACAATGGCATACTTGATTTTCATCATTATTACAGAGGTGTATGATTCACTTATATCACAATAAGTACAGATGTACCATGCTGGCAATAATTTTATTTCATTTTTTTATACTTTTTATGGTACCAATAGATTAGTTTACCATAGAGATTAATGGTTTCTCTTGTTTGTCATCTTCAGAAAATGGCCTTGAGAAGGTGAATTACATTTTTTTTTTTTTCTAAAATTTGCAGGAATATATTTTCTAATGTACTTAGCTATTATGAAAAATCATTTACCATCATCAGTATTTCCAGAGAGAGAGAGAGAGAGAGAGAGAGAGAGAGAGAGAGAGAGAGAGAGAGAGAGAGAGAGAGAGAGAGAGAGAGAGAGAGAGAAAACCTTCAGACCATTAATTACCAGATGGTGTAGTTTATTTTCTAATAATTCAATATCCTTCCCACCAGGAAGGCATTTTGAAATGTATCCTGCGCATGTCGTACCCTGACTCACGGCCTGCACAGTACGTAGCCAGGCGTCAAAAATAACGTCCCTACAGGCATAAATTGATGAGGATTAAAATCAGAAACTTCAAGAAGAGAAGACAACAAGAAACAAACAAACAAATGTATCACTGGGAGACATCTGACCTTGAATCCTCACCTCCCCTCCCCCCTTGCCTCACCACCGTGCCTCACTGCCACCCTCCTCCGCCATTTCTCTACATCATAAGACTGCTGTTATCTTTCCAAACATTGTTTTTTCTCACTATCTTCATCATCACAACTATGCATCACATAACTCTCACAATAACACTGTTATAAAAAATTATGTTGAGACAGGTATAAAGCTGGACCAGGCAAGTAATAAATATTTCACTGTATCATTATCTCATTTCAATAAACTTATAACGGCTCAGAGAGTGCCCAGTTCAGAAATAAAACAGCAGATTGCCGTGACGCTGCTGATGGTGCCTTCCCAACCCTCAGTACGAGTGAATAATATTATCTAGAGAAATGGGTATCTGATGCATTTATCATCTTATCATGCTCCAGGAAGTCACTGTTATATACACAATCATGTGTGAAAATTTCATGTCAGTCAAATGGATGCAAATAACAAAACAAGAACAAAATTATGAAAATTCTTTAGGAGTGAATATCTTGAAAAAAAAATTTTTACACCAAAAATTTTCACAAAATTGGTATAAAGTCTGATCCACTTTTGTTTGGTATCATTTCAAACTACAACAAAAATGCAATTTTTAGTTGAAATTCGATATTTGATAATATCAATAGAAAACAGAGTAAAAAAAAAGTGAAAAACGTTTAAAAAAAAATAAAACTTGGAGGACAGTTCAACTCAGACTTGACGTTCAACAGTATGTATATATATATATATATATATATATATATATATATATATATATATATATATATATATATATATATATATATATATATATATATATATAAAATATGTAGGAGGAGGGGGGAGGAGGAAGCAAATTTAGGTACCTTGGGTACCTTGGCAGTCTGCCATCCTTGTTAAATTTATCTCAGCTAAAAAAGAGAGTCCACCTCCAGAAGTGTCTCAAATCTAAGACAAATTAAGGAAGTTAAATTAAAAACCAAGACCAAAAGTTTGTCTGAGACAAATTTACATACTTAAGACTCTTTGTCAATACCAGCCCAGGCTTTTTTGGGGGAAGCAGGTGTGTCTTATAACCCATCATATATGGTAAATATCTGCTCACAATAATGCACCAGAGTAACAACATAGGTCAGCCAATTGACAGTGAAAATTAACAATTCCTCCCACTGTCAAAAATGTTTTTTTTGTCTCGAGAACTTTCTTTGAATATATGAAATTGTGTATATTTTGGTTTTCCCAACCAAGAAAACCAAATCAAAAGAAACCTTACCTAACGTAACCTAAACCTAACCTAACTCTGTTTGTGGCACAATGTGTTGATTTTCAAAAGCATCAATGCATGTCCATGACAACCGGCCGTGCGAAAAGAAAACACTTCATAAACATAAAGTACGTAAAGTGCGTATACTACCACAACATGAAATCATATCATCTGTTACTGATAGGGACTTAAAGCAAACATTAACCCAACTGACTTTCTGGTTCATCTTCAATAACATTCTTCTAGAATGGTAATGATATCTTTGCCATTGCTTTACATTAAATATCAGCAAGCCTCTTCACTGTCCTGTTTCTATATTTCTTATTTCAAGTTTAAATCAATTTGGAAATTCATCTGATGATGTTAAAACCAAGTTGCGAATAATATATTAAGATCACAAGAAACATTCACCCAAAAGAATGTGGGAACAAAACAATGAATGACTAACCTTGGCAGTGACAGCTGACAGTTCATCTTGGTCACCATATTCTGTCCTATAGGCACCAGATACCAGGCGATCCTTCGCTACGTGTCGGCCAAACACCTATAGAAAGATCAGTGTGCTATGAAAAATACACTCACTCCCTCAATTGTGCAATATATATTACTGAGGAAAGTGCATACACACACGTGCACGCGCGCACGCGTCCCCACACACACACACACACACCCACTGATGCATGGAACAAACTGAGCGTGGATGTGGTGTGTGCGGCAAGTGTCAGTCAAATGAAGGAAAAATTGGACAAGTGTGGACAAAGAGACAGGACATAGAGAGCTACGGCTCGGGCCCTGTAATCACAAATAGGTAAATACACACACACACACACACACACACACACACACACACACACACACACACAAGAAAAAAATACACCCTTGGTACAAGGCTAGATGCATAAAAGCTAAAAAGGCAAAAGATAAAGCTTGGAAGAAATTCATAAAACAGAGAAATGACAAAAACTGACAGCAGTACAAGGATGTCAAAAATGAATACTCGTATATCAGAGCAAGGACAGAGGAAGAAAGAAACTTTGAGAAAGATGTGGTGAATAAAAGCAAAGATAAACCAAAACTTTTCTACAAGTTTATAAATGGCAAAACGAAGAATAAGGAAACAATAGAAAAAATCATTAAAGAAAGGGAAGACATACCAAACTTAGAAGGAAATGTGTGAAATAATGAATGAGAGCTTCAAAACAGTGCTCACTGCAGATTTCATAGAACCTATTACACTAAAAAGCCTCATTAATACCATTGTAAGTTTCTAAATGAAAAACTAAAGACAGAACACAGAAGAATATTGTTGTTGTTCTCTTGACCATGGCATGGTGGCAGGAGTGACCTAGGGATGTGCACTGGTATTCAGTATACCAAAATACTGGTATTTTAGCTTCGGTAATACCAGCATCACTGGTATCAGACCAAGACAACCATGTGTATGGCCATTCAAGTACTAGATATTTTTTCGATTACCGGTCAAATTTTTTGGCATTCAAGTATTGAAAACTTCAACTTTTAAGATGTTCGAGTATTGAGTCTTCACTGTAAATGATGTTGTACATGACTTCCTTCGTTAATGGATAGTTTTAAAGTTATGATTCTTTTCAACTTCTGTCTACCTTTCACCCCAAATCGTCATTGGGGGACCTGTGGGAAAACATTTTTTTTTAGATGAGGGAGCATTGAATCATGTAACAGGCCTTGCAGAAGAGGTAAAAAATCAACAAAATCACATAAAAATCTCTCACAGCACATAAATCACATCTTTATCAGTAGTTAGGTAAGGTTACAAATTGGTGAAACTGAAAACTGACCATAGTTTCTTATGCAGACAACATTACACATGCATCCACACATCTGAATGTATATACAGCCTCTAACCTCTTATAAACATTCTGTAACAGAGTTCACAGCACCCCCTGAACCAATCTACATCAGATATGGGCAGACCAGAACTGGGCCAGATCAGAACTGGTGCTATTCAACTTCGCTGAGAAAATTATTATTTCAGTAATTTGATATTTATAAACAAGAATCACAGCCTCACAGGTAAGATTGCTTAAATTTGTAGAATGATAATTTTTTTATGTAAAAATACTGGCAACAATAATAATTACAGCAATAAAATAATGATGTCTGTATGGGTAGGTAGAAGTACTCATTGTAAGCTAGATTAGTGGGCACCAGGGAGAAGCTTAGTCTACAAGAGGTCTCAACTTCACGTATTAGACCCAGGGTAATTTTTTTAGCAAAATTTGTGGGAAAAGGTGTGTCCCATATACCATCTAATACAGTACAATACCTTCTCCATAGCTGCAGAAATCTCTCCCAGAGTGGCCCGGGCTCGAGCAGCCACCACTGCTGCAGCCAACAGATTCTCGCTGCCCAAAGCTGCTGCCTCCAGTTTGGCCAATGCTGCCTGCACAGCCTGAGGATCCCTGCTCCCCCGTACCTGTCATCAAAACATTGAGTGTTACTTGTAGTGTTATGAAAAAAAAATAATATACAGAGCAGAAACATGGACACTTGAGAAAATAGAAGAGAGGAAGTTGTACAGAACAGAGATGAAAATGAGATGAATAATGACTGCATTACTTAGAGAACATCTACAAAATAAAGCAGTGAGAAGGAAAGTAGGAGTGTAATGGATTATGGAAGATAGGAAAAATCTTAAAAATTAAACGGTTTCACCAAAGGAAAAAGGGGAGGTTAGAAACTGATTAAAAGAATATGAATAAAACTGTTGAAAGAAGATTGAGGGACAGACAGCAAGTGAGATGGAGGGATGGAACTGTTGGAACTGGAAGGGATGGGAGTTAAAACAGTCACAGAAGAAAATGCAAGAGACAGAAACAACTGGAGGGGATTCGTACATGGTGCCAACCCCCTCACTCACTACAGGGAAACTGCTTTAAGGGCAGTGTTGTTTCTTTCCAGTTATCACACTGAGATATCTTATACTCTGCTATATTAGTACACATACCAGGTGAGTTTGGAGAGGAAAAAAAAGAGTGTACTCCTTTGTGAGGCCTAATTAAATGTATACAGATAATGTTGTCCCAGTTGTAATACATGGTACATTGACTCAACAAGCCAAAACTTGAAATTATGTGTGTGTGAGCACAACAGTATCTCCTGTACTAGCACAACCACCTGCTGGCACCTGACAAGCCCACCTTACCTGCTTCAGTTTGTTGATCTGAGTCTCACGAACTTCATTGTTGTCAATCATCAGGACGTCAACTGTTTCCTCCTTCTCAAGACGGTACTTATTAACGCCTACGATCACTTCTGTGGGTGGGACAAATATTCAACAGTTGAAAATGAGGACACAATCTCCATCCCCTCCCTTTTTCTTTAATATCTTCAGTACCATGACATTTTTCTGTATTCATTCTCCTTACCGTTTGGTGACTTTATACAGCTTCAGAAACTCATGTGGGGGATTAAAATAGTGAAGACTGTGGCTATTAATCTTTCGACCCCCATAGACCTGTCCTAATGTCAATAAAATGGTCTAATCATACGCAAATCTAAAGGTAAAAATGTGTTCCAGTATTGAAGGGGTTAATAATAAGTGATAATAAGTGAGAAAAGTAATACATGTTAAAACCTTCACATGTAGATTTAACCTCATCTTGAGTACTGCATACAGCTTGCTCTCCATAAAACAGAAGAAAAGAAACTATAAATAAAATACAATGAGGAATTACAATGATTGCACTATGACTGCCAAATACTAATGAAGTCATAAATAGTCATAAGTATTGTGCAATGTGGCAGGGTCATCTCACCTTTCCTGTCTAGAAAGCAGGCACATGCAGTGGTGACTTGTCATAATGGACCTCGCAGTAATGGATTTCACTCAATAACAGACTCGACTAATCTAATCTAATCAATTTTTTTTAACATTATGGCAGCTCTCCTTTTTCCCTCACAAATCTATAGTTTCCTTGTGGCCGTACAGAAGAATACATACGACATGATAAACAAAACAGAAATAGACATGCTAGATACCACTGTAACTCATTTTGTTCGTCTACAATGGAGAGTGGTGACTGCTTGCCTGTGGGGCTCACCACAGCACACTCATGGTAATTTGTGGTCCAGGGCTGGTTGGTGCCATGGCTTGCTGAAGTGGTATGTTAGTTCCTCAAGAGGAGGAACGTTAGTCCAACGCTGTGCCCCCAAGACATCCTACCCAAAGCCCTCCAAGGCTAAGCCTGCTCCCGACGTGGTGCCAAAGTCCCCTGCCACCCCCCACCTCCTGAGGCTAAAAGTACCCCCCGCTGCAGACCCCAAGGCCCGTAGCCCAGAGGTGAAGGAGCCCCATACCCTGAACCCCAGGCCAACCCGCACCCCGGACACCAAGGCGCCCCACACCACAGACGCCAAGGCACCACAGACAAGCCTTTCCGTACCCCAGGCCGCCACCCCGACGCCAAGCCCCCACCTGCGCCGTCATCTACGCCACAGCATACAAAAGCGGTTTCCTGCGCGCAGCCGATGCCATTCCTCCTTTTTTTGGGGGAGGGGGGTACTGTAGTGAACACCACTACACTATTACTACAATCATCACCAGACATGCACGCCTAACTGACTCCAGTGTGTAGTGGACACCACTACACTACTGCTACTACTATTATTCACTCACCACATGAGTTCAGTCAGCACAGCAACTCCGGGACACACACACTTGCCTACACAACCGCTCGTCCCGTCACCACTACACTACTACTACTACTACTATCCAGTTACCACGTGAGTCAAACAGCATTGAGACTCCGGGACACACACACTCGCCTACACGACTGCTCGTCTCATCACCTCTATTTATTGAACATCTCTAGTTTACTTCTCCATCCGTGTCCTGGCTAGATAGTGAACACTGCAAAATCCTGCACCGCTCCCATAAAGTCCGAGTTGAACTGCCTGCCTGTTTTTTTTTTTTTTTTTTTTGGGGGGGAGGGAGTGGAATTCCTTTAAGTCGGACATTCCTGTTTGTCAGACCAGCCTTTTCCTCTTTTAGCCCAAGTTAGCGAGAGTCAACAGTATCAAGGCAAGTGAAATTTTCCGAGATCTCAATGCCACACGCATGGACAGACTACTGTTTCATCCAATAAGCCTCCAAACACCTGAACCTTGGTCTTGGGACAGGAAACCTGGAGTCCCAGGGCTTCGCTTCATCATGCAGTGCCTCTAGAGCCATTACCAGAACCTCTGGTGACTCAGCAAAGATTACTGCAACATTGGTAAAAACAAGATCTGCAATCTCAGTACTGCCGACAGGTGCTCCACAACGACTTTGGTCTACAACTCTGCCTATTACTCAGTCCATGCAAGTGATGAAAAGTGATGGAGCAAGCACACATCCCTGCCTCACTCCAATATTCAAAGGGGAAGAAGCTGAACATGCCCCCTCCACACTTCACAGCACTCACAGTCCCAGAGTAGAGGCCAGTTAATAGACCAATAATCATTGCAGGAATCTCATGGAGATGCAAAAGTTATATTCATAATTCAGCTATTCTTGGTAAGATAAATTTTCATTACTCTGTAAGCTTCTTAAATAATAATGAACTTTTTTATTTCAACACTGAGTGTAGAATAAGACAGACTAAATTATACAAATATTTTTTAGCATTATTCAAAGAGAATAAACTACTGATAAAAGGGAAAGGGGGTGTTTAAGGGTCTTACAGACAAACTGCTCTCAGCAATGGACAATTGGTATTAATGCACAACCTCTCATGTCTAAAGTGTCCATTATCAAGAACCACCACTGTTCTATTGAAATACTGCTTCCCTCGGCATGAACTTTCTCTTTGTAAATTCAACAGAGGAGAGGGTGCATCAGTACTTATCCTGATAAAAAGAAATCATTTGTAATAGTGATGAAAATCAAGTAAGCCATCACATCATATGCAACCTACATTCTGAAAGACCACATATAGTATCGAGAAAAAACAAACACACCATCTTAGCAGAAAGTAGCCATGGCACAATATGTGCATCATCGGATATGTCACGAGGGCTCTGGTGATGCAAAACACACGTCATGATGTTGAAGGGATTACTATTTGTTGTAGGTCTCCCTCCTACATAAAAAAATAAAGTTAAATAAATTTTTTTGAGGAAGTTAAAGAGAAAGTAACAAATACAATAACTTACATAGTAGAATTAAGACATGTTAAATGTATTCAGTGGAATTTGTCATGCCACCAAACAAGATGTGTTTCTACTGACAACCAAGTGAATATCAGTCATCTGGCTGCGTCATGGATCCAGTGGTAATGTTTCACTTTCCACACAAGAAGTAATGGGCACCCAGCAATGAGCCTTGGCTGCTTCATGGACCCAGTGGTTGTTTCCCTCCCTACACATGCACCTGCACCCAACAATGAATTATGGCTGCCTCACTCACCAAACTGTGAAAGGGACCAACTTCTAACAACGGACCCAGTGGTTACTTCTCTTCTTTACACATGTACTGGATACCTAACAATGAACTCTGGCTGCCTCACTGACCAAACACTGCAAGGGACTCACCTCAGATAATCATGTCGGCCAAGTCGCCGTGAGTCTCTGCCTCGTCTGTGGGCGATCTCATCTCTGCTTTATTTTTTGGTATTCCATGTAAGATTTATGCATTACAAAACAATCCTTTCTTGGGGGCAAGGTTTGTAAAAAGCTAACAGAAATGTTTTGTGAACATAAATGCATATATATGTGTGGTGTTCCCAGCAATATCAGAGCAACCTGATAGCAACCTTGTCACCGTCCCTCCAAGCGTTCATGGATGCCATTTCGCGGCAGGAGGTTACTCTGACATTGTTAAAGAACCTTGGATCCAGCTCCAGGAGCACTAGAGACAGAGGCAGGGAGCCAACCAATTACAGCGAAGCTGTAACGTTTAGTCCCTCACCCGGCGAATTTAAACCCAGAAAATTCGCTAAAACGGATGTGGTTGTATGTTATGAGGATTTTTTTGTCTAACTTTATGTAGTACGTTAATCCGGAAATTCGTTAGACGAACGTTCGTTAAGCGGAGTATTACAGTATTGACATTTTGGGATCCTGCCCATCTCTACCAAGGATTTAATTTAATTTTGTTTATATCAGAACATTGTAAAAATTGGATATGGGGTAAATCTAAGGTCCCATCACACAGTCCTATAAAAGATAACCAATGCTCACTTCCACTAGTCTAAACCAATGGTTGTCACTGGCCAACACTAAGAGGCACAAGGCTGACTGTATCACATAAGAGGATGACTGACCAATTAACCCATTCAGTACTGGAATGCATTGTTATCATGTATTGCTTGGTATGATTAGATAATATTATTTACATTGGGAAGGGTCTATGAAGGTCAAAAAAATTAATAGTCAGAGTCCTTACTATTTCAACCCCCACATAAGTTTCTGACACTGTATAAAATCACCAAATAGTAAGCAGAATGAATATAAAAACACATCACATACTGAAGGGGTTAAGAGTGATCATGTCTGCTTAATCATCATACAGAAGAACACAAAGTTATGGGATTTCTCTCCCTGTCTCTCACCTTTCCCACTGTCTATCATAGCTTGTCTCTTTGCTGCACATTCCTCAATCTTCAGCTTCGCCCACCCTGGAAAGAAATAAGTTTATTAATCTTTTACATGTGAGTGTACAGCAATACTCTGCTTAATGAACAGGATAAGGGGTGTCAAAGCTGTTCATAGCGCTAAAATTTGTTAAGTGGATTTATTTTCCCATAGGAAATAATGGAAATAGGGGAATGCGTTCTGGGCTGGTCCCCAACATACCACATGGGTTAAAAAAATTATATATATGTTTCACAGCGTATTGGGCCACCGATGTACCACTACTTTATGATGTCATGTGAGTCATTGGAAGTTGGAAGAGCTACATACAAATTCTCTCACTGATAGCTCCACTGTAATTTATGCAGGAGCAGATCAAAGTTCGCCGCGGTGAGGCAGAGTCTAGCACATTGCATTAATGCAGGTAACGTGTTAAGCGGCGAAAACATGTTGTTAAGCAGAGCAGAAATACAGGGTAACCTCTTCATACTGCAGAGCAGGAGAGAGTGAGACAGAGGCAGCCAATACCAGCACCTGGAGCGCTAGAGACAGAGGCGGGGAGCCAGCCAATCACAGCAAAGCTGCCGCGTTCGGTCCCTTACCCGGCAAATTCAAATCCAAAAAATTAGCTAAAACGGATGTGGTTGTACATTATGCGGACTTTATATAGTACATTAAACCAGAAATTCGTTAGACGAACGTTCATTAAACAGAGTATTACTGTATTTGTTTTTTTAACAGGACTCGTCAAGTTTGCCATGCCCTGTTCTTGTAAACTCATGAATCATTCTGACTTTATGTTGTAAAGTGTTAACAGCATGTACGCACATCAATTTTAGACATTAAGCTCCCTTCTAAATTTTCTAATCTTCAGCCCTGCCAGTCCCCAGCAGCCCCTTCCAAAATTTACAAGAGTTATTCTGGCATTATTATCAGTACCACAACCTTCATCTTTTTATCTTAAGATACCTTATGATATGAACAGTTTCTACATTGTTTGACTGTTTTTTTTCTCTCAATTTTTGGAGCAAGAAAATATTAATCTAAAATGACAGCTGATGTGTAGAAAAAAAAATTATAAATCAGATAGAAAACAATCCTTTAGCTTTTGTTGAATTGAAATCAAGCTAAAGCTGGCTTCAAGATAACTCTATAGAAGGAGAATAACCAATGTTTTGAGATACAAGCACATAAAGCATAGCAATTAAATTATTTTATGATCACTATATTACTAAGGCAATGTCCCCTACAACCTCAAGGTGAAGGGGGTAACATATGGAGCAGATGCCAGTCCCCAAACAGGGCTGGGAGAGCTTGCCAAAAAAATGGGAGAAGTTAAATGCTAGATCAATAAGATGGTTAGTCATGGAAGAGGAAAGCCAAAGATGATGGTGGACACTGAGGTGACCAAGAATACAGATTTCCACAAAAGAGGAGAGAGTTAGGATGAGCTCCACTTCAAGAGGTAAATATAATCTAAAAAAAATTTCATAATTAGAAAGTTAAATTATAGAGAAAAATCATTGACAAATTGATCTTTCAAAGTTTAAAATAGATGATTTAAAATTTGGAAGGCTCAAAAGCAGTGGTTCCCAACCCCAGGGTCATGACTCAAATTAGGGTCACAAGAGTAGTTGTGAGGGTTACAAAAATGTATCTTAATAATTCACAGTTGTTCACATTTTTATTTTGACTAATGTAACTGATTTACTTTAGTTGGACAAGGTAAAGATTTCACTACACACACAGTAACAAAAGCGGCACAAAAGAGGTATGAGTAGCTTTCATGTACCATATGTGTGCTTGATCACCAAACAGTCAGCGAGGAGCCTGACTGAGCAGTCAGGCACATCTGTGATGCCGCTGCAGTGAAAGAACATTACTTCTTCAGAAAAACTAAGCATTCCATGCATTACATTTGTTTCTTATATTTTTCATAATATCTCATACATGCCTTCCTCCCATCACCCTAGTTGCTTATGTCTGTCAGCCTGTCTGTATCTGTCTTTGTCTAACTGCCTGTCTGTCTCTACCTCTGCCTAAGTGACTGTCTCCGCTTGTTTGTCTCTGCCTCGGTTAGGTGAGGTTAGATTTATTTCAACTTGGGTCACTACTCCAGGTTAAGACTGCATTTAGGGTCGCAACCGAAAAGGCTTCAGAAACACTTCTCAAAAGCTATGGTATGACAAGCTACTGAAAAGTTTTTGTAGACCTTCACATTCAACTTTAGACTGAAAGTGAAGATAGAAAGTATGAGGGAATATAGACCATGTTGGTATCCGTAACTTCTGGGACCTGTTTTTGTGAAGAAAAGGTTACAGCCATCTGTTTCAGTGAGAGAAAAAGGTCTAGTAAAAGAAAGGTGATGTTCTGCAAATTTGGATGTGGATGCTTCAGAAGTTGATGTAGAATCTATTAGCTAAGAAGGGTATCAACACACTTTGGATCAGACAAGCAGTCCAACCTTGGATCATCTTGATCTCCTCTGACTCAGACTACACAGCTCAAAATTTCAACATAAACAGATAGACATTGTGGTAACAGCAATGCTAGCAACAGCACTGCTCACCAGAAAACAAGGCCTTTGTCATTCCCCATGGCCTCTACCTCCTTATAGGGACAGTACTTACCAGACTCCACAGCCTTTGCCATCCCTCCCATGGCTTCCACCTCCTCAATGACACTCTTGCCAGCCTGATATACCTCATTGGTTAGTGCCTCCATGGCATAGGATCCTGCCCAGGGGTCAATGATCTGGGGTCAAAAGAGGAATCAGTTAAAAAGGATATCTACAAGTATTTTCTTACGAATATTCCTATAATTGGACAGAATGTTTTTTTTTTTTTCCAGCATGTCTGGAATAACCTAAATTACCAGATGACAAGGCTTGTTTCATAAAATCAAATCCCTTTCCCCCACAGAAGCCATTCTTAAATGTTCTGCACTGTTGCATCAGAGCCTACTTTGCACGCTAATCGACTTGCTATTATTCAGCGTTCGTAATGTACATAAGAATCACAACAGAATCTTTTTCTATGAATAGTTTGAAAAGGATGTAGTAAAAAAAAGTTAAAAGATGCCCAAGTTCTTCTACATATATATAAAGGAAAGATGACAAACAGAAAGACCATCAGCAGGTTGGTAAAGAAAGGAAAGAAATATGAAACAACTGAAGAACTTATAAAAGAAAATTTTTTGTTTTAAAGGTAAACTCAAGATAATGAGAATTTAAGCACTTCTGAGACCCTTTGGAACATAACCCAATGATAAAGTGGGGAGAAGTCATGGAAAAATATAGGATAACCAAAAGGTAACACATTATAGAGACTTATTTATAATATATGATAACCTATTTCTATCTGTACAGTAGATTACACTACTTTTACATAACATAAAGTAAAGTAAAAGTTTCTTCTACTGTAATGATACAACACAAGTACTTATTTGTTACAAGGTAGGAAGCACGGACTCATTAACAAGTTCCCATATGTCATTTCAGGAAATAGAGGAGCAAAATATAGGTCAACATGTTCAAAAATAGCCATCACATCATATGATAGAAGTTGAAGTTGCACAGTTTATCACATGATATGTCTGTTTATTGGTTAATATGAAAAATCAATACAGGTACTGATTAATGAAGGATGAGATAAATGAAGATGATGATGAAGTACAGTAAGTCCTTGTTATACGGTACATACTGTATGTGTTCCTGAAAACCTTACCGCAAATCAAAATTATCGTATACTGAACCCATTACAACATGTAATAATAGGGGATGTGTTATGTGTATGACTAAGAATGTAATAGAGTAATGATGACATGACTTCATGCCGACATGCATAGTGCTACATTCAAAATGTCATACATTCCTTATTTCAAATTTCTTTTGAATGTGCTTTGTTACAGACATACTTGAAAGTTCCCTAAAAAAATTAAGAGAATGCTTTTTTTCAATTTCTTCATACATCATGATATGATTTTAAAATTTTTTGCATTTCATGACATCATGAAAACAGCAAGTAAAGCTGTTATTTTACCTCATTAACCCCTTCCCCAACAATTTTCTTTTTTTTTTTTTAGTTAAAAACGTTTCTTTTTCAGACTATTTTTTTTTTCATTTTGGTTCTATATAGTATTTTTCATACCGATTATAAAAACAGCTTGTGATTACTGTTTTTCCCCATTTTTGTGGTTAACTTTTTATTTTGAAAATACCTTTGTAGACATATACGAGTTAACGCGTCTTCCTATAAACCGTATATTTTCGCCACAGTTTCTAATAATTTTATTACCAAAGGTAAAGAGGAATGAAAAAAAAAATTATTTATTTTTATTTTTTATTACATTTGTTACCAAAAATCTGCCAAAAATGATAATATGTAAATATAAATAAAGAAACTCCTTTTTCCGGCATTTTATTATGAATGCAATCAATTGAAAACTGTAAGTTGTTAGCAAAAAAAATTCAAATGGACCCATTTCTGCTGGGTTTTCATCAATCATTATTCTAGGATTTTCTGTGAATGGAAACCATGGTGATGCTGCATTCATGCGCTCCTCTGACAACTCTAGGTTTCTCCAAGCCCTCCTCCTCACCTCCCTCCTCCTCCTCCTCCTCCTCACTTATCAAGAAATATTCATTGTTTGATGAACTGGCAGTGTCATCAGTAGTATTCAAGCTTCTGAGGGAAGGTTCATATTCACTATCTTCCTCAGAACTAGACATTTGGAGTGTAAATTATTTGAAAAGGGTACAAAAAATGAGTGGTAATGTGGATGAAAACAACACCCATGCGACGACAGTGGTTGCCAGAGCAAGTCTAGTAAGAGCGTCCTTGAAATCCCACCGCTCCACCCTGTCGCCTCTGCCAGGCGTACGATTTGACGAGAATACTCGTTTCACACGTAGAATGGTTTAGAAAGGCTCAGAATCAACGAGTATATATGTCTGCAGCTGGTTTTTGAAGTTCAAGTTTTAGATGAGTATACTCGTCGATGACTGAAAACGGAACATTTAGTGAAAACGAATAAATACGTCTGTAGCTGGTTTTTGAAGGTAAGACGAGTATATTCATCGACGACTGAAAACAGGACATTTAGTGAAAACGAGTACTGTTACTAATTTCTGCCGAGGAAGGGGTTAAAGAGAAAATTCAGTTCTCGAGATGCAGTATTGGTTTGTTGGCTCTCCTATCCTTATTTTGTCACATAATTGAATTATATTTATAAACAATGTGTATTAACAGGTATTACTTTTATACTGTAAATATGACATAGATACCTTGGGTATTTTTTGTGCAAATTTTTTTGGGGGGTGACAAAAAAGATTTTCAAAATCATGAAATAAAATAATAACTAACAGTAGTATGGTGATATCCTTTTGATCAGAGGTAACAGACATAACAACCAACAAATGTGACTATCAGTGTACACGTAAACTAAGTAATAACAATTTCATCACACTACAAAATAATACATATTTTTTTAATTCAATATTTTGAGTTTAAAAATCTGCCTAAAATTTAATTGAAGGAATTTGATCATGGCTATGGTCACGCTTACAAAGATGAGGTTGATGATCATTTTGTTATAAGAAATTCTAAGATCGGTCAATTTCTGAAAAAAGTTATTCAACAGTATATGCACAAAAAGAGATAGTCTGGAAAAACACATTTTTCTGTGAACATCTTCAATGTGCCCATATAACTCACTCCAACACTCACCAGATACAAATATTTACTGACATAATTCTCTGACATCTTCTTGGAGGTTGGTAGTAGTTGTTTTGATAGTATGAGGCCATGGACAGCATATGAAAAGTACCTACACAAGGTGAGTTCTCCCTTGTCTGGTAGGCTTCTTGTCATCAGCCTCTTTCTCATCGCCACAATGCTACATCTCTTGCTACCTTCTATCACTATTTTTCACACCAACTGATCAAATCTTAATAACTGCATTCCTTTCCTCATTATACAGTCATGCTGCACAAGACTCTTCTTTGTCTTACACCTATTCAGTCCACCTTTCTGATGCAAGAGTTAACCAGTACTCTTAACCATTTCCCCCTTTCTCTGATAAACTTTAAAGCTTTGCTTTTGTATTTTCACATCCCTATGGCTTGAACTTGTGCTCTTCATAAAAAAATATGAAAAAAGTATGTCAAGTATAAACACTGCACAATTTGTTTTGTTCACTGAAAGTAATACATGACCCCATCATTAAAATTAACAGCTACTCTATAATCTTGTGAAATCCAACAAACATAAAATAATAAAACAAGATGCAAAATTTACTTTTGGTATGCCAGTTTCTTCCTGCAGGATGATCTGAGTGTTGCGGGCAATGCGAGCAGAGAAGACAGTGGGCAGCCCAAGAGCCTCATCAAAGGAATTTGTGTGGAGGGATTGTGTGCCACCGAACACTGCAGCAAGACCCTCCACTGTGGTGCGAATGATGTTGTTGTATGGATCCTGCAAGAATAGGTACTGATTGAAGGCATGTGCAGCTGGTATTCATATGTCACCTTAAAAGGAATCCTTAAGAAAATAAGAACATAAGAAAATAAAGAAAGTTGCAAGAAGCAATCAGGCCTACATGAGGCAATCCCTATATGAACATACCCACCTCTTTCCATCTATCATTCCCATCCATGTTTTCCTTTCTGTAGGAGTGGAAAGCTGACCAAAGGCAAAAGAAAGAGTAAAAAACAGGCCCACTTAAAATGCCAGTCCCATGCAGGTCAGAGAGAGTTAGCCAAAAGAAAGTGATAAATGTCTTGAAAGCTCCATCTAAATGAGGCCAAGTCTTAGGAAGATGGAAATACAAAACATAGAGAGTTCCAGAGTTTACCAGAGAAGGGTATGAATAACTCTTGCATTACAGTGGTGGACAGAAAAAGGACGAGGGAAAGAAGAAAGTCTTGTGCAGCAAGACTGTGGAAGGAGTTGAGGCATGTGGATGGCAAGATCAGAAGAACAGTTGGCATGAAAATAGCAGTAGAAGATTGCAAGAAATGCAATATTCCAGCAGTGAGAAAGAGGCTAAAAACAGTCAGTCAAGGGAGAGGAATTGATTAGACAAAAAACTTTAGATTTCACTCTATCTAATAAAATTGTGAGTGGAATGCCCCCACACATACCAAGAGTACTTCATACATAGAAGACACTTGTACAGAGTTAGCAGTTGGGGAGGATGAGAAAAAATGGCAGGGATGCCTCAAAATGCCTAATTTCATGGAAGCTGTTTTAGCAAGAGATTTAGGAGGAGAACAGTAGCTATCTACCAAAGCAGCAGTAGAACAGTTGGCAAGACTTGGGATGAAGTTGCAGAGGGAAAGATAGAAACAATAGGAGAATAGTTTAGAGATCAAGCTTTGTGCCAGACTCTATCAAAAGCTTCTGATATGTCTAAGGCAATAGCAAAGTTTCACTAGCATTTCCAAAAAGAGGATGACCAAGACTCAGTAAGAAAAGCCAGAGGACCACACATAGAGCAGCCTTGAAGGAAGCTATACTGGTGATCAGATAAAAGATTGTGAAGAGACAAACATCTAAGAATATTCCTATTGAAGATAGATGAAAAAAACTTTAGATAAACAAGAGATTAAAGTAATAGGGTAGTAGTTTGAGGGATTAGAACAGTTACCCTTTCTAGTGAATAGCCTGAATATAGGCAAAATACCTGCAAGAAAGAAAGGTAGAAGTTGCTAGAAAGAGCTGAATGAGTTTGACCAGGTAAAGTACAAACACAAAGGCACAGTTTGAAAAGGATCAGCACACTCATCAGAATGTGCCGTCTTGCTCCCTATCAGCTGATTCATCAGAATGAGCTTGCTAGACTCTTAAGAACATGAGAAAAGAGGGAAGCTGCAAGAGGCTGCCAGGCTTATATGAGGCAGTTCCTGTGTGTTTGAGCTACCAAATTCCATCTATCATCCCCATCCATGAATTTCTCTAACTTTCTTTTAAAGCTCCCTATTGACTCAGCCCTGACTACATGACCACTGAGACCATTCCACTCATCAACCACTCTGTTTGAAAACCAGTTTCTTCCCATTTATTTTCTAAACCTGAATTTTTCAAGTTTAAACCCATTATTTCTGGTTCTGTCCCCACTACTGATCCTAAGAACTACATTCATGTCCCCTTTCTTAAAACCCTTATACCACTTAAATACTTCTATCAGGTCTCCTCTTAACCTACATCTCTTTAAGGAGTGCAGATTGACTCTTCTGATATTCCAAACTCTTTGTGTAACTATATAGATCTATTACATTGCAAGTAAACGTTGTACCTAACTACCTAACTTATCCTAACCATTCTCATAGCACACACTTGCAATTATATTATAATTATTTCATGATGTTACCTGTTTGGCTCAAGTGGTTTAGTGCTCTTAGGTATAAAGTTAATTACCAAAATACTTTTTATAAGAGTTCAATTGGCAGTAACATCCATATGGGAAATACATAAGTACAGGTTTCTGTCATTTTACGACTGGGTTACGTTCCTGAAAACAAGACTGAATATCGAACAATCAAATAGCAAACTTAAAATTTAATAGGATTTAATTTAATGGGTAGGGTAACCTAAGCCTAACTTGTATTGAGAGATAGAGAATACTTTTCTGCATCACCTAATGATAATGAGAAAGTATTATGGGCTCATTATCTTTTTTATACAGTAGTTTCCCCTTTAAGCCTATATCCACTGGCAAGAGGAGGAAGATGGGCTTCAGTTAAGTTACGAAGTGGCACTTGTCGGTGAGTTCGGTCATCAATCCAAAGTCTTAAGAGCCTCACCATTTCATCTATTACTGGCTTCCTCTTCCTCATTGGCAACCCTTGCCATTAATGTAGGAGCTGTGTCACCTGCTTTCTTCACACTTGCTGCTTGTTTGATGACAGTGGAGACAATGGAGTGGGACAACTGCAGGGTTCTGGTGATAAAGTTGGCTCCCAGCTCCCTCATGGCACTTAACATCTAGCTGTTCTTCTTAAGATAAGTTTTCCTTGGTCTTTTGGCCTTCAATTCACCAGCAATAGGTGTTGCCGGTCGCTTGGAAGACATCACGCTTGTGTCACTCATAGTATCCAACAGTGAATGTGAATTTTCAGCAAAACAAAAACACTAACAACTGAACATAATGAAAGACTGAACTTGATTTTGATCTTGATGCTACAGGTGGCTTGAGATAGCTGTCTAGCTTTCAGACAAAAGGTTACTGAGAACAACAGTGCATAATTATCTGCAGCCAAAGAAAGGAAAATAAAACATTTAGAAGAAAGAACAAATTGTAGAGAAAGAAAGAAACGACAATTCTATCCAGTGCCATTGCAAAGGCTATGCTGGAACCTTGAATCTTGGATCTGCACCTCCTGTAGTGGACAAATAAAAGACAAACAGAAAACAAGAACAGTATCCTGTTCACTAATTATCCCCTTTTAATCCCTTCCTTACCACAAGACTGTTTTGTCGTAAGTGCGTACCACACGCGGAAGCGACCTAGTGGTACTGTGCATTATGGCCGTGGTATGTACCACACTAATTCATTAATGTGTATCACCAAACCCTGAGTGCAGATTTTGGCTTTTTCAGGCCCCACGTGGTGGCAACTTCTTGCCCAAACAAAAAGAAATACTTGGTGTTATTTTTAGCCACCCCCGCATCATAAGACCCCCCCACCATTAGCCAATTAATATAGGGATAGGGTTCGTATTTCACAAACAAACTAAAAGCCAATCATTATTAATTTGTTTGAAAGTACAAATATTATTCCCATAGTCCACCCAAGAACATCAATTTTCTACTGTCTGCCTCGGAGAGATCTATTGCTTCTAGCTAGAGATCATGGCGTCTGCTTCCTCATCTAGCAAAAATGATAATTATCATAACTATGAGACAGATAGTGATGATATACTGGAAGACTCTCATTATGATCCTGGAAAAGAGATAGAAGACAGTGAAATTGACAGTATTACTAGTGCAGAAACACTTCCAGCAAGAGAGGGAGAGCAGTCTGGTGATGATTCTGCCTCTGGGCAACCCGACCCCAGTGCATCATGTTTCACTCTCTTATCTGACCCATTTGCTGATAAGCAACCAGATCTGCTTTCTTTCTTGAAACAGGGATTTACTAATGTGCATCCTGGGATTATTACACACCATGAAACTGATCCAATGTCTGTCTTTCAGTGTTTCAAACTTCTTTTTGAGTGCTAATGGAATAACCAAGTGGGCTCAAAAGTATTGTCCTGTTTGCAAGGAACAGCCTGGATTATGTTCAAATGAACACTTCCAGGATTACCACTGCTAATAGCTAGTGCATGATGATTCATTGGGTGAGTAAAACTGGCATTATTCTGTTTAGACTATAATTTTCAAGCACATATTATCTTTCAGTAGTTTTAAATATTTCAGTATATCTGCATGCAAAGCACACATTACGATGATTATTACATTTTCTTCCATTAGTAAAGGAACTGTTTTGTGTTCTTCTCACTGATATATAATATTTCAAATTAAGGGAATATCACTGAGTTAGAAATAAACTTTAGGGTAAAACAACAGGCGTGAGGTGTGCAAATACACAGGCAAGAGCGTTGTGGTATAAGGGATGAACACTTTGTTTACATCGACGGGTGGTTGCAATAAGGACAGAGTTAAAACGATAATGATTTTTTTATGAGTGGCAGCTCCAGCATGGGTGGCGATGTGATTGCAGTGCACTTGGTTCGTTTTCATTCTGGCAATCAGTAAAAGATCAGATAAATGAGCATAGACAACAGAAAATGAGCAGGTGGACATAATTAATAACGAACAGAAAATCAAAATACATAATATCCGCTCTTTTCCAATCTGTTGATACTTTACCCTCTGTTAAGGAACTCATAATGATGTTGTGGACTTTGTTTGCTAACTGGTGACTGCATTTCTTTACAATCCAGTTTGACACTCCATCAGGACCTAAAGCTTTCCTTACATCTTGTTATTCCATTATTTTCCTTACTTCTTTTACTGACACTTGTATTTCATGAACACCATCAATTAATTCCACAGGGGTTTGACATTTTGACTTTCTCTGGTGAAGACTGACTGGAAGTAGTTGTTCATCACTCCCGCCATATCTTCTAGGTCTTCGTACGTTTCATTATTGTATTCTAGTTTGCTTATTTTTCCTTTGCTTTCCAGTTTGCCATTTACATAACTGTAAAACAATTTTGGCTGGTTCTTACTTTCTATTTATACCATGTAGGCTTTTCACAGGAATTTATGGGCTAAAGAGGATACTTTTTGGTGTACCTCCTATCACAAAGCCCATCTGCTAGGAAACTGTTGCCCCGAGTGAGGAAGTTAAGCCTACACTCAGACCGTGGACAGGATTTGAACCTATGTGCTTGGACCCCCTCGGACCCCAAAGCACGCATGGTTCCACTGTACCACAATATCCTTCTCGTAGTTTTTCTGTTCCATTCTCTGAATCTTAATGAACTCGTTTCTTTTCCGGGCATAGTCTAACCAATGATTTGGTCTTCTATTTCTTCTCCATATTCCAGGCTTTTTCTATTTCCATCCTTGCTAACTCACATCTTCTGTTGAACCACTTCTTGTGTCTAGGCTTGTTTATTTTCCTGATTGGCACAGGTTTCATTATTCCTTCATTATATTTCTCCATTAAAATATTCCACTTGTCTTTAGTTTTCTGATACATAATATTCAGTCCAGTCTGCTTGTTCAAAGTATTTCCTTAATTCTGCAAAGTTAGTTTTGCTGTAATTGTACCTTATAGTTTTATAGTCTTCATTTCTAATTTCTTCCAGTCCTTTCAGCCTGAATTCTAGTACTACATAATCACATTTACAGAGTGGACTCATACTCAGAATTATCAAGTATCTCTGGTTCTTTAATAAATACTAAGTCCAATTGTGGTGGTTCTTCATTTGCCCTATACCTTGTGCCGTCCTTCACTCACTGAGTTAGGATATTGTCTAATTCTCCAGGTATACTGTGTCCACCCATCCATCTCTGCTTTTCAATCCTTCTATTACTCAAGTAGAAACTTAAGAAGTTCAACACACATGACTGTCCTGTCCTGAACCCAAATTGTCTGTTTGATATAACATGTTCTTCCAAATGTTTAACCAATTTTTCTTTTATAACTATTTCACATAACTTCCCCACAACACTTGTAAATGATGCCGGTCTGTAATTTAACAGCTCAGTTACCTTTCCTCCTTTAAATATTGGTATTACATTGGCTCTCTTCCATTCTAGTGGTACTCTCCCTTCATTTAACCCGTAAAGTCCAATACGCCACCCAGGTGACAGGATATTTAGCAATGCACCACAAATGCGCTTTAATTGGTAACGCTGTCAAAATGATTACACTGGTACTCCTTCCCTCCCACTACACCCCTGTTGAGAGAAATTGAAACTAGGCCTACCTTGCTCAATTTGCCAGGGTCGCTTGTGGAGTACACTCGTGCTTCTCAGTTGTGCGCCATATTTGCGGTTTTGTTAGTTTTTTTACTGAAAATGGTTCCTCCAGCGAAAAGAAAGCTAGTATATTCTAGTGAGAGTGAGGATGAAAGAATCTCATCCTGTAAGGCCTCGTAGGGCAACGAGAGGGCGAGGAAGAGAGTCGAGCCTCGTTTTAGAGACTCCTACCACCACCACCAAACCTACACCATTATCCACTTCTGAATTGACATCTACGGCCTCTACTGGTGCCCCTGCAGCTTCAAGGGGTGCCAAGACCTCCCATAGATTCTCTGCAGGTCAAGCAGGCAGGTCGACTGTGTGAGGTTAACCACACGGGAGAGATAGATGAGGACAGCGCGTGCCTCATCTACTCACTCACAGTCTACCACACAACCTATCACCACCGCTGTCTCTCTCTATACTACTTCTTCTTCTACTAGCACTACTACTACTGTTACTACTACTCAGCCTTCTACTAGCGGTACTACTACTACGTCTACAGGGGCGTTTTATCAGGCCGGAGCGGAGGTTGCCAACTCGCGCCACTCTTCATCTTCAAGGCTTTGTTGCAGCGAAACTAAAGTCAGTATTGCCGAAATATTTTACCAGTATATGCACATAATAAGTCTATTTATGATTAAAGTGTTTCCATTCAATTCTGTAACACTCAATAATTTCGTGATTTAGCCAGATCACGGAGGGATAGCCATATACCTTTGATCAGATTCTACGGGTTAATGAACATGTATTAATTTCCCAAACTGGAAATAACAGCTGCGCTTCACATTCTTTTAGCACCCAGCCTGATACACCATCCAGCCTCATTGCTTTTCTGACATCCAAATTATCTAATAATCTTCCAATATCCTCTTTGGGTACTATGATTTCCTACAATCCTCGGCAATGCAATATCCTATTTGATTCTGCAAGTTCCTCTTCTTTCAGTGAAAACAGCTTTGAAACTCATTCATTATTTCACTCATTTCCTTTGATGTTTGGTATGTCTTCCCTCCTTTAATTATTTTTTTCTATTGTTTCCTTATTCTTCACCTCACCATCTATAAATTTGTAGAAAAGCTTGGGTTCATCTTCGTTTTTTCGTACCACATCTTTCTCAAAGATTCTTTCTTCCTCTCTCCTTACTCTAATATATTAATTTCTCACATCCTTATACTGCTGTCTATCACTGTCATTTCTCTGCTTTTTGAGTTTCTTCCAAGCTTTATCTTTTGCCTTTTTAGCTTCTGTACATCTGGCATTGTACCAAGCATGTGTACTTTTCTTACTCTGTAGATAGGTACATATTTCTTTACCCCTTTATTATATTTCTGTAGGAATATTTTAAATTTCCCTTGTATTGTCCTTCTGTTCATTATATTCCTCCATTCAATACCAGCAAAAAAATTTCTTTATTTTTCAAAGTCTGCTCTTACATAATTTAATCTCTTTTTATGTAGTCATCTCTGTATCTTATCCCATCCTCTTCCTGCATTTCCAACTATAATGTCACATGATCACTTCTTCCCATTGTATGCTGGGAGGGGGCTCTGGCTTCTTTGTCAGTACTAGGTCAAGCAACGATGGTTCTTCTCCCCCATTTACCTTGTTGACTCTTCCACCCACTGATTTACTATAGTCAACTGTAACACCTCCTCACTCCGTTGTCCAGCATTACCCATTACTTTCATCTTTCCCAAGTTTATTCTTTTACAGTTAAAGTCTGCTACTAATAGTATTCTGCCATCTCTTCTTATCATAGGGTGTAAGCACTGACTGTGAGAAACTACAAGCCTCATAATCATAATTTTTCTTTTTTCATAATTTTTCTTCACACATATGTAAGGTAAGAATGTTAAAGGATAGTGCAGTTTTAATTGTGTGAAAGTGTGTCATACCTCAAGGAGTAACACTGTAAAGAATACAGGAGTCTTGCCTGTGTCAAGATCAAGATTGCCAGTCACACATTTTGTTTTGGTTCATGTGATGTATGGAAATTCTTCCTGACTGGTGTCATTCTATTATAACTAAGTATGACCTATTATATATTGTTACCTTCAAAGAAAGAGTTGTTTTGTGGTGTAGTATCAATCATCACTTTGTTTACATGTCTGAAGTCTGTGATTTGGTTTTATAGCTTTCATTGCCATAGACTGACCACCAACCACTGCCTCAATCCTGAACCTTGGCTCAGAACAAAGGCTCATTTCCTGAGACTATTTTTCTTTTTTATTTATTTATATTTTTTTTTGAGAAAAGGTTCATCTTATGAGCCATCACATATGATAGATCATCTGCCAGACTGGGGTTAACTCCACACATCTCTACTACCTCAAAGAAAGACCTTCCATCTTGCCACCTCACTACTGCTATGTACTCAGCATCCACTGATCACAGGTAAATAGAATACCTGTCAGTCTGTTTGTCAGCGGCCATGGTTCTGCTCAATATAGAAGAGCAGATCTGACATAGGCCAAACAAACTAATGACAGATGTATGAATATGAGATAATGTTCTTGACATACAAAATCATACAACAAATCACTCGACTGTTGAGATGAAGACAAATGTGAGTATTGAGTGGTAGGAAAGCACAAGTTGAGACAAGGTACAGTAATACTCCACTTAACGAACAGGATAGGGGTGTCAATGTTGTTCGTAGAGCGAAAATTCGTTAAGTGGACGTAATTTTCCCATAGGAAATAATGGAAATAGGGGGGGGATGCGTTCTGGGCTGGTCCCCAACATACCAAATGGGTTAGAAAAAAAAATTTATATACGTTTTGCAGCATATTGGGTCATCGTTGTACCACTACTTTTATGATGTCATATGAGCCATTGGAAGTTAGAGGAGCTACGTACAAATTCTCTCACATTCTCGCATTTATGTTCACAAAACAACATTTCTATTAGCTTTTTACAAACCTTGCCCGCAAGAAAGGATTGTTTTTTGTAATGCATCAAGTGAAATCTTACATGGAATACCAAAAAAATAAAGCAGAGATGAGATGAGCAACAGACAAAGCAGGAGACTTGCGGCCACTCGGCCGTTTCTTCTTCTTCTTGTGACCCTTTTAGCCTGCGTGTTGTCTTTCCCCATGATATTTGTGTCCACTCCTCTATTGCCTGCTATAATGGATATCATATCTTAGTATTCATATACGCTCATGCCACGAGGATAACCTGGACTCCGTGGCAGTGAGTGATAGTGAATTACTAATGAAATATAGCGGTATTTCATTAGTAATTAGCTATCACTCAGTGCCACGAAGTCGAGGTTATCCTCGTGGCATGAGCATATATGAATACTAAGATATGATATCCATTATAGCAGGCAATAGAGGAGTGGAAACAAATATCATGGGGAAAGACAACACGCAGGCTAAAAGGGTCACAAGAAGAAGAAGAAGCGGCCGAGTCGCCGCAAGTCTCCTGCTTTGTCTGTTGCTCATCTCATCTCTGCTTTATTTTTTTGGTATTCCATGTAAGATTTCACTTGATGCATTACAAAAAACAATCCTTTCTTGCGGGCAAGGTTTGTAAAAAGCTAATAGAAATGTTGTTTTGTGAACATAAATGCATATATAAGACAGTAACACCACCTCGAGAGGTGGTGTTCCCAGCAACCTCAGAGCAACCCAAAAGCAACCTTGTCACCATCCCTCCAAGCGTTCATGGATGCCATTTCGCTGCAAGAGGTTGCTCTGACGTTGTTAAAGAATCTTGGATCCAGCTCCAGGAACACTAGAGACAGAGGCGGGGAGCCAGCCAATCACAGCGAAGCTGCCGCGTTCGGTCCCTCACCTGGCAAATTCAAACCCAGAAAATTTGATAAAACGGATGTGGTTGTACGTTATGCAGACTTTTGGTCTAACTTTGTATAGTACGTTAAACTGGAAATTCGTTAAACAAACGTTCGTTAGTATTACTGTACTATATTCTCTAATGTTTCGGTCAGAAGACCATCTTCAGAGAGAGTGTACAGGTAAACGGAAAACGGCAGCTTATATACTGCCCGTGATTGGCGGAAATCCAAGAGGCTTAGCCGCCACCCTCAGTATCCGCACAGAACCTCTCCTGTGGTTGGTGACATTCCCTGTGCTGATGTATGCCGACTCACGCAGTTTCCTCGTGTTTTTGTCCAATTGGTCGTGGAGTATTCTGGCTCCCTCCCAGTTTGGTAAATGTCCATGGCTGTCTACGTGAACGACTAGAGAGTTAGAAGTTGCGTGTTGCCGGAGGTCGTATTTATGTTTGTATATCCTTTTCTTCAGGCCACGGGAAGTTTCCCCGATGTAGCTGGCTGTGCAGCCCCCACATGGGATGCTGTAGATAATGCTGTCCTTCGCTTCCTCCCTGTTTCTACTCACTGCAGATACCAAGTCCCCTAACTTTCTGCCTGCAGCGTAGACTATGTTAATTCCATTTCTTTCTAGGAGGCATGTGATGGGTTGAGCCTGCCTGCTGTAAGGAACTATCAGGTATTCCTTTTCTCCTTCTCAGTCTTAGGCGGTTGTTCGTATATGGACTTTGCCTTAGCTTCTAAACGTTGCAGTAGGCCGTGCAGGAACATAAGTTTCTCGAAGGCTTTATTTACATATACGAGCTCCTCTACCAGGAACTCGTCGCTACAAATCCTCAGCGCTCGTAGGAAGAAACCAAGGACGATGCCAGATTTTGTTCTAGGGCTGTGGTGGGATAAGATGATTTCATCCATTACTTATCCCACCACAGCCCTAGAACGAAATCTGGCATCGTCCTTGGTTTCTTCCTACGAGCGCTGAGGATTTGTAGTGACGAGTTCCTGGTAGAGGAGCTTGTATATGTAAATAAAACCTTCGAGAAACTTATGTTCCCGCGCGGCCTACTGCAACGTTTACAAGCTAAGGTGAATTCCATATACGAACGACCGCCAAAGACTGAGAAAGAGAAAAAGGGAATACCTGATAATTCCTTACAGCAGGCAGGCTCAACCCATCACACGCCTCCTAGAAAGAAATGGAATTAACAGGGAAGGTTCTGTGCGGATACCGAGGGTGGCGGCTAAACTTACCCTCTCTGATTTCCGCCAATCATGGGCCATCATTCCCAGCCACCCAGCAAGCTGACTTGCCAATGCAGTATATAAGCTGCCATTTTCCGTTTGCCTGTACACTCTCTGAAGATGGTCTTGTGACCGAAACGTTAGAGAATAAAGTACAGTACCTTGTCTCAGCTTGTGTTTTCCTACCACTCAATACTCACAACAAATCACGATGAATAATAATGTTCTAATTTCCCAGACCCTAAGTGTGTATCTTTTCTTGTACATCACAAGTAAGTAAATTCAAATACATAAATATACACACATACTTTCCTTGGGCCTTCAGTGATTTTGAAATTCCTGTCCCTTACTTATGTCTCCCTCTCTTATTTCCTTACTTTCCCATCCCATATCAGCTTGAGCAGCTCCAACATAAAAGGGCAGGTAGTTGGATTTTTGAGAGTGACAATACCCACATACAAGGAGAAAGATTTCAAACGTCATCTGACTTGATAAAGGAGGAGCAGGTCTCTCTCTCTCTCTCTGCTCATATTCTTATAAAATGTGGTAATTTAACAATATAACTTGTCATTCTACTATCAGCACATCATTCCAACCTTAATACATCTTTTTATTAGATGTTAGAAGTTACTACTCTTCATATAAGTGGTTAATCAATGTACAGGGTGTATCCTAAATAATCAATTTCCTGGCCAGAAAACATACTTGAGGAAATAGCATGATTAAAAAAAACAAAAAAACATTAGTTACAAATTTTCAGAAGTTCATACAACTCATTTCTTTAAACAGCAAAGAGAAATATCCACACACCTGTTCAGTGAGGGACCAGCCTGAGTTCTGGCTGTGAGCTCTCAGCATGGTGGATTTCTTGTTCTTGGGAGAAAACATTTCCTGTACCAGGTGAGCCCAGAGGCGCCGAGCAGCTCGCATTTTTGCAATTTCCTGCAAAATGCAGACAATGTAAATTTTCTAAGTATGGAAACACCAGCATGAGTCAAACAAATTGAGGCAAAAGGCTGATCCAATATATCTGAAAATCTGAGTTACTGGAGGGTTATTTTTTTTCACTTTTTGCAAACCTATTACCACAAACAGTTGATATGATCTGTGTAATGTATCATGTAAATAGGTTCTACATACATGGCACACATATACAAACATATACAAGCGGTGCACACACATACAGCATGGACACACACACAAATGTGGTGCGGAAACACACACACATGATGAAGAAATTGATAAGTACTATAATAAGACCCAGATTGAAATATGCAAGAGTTGTGTGGACCTCCCATCAAAAAGAAACACATAAGGAAGTTAGAGAAACTACAAATAATGGCTACAAGAATGGTTCCAGAACTTGAAGGGATGATATATGAGGAGAGACTAAAGGCTATGGATCTACCAACCCTGGAACTGAGAAGGGAGACAGGGGATCAGATACAAGTTTATAAATTGATCAACGGAATGGACCAAGTGGATAATGAGAAACTGATCCTGACAGAAGAATATGACATTCGAAGCACAAGATCGCATAGTAAAAAGCTGAGAAAGGGAAGATGTCTGAGAGATGTTAAAAAAATATAGTTTCCTGCAAAGATGTGTTGAGATATGGAACAGCAACGAGTGTGCATAGTTTTAAAGAAAAACTGGATAAGTGTAGATATGGAGACGGGGCCACATGAGCGTAAAGCCCAGGCCCTGTAAAACTAAAACTAGGTAAATACAACTAGTGGAATGCCACAAGGGTCAGTGTTAGGCTCCATTATGTTTCAGATTTATGTAAACGACATTCACATTGAGGTAAACAGTTATATAAATTTATTTGCTGATGATGCAAAACTGCTAAGAGTTATCAAAACCAGAAAGAACTGTCTGCTATTGCAGGAAGATATAAACAAGATCTATGAGTGGAGCAGAAAGTGGAAATTGGAGTTTAATGCCAAGAAATGTCACATAATGGAACTAGGAAAGAGTAAGAGAAGACTGGTATGGAACTATTTGATGGGAGAGGAACAAATAATGAAGACTAAAGAGGAAAAAGATCTGGGAGTGATCATACAGGAAAATCTGAGACCCAAAAAATACATAAATAAGATATTTGGACTATCATATAAAATGTTGACTACTATAAGAATAGCATTTCATTACATGGACAAAGATATGATGAAAAATATCATCACAAGCATGCATGATACATCCAAAGCTGGAATATGCAGCAGTGGTGATGGTGCCAGAATTAAAGGACCTAACATATGAAGAACGATTGAAGGAAATGGGACTGCCAACCTTACAAGATAGAAGAGAAGAGAATGTGGAGACCTAATAATAACGTACAAGATAGTCAATGGCATTGAAAAGACAGACAAAGAAGACCTGGTGCTGTTGACATAAGAAGATGGAAGGACAAAAGGACATGAAAAGAAGATCAGGATGAGGCAGTGTGTGAAGGATATTGGAAAATACAGTTTTCCACACAGAATGGTGGAAAAGTGGAATGCACTGGATAATGAAGTTATTACAGCACATAATGTGCATAACTTTAAGAAACATTAGATAAATGGAGATATGGAGACTGGACACTATGAGCCCCTCTTGAACCCTGCATAATACAACTAGGTAAATACAGTAATACTCTGTTTAAAGAACAGGATAGGGGGTGTCAAAGCTGTTCATAGAGCGAAAATTCATTAAGCGGATGTAATTTTCCCATAGGAAATAATGGAAATAGGGGGGGGATGCATTCTGGGCTGGTCCCCAACATACCACATGGGTTAAAAGAAAAAAATTATATATACGTTTGGCAGCATATTAGACAACCGGTTTACCACTACAAAATTTTATGATGTCATAAGAGTCATTGGAAGTTAGAGGAGCTACGTACAAATTCTCTCACATTCTGGTATTTATATTCACAAAACAACATTTCTATTAGCTTTTTACAAACCTTGTCCCCAAGAAAAGATTGTTTTGTAATGCATAAAGTGAAATCTTACATGGAATACCAAAAAATAAAGCAGAGATGAGATGAGCCACAGACGAAGCAGGAGGATGACGAGTTGCTTCTTCTTCTTTCTTTAGCCTGCGTGTTGTCTTTCATGATGTTGTTTCCACTCCTCTATTGCCTGCTATAATGGATATCATATCTTAGTATTCATATATGCTCATGCCACGAGGATAATCTGGACTCCGTGGCACTGAGTGATAGTGAATTACTAATGAAATACCGCGGTATTTCATTAGTAATTCACTATC
This sequence comes from Portunus trituberculatus, assembly GCF_017591435.1. NCBI lineage: Eukaryota > Metazoa > Arthropoda > Malacostraca > Decapoda > Portunidae > Portunus > Portunus trituberculatus. Next base: position 12,765,575 of record NC_059263.1, on the reverse strand, counting down.
ACTCACTGCCATGGAGTCCAGGTTATCCTCGTGGCATGAGCATATATGAATACTAAGATATGATATCCATTATAGCAGGCAATAGAGGAGTGGAAACAAATATCATGGGGAAAGACAACACGCAGGCTAAAAGGGTCACAAGAAGAAGAAGAAACGGCCGAGTGGCCGCGAGTGTCTCGCTTCGTCTGTTGCTCATCTTATCTCTGCTTTATTTTTTGGTATTCCATGTAAGATTCCATGTAAGATGAAGTCTCAGGCAGAATACTGAAAGAATGTAGGGAAGAACTAGCAAGTCCAATATACAACATCATAAAATGCTCAATAGAAAATGGAACAGTACCAGTGAAGTGGAAAAGAGCTGAGGTGGTTCCCATATATAAGAGCGGAAGGAAGGAAGAACCTTTAAATTACAGACCAGTATCACTAACTAGTGTAATATGCAAGATGTGTGAAAAAGTAATAAAGAAGCAATGGATTCAGTTTCTTGAAGACAACAAAATATTATCAAATAGCCAATTTGGTTTTAGAAAAGGTCGGTCATGTGTAACAAATTTATTGAGTTTCTACTCTAGAATAGTTGATAGAGTACAAGAGAGAGAGGGATGGGTTGACTGTATTTATTTAGATCTAAAAAAGGCTTTTGATAAAGTGCCACATGAAAGATTACTATGGAAGTTAGAGGAGAAGGGTGGCTTAAAAGGAAGTACATTGAGATGGATGAAGAATTTCTTAAGGGGGAGAGAAATAAGGACGATAGTTAAAGATATGAAGTCCAAGTGGAGAACAGTAGACAGCGGAGTGCCACAGGGGTCAGTATTGGCACCAATACTTTTCTCGTATATATAAATGACATGCCAGAGGAGTGAACAGCTACATAAATCTGTTTATGGACGATGCGAAACTGTGCAGAGTCATTAAACAAAAAGAAGATTGTGAAATACTACAGGAAGACTTAAACAAGATCTGGAAATGGAGCAAAAATGGAGATGGAATTCAAAACAAAAGCCATGTCATGGAAATGGGAAAAAGTGAAAGACGACCAGTGGGAATCTATAAGATGGGAGATGGAGTAGAACTAGAAAAAGTAAAAAGGAAAAGGACTTGGGAGTGACAATGGAAGAAAATAATCAACCGGTAAGCCATATTGATAGAATTTTCAGAGACGTATAATTTGCTAAGGAATATTGGAGTAGCATTTCACTATATGGACAAGGAAATGATGAAGAAATTGATAAGTACTAAAATAAGACCTAGATTGGAATATGCAGGAGTTGTGTGGACTCCCCATAAAAGAAACACATAAGAAAATTAGAGAGACTACAAAAAATGGCTACAAGAATGGTTCCAGAATTTAAAGGGAAGGCATATGAGGAGAGACTAAAGGCTATGGATCTACCAACCTTGGAGCAGAGAAGAGAGAGATGGGATCTGATACAAGTTTATAAATTGATTAACGGAATGGATGAAGTGGATAATGAGAAACTGATCCTGAGAGAAGAATATGACTTTAGAAGCACAAGATCGCATAGTAAGAAACTAAGGAAGGGACGATGTCTGAGAGATGTTAAAAAATTTAATTTCCTGCAAAGATGTGTTGTGACTTGGAACAGTTTGAGTGAGGAAGTGGTATCAGCAAAGAGTGTACATAGTTTTAAAGAAAAATTGGATAAGTGTAGATATGGAGACGGGACCACACGAGCATAAAGCCCAGGCCCTGTAAAACTACAACTAGGTAAATACACACTAGAGAGACGTGGTAGAGGAAGCACGCAATACCGTCGCTCCCGAGAATCAGCTGATTTTCACTACCTTTGTTTGGGTTTGCAGTGGCCTGGGCGAAAAGTGTGGATTCATTTTTTTTTCATGAATACAGTGTTAAATAATAATGAGTGAGAAAGATATTCCATCTAAATGCAGGTATGTGACAAGGGAAAGAATGAAAGCTGATGATGACAATGTTGGTGAGGGAGAAAGTGAATTTGAAGGCTTTGATACGGCACAAACTTCACTATTTGATAGAGTCTTGACTATCGAACGTAAATTAGATAAATTGATAAAGGAGAGTATGGGAATGAAAGAGAATGAAGAACAGGATAAAGAGCTCCAGAAATTGAAAGAAAGGATAAAAAGAGTGGAAGAAAACGAAACTAGGCTAAGAACCGAAAATGAAGAATTAAAAGTCCAAATAGCGAACTACAAGAAATTGATGGAAGAAGGACTCGGTAAAGCCGAGAAAGAAAAAGAGAAGCTAAAGATCTAGTTAACAAAGAAGAAGAAAGAGTACAAGACGTGATTAAAAAGAAGTACAAGCATGGAGAATCCAAGATAAGAAAGACAAGGAATCATTTCAAGAAGTATTTCAAGAACAGTTAAAAGAAAGAGATGAAAATATGACAAGCAAAATGATAGGAGTCCTCAAGAAAAAGAAAATTTAGTAAGAGAAATTGCGGAAAAAAGAAGAGTGTAATTATTTTTGGACTGAAAGAAAAAATGTTAAATATAGACCAAGAAGGAAAAAGACGAAATGAAATCAGTAAAAGACCTACTAAAACATCTGAATGACGAGGATAGACAGAACTTAGAAGAGGAAGTAGAAGAAATCCATAGAATGGGACCATATCAAGAAGGAACAGTGAGACCAATTAAGATATTACTAAAATCACAAGCAGCAGCAGAAGAAGTACTATATAGAAAAACAAACTCAGAGAAACAGAAGGTTGCAAAGATATATATATAAAGAAAAATAGAAACGAGGAGGAAAGGAAGAGACACAATGAACTGGTGGCAGAAGCAAGAGAAAAAATAATGAAAGGTCAGAGGAGGAGAAGAAGGCATTTTTGGAGAATTATAGGAGACAGGATAAGGAAATGGTATATAAAAGAGAAAGAAGAGAAAAAATGGAGCAAGTTTAACTAAAATGATAAGAACAAGAGATTAAAAATGATGTATACAAACATAGATGGGATTTTATCTAGTAAATTAGAATTAAGAGATTACATAAAGAAAGAAGAACCAGATATTGTATGCCTGGTGGAAACAAAGTTAAATGAGGCAATAAAATAGACATAGATAAAAGGTATAATATATGGAGGAGAGACAGAGTGGGTAAAGGAGGAGGAGGAGTCATGATGATGTTAAGGAAGGAGATAGTGGTAAATCAAGTGGAGTTTGGGAAGGAAAATCAGAAATACTGTATGTTAAGATGCATATTAACAAAAGGAGTTAACAATCATTGGAACATATGTGCCACCAAAACAAACTCATGGACTAACCAAGAATATAGAGACATGATAGATGACACAATAAGGAGTCTTACAAGAATCATTAAGGAAAGGAGAAAAGTGATATTGGTAGGAGATTTCAACTGTAAGGAGGTAGACTGGGAAAATTATGAAAGTGGTATGGGGAAGATGCCTGGGAGATAGATTCCTGAACCTAATGATAGATAATTTGATGGTCCAAAGAGTAAAGGAAAACACAAGATTCAGAGGAAAGCGATGAGCCGGCAAGATTAGACCTAGTTTTTACAAGGGATATACCAATTAACGATGATATAAGATACAAGTGCCCATTGGGAAAGAGTGACCATGTAATATTAGAGATGGATATAGAAGAAGGAAAGGAAGATAGAGATGAATCATACAAAGGAGACCGATTAAATTACAGAAAGGCTGATATTGAGAATCTCAAGAACTATTTTAAAACGTAAACTGGGAGGAGATGGAAAACTCATTAACGGTTCAAGAGAAATATAACTTATTTTTGGAAATATACAAAACTGGGGTCAGGAATATGTCCCGAAATATAGACCTAAAGAAGAAGGAAAGAAAGATTGGTTTAATGCAAGATGTGCTAGGGCAAAGGAGAAACGAGATGGAGCATGGAAAAGGTGGAGAAGAAACAGAAATCCAGAAAATAAGGAAAACTTCAAAACAGCAAGAAATGAATATGCTAAGGTGAGAAAGGAAGAAGAAAAGAACTATGAAAAGGACATTGTCGAAAAATGTAAGGAACAACCAAAATTGTTCTACAGATTCATAAATGGAAAAATAAGACAAAAAGAAACAATAGAAAGGTTAAAAGGAGAAAACGGAATGGTGGAAGACCCAAAAGTATGGCAGAACTGTTAAATAGTAAATTTCATGAGGTCTTTACTAAGGAATCCAAATTTGAAAGACCACAGGGTAATAGAGAGACTGTCTATATGAAAGAGATTAAAGTAACCAAGCTTGAAATAAAAAGTTGATGATGGAATTGGATGAGGAAAAGGCAATGGGACCGGATGAAGTCTCAGGCAGAATACTGAAAGAATGTAGGGAAGAACTAGCAAGTCCAATATACAACATCATAAAATGCTCAATAGAAAATGGAACAGTGCCAGTGGAGTGGAAAAGAGCTGAGGTGGTTCCCATATATAAGAGCGGAAGGAAGGAAGAACCTTTAAATTACAGAACGGTATCACTAACTAGTGTAATATGCAAGATGTGTGAAAAAGTAATAAAGAAGCAATGGATTGAGTTTCTTGAAGACAACAAAATATTATCAAATAGCCAATTTGGTTTTAGAAAAGGTCGGTCATGTGCGACAAATTTATTGAGTTTCTACTCTAGAATAGTTCATAAAGTACAAGAGAGAGAGGGATGGGTTGACTGTATTAATTTAGATCTAAAAAAGGCTTTTGATAAGTGCCACATGAAAGATTACTATGGAAGTTAGAGGAGAAGGGTGGCTTAAAAGGAAGCACATTGAGATGGATGAAGAATTTCTTAAGGGGGAGAGAAATAAGGACGATAGTTAAAGATATGAAGTCCAAGTGGAGAACAGTAGACAGCGGAGTGCCACAGGGGTCAGAAGACTTAAACAAGATCTGGAAATGGAGCAAAAATTGGGAGATGGAATTCAATGTGGACAAAAGCCATGTCATGGAAATGGGAAAAAGTGAAAGACGACCAGTAGGAATCTATAAGATGGGAGATGGAGTAGAACTAGAAAAAGGAAAAAAGGAAAAGGACTTGGGAGTGACAATGGAAGAAAATAATCAACCGGTAAGCCATATTGATAGAATTTTCAGAGAGACGTATAATTTGCTAAGGAATATTGGAGTAGCATTTCACTATATGGACAAGGAAATGATGAAGAAATTGATAAGTACTAAAATAAGACCTAGATTGGAATATGCAGGAGTTGTGTGGACTCCCCATAAAAAGAAACACATAAGAAAATTAGAGACTACAAAAAAATGGCTACAAGAATGGTTCCAGAATTTAAAGGGATGACATATGAGGAGAGACTAAAGGCAATGGATCTACCAACCTTGGAGCAGAGAAGAGAGAGAGGGGATCTGATACAAGTTTATAAATTGATTAACGGAATGGATGAAGTGGATAATGAGAAACTGATCCTGAGAGAAGAATATGACTTTAGAAGCACAAGATCGCATAGTAAGAAACTAAGGAAGGGACGATGTCTGAGAGATGTTAAAAAAGATGTGTTGAGACTTGGAACAGTTTGAGTGAGGAAGTGGTGTAAGCAAAGAGTGTACATAGTTTTAAAGAAAAATTGGATAAGTGTAGATATGGAGACGGGACCACACGAGCATAAAGCCCAGGCCCTGTAAAACTACAACTAGGTAAATACAACTAGGTAAATACACACACACACACACACACACACACAATCAATCCCCATATGTATATCTTCAGGTAGTGTTATCCCCCCCCATGGTGTGAACCATAAATAACCATAAGCAGCTAAGTTAAAATTCTAATCTTAAGTCTCCCTCAATCTCCACATGTACATTTTCAGTGTGTATGTACTGCACTTATAAATAAACTGTATTATCATTATTATTATTACACACACACACACACAGTAATTAAGTAATTAATATTGATAAAAGAAAAAGAAGAAAGAAAAAGAAATTTTGTAGTAGTAACATATGTACCAACAAAAACAAATTCATGGAATCAAGATGAGTACAGAGAAATGTTGAGAGATATAGAAAATTGTTTTTAAAAAATATATTGCACGTAGGAATGTAACACTTATGGGTGACTTCAACTACAAGGAGGAGAAAAGTCATAGAGATATACAATACTAAACCTAACAATGATAAACACTATGAGCAAGTGAAGTGGGGAAACTACAAGAGTTGGAGGAAATAAAGAGGCATTGAGGCTTGACTTGTTTACAAGAGATTAACATCATTGAAGAAATAAATAATCAGTGCCCTCTAGGTAAAATTGCCCATTTATTAATTAAATTTAGCCTGGACAGCAGCTCATTAGTAAACAGGAATGAACTTCACAAAAATGGAAAAATATAATTACGGAAAGGCAGACTTCAAAAACTTGAGGGAATACGCCACAGAAGTTGAGTGGAACCCACTGTACATAGCAAGTAATCCACAGGGAAAGTGGAATATATCTATGAACATATATGATGAAGGGATTAGCAGATATGTTCACAAATCAGACCTAGTGAGGCGAAACAAAAGGACACTGATACAACACAAGATGTAAATTAGAAAAGTGAAAAAAGGAAGCAGAATGGTATAGATGAAAAAAAAGAGGAAGACATAATAATTGGGAAGAATTTAAGGTAGTAAGAAATGTTCAAACCCTAAGAGAGGAACAAAGGAACTATGAGGAAGATATAGCTAACAAATACAAAAATGAGTTGAAATTCTTTTATAAGTATGTTAATGGGAAAATGACAAAAAAAAAAAAAAAAGCAAACAATAGATAGATTAAAAGTTGATAACGTCACATATGAGGGTACAAGATCACAGGCAGAAATAATGAATAGGTGCTTTCAATCAGTATTAACTATAGGGCCGCCATGATACAGTGGAACCATGCGTGCTTTAGGGTCCGAAGGGTCTCCAAGCGCACGGGTTCGAATCCTGTCCACGGTCTGAGTGTAGGTTAGGCTTCCTCACTCGGGACAACGGTTTCCTAGCGGGTGGGCTTTGAGATAGGAGATACCCTAAAAAATATCCCCTTTAGCCCATAAATTCCCGTGAAAAGCCCACATGGTATAAAAAAAAGAAAGAAAAGAAGCTCATTCTGTGATTGTTTTTTTCATTTTCAAACAATTTACTTACCTTTATTTTTTTGTTTTTGTTTAAAGAAAGTACATTTTTAACTTATATTTAATGTTTATATATGAATGGTGCTTGCATCCCTTCCTCCCTCCCTCTTTTTCCTTCACCATTCACCACCATTAGCCAATTTCTCCCATCTCTGCCAACGTTTATCACCAAGGGGGGATGAATGTAAACAAACCTATGCAACAGCAGCGGTGCGGCCTCTCTCTCTCTCTCTCTCTCTCTCTCTCTCTCTCTCTCTCTCTGCCTACTTAAAAACTTAATTTATTCAATGAGCTCTTCTGTGATTACAAGAGTCTCCTGTTGGAGGCTATATTTGTACACTCCAACTGATCGACAGATGCAAGTGTGGGTGGGGATGTGGTGGGGTAACATCCTGTGGAATGCATCCCTCCAAGGTAAATATACTTTATAAAAAGTAGTTTATCCACTTATATTTTGTTTTCTTTTATAATGTTCTTATTATATTTCTATACAATAATTACTATTTATAAAAACCTTATTATTACCTAAAAACTTGTAAAACAATGAGGTGCTCTTTTTGGAAAGACTGGAACAAATTAATGGCATTTCAATTCAATTCAATGAGAAAAATTTTTCCGAGATACAAGCATTTTGAGATAAAAAGCTCCATTATGGAATGAATTGCACTCGTATCTCAAGATACCACAGTATATATGTATGTATATATATATAAAAGTGTGTATATTTATCTATCTATCTATCTATCAATCTAAATATATATATATATATATATATATATATATATATATATATATATATATATATATATATATATACTGTAAGGTCTCGGTTTACATCAGAGTTACGTTCCTGAAACATGACGTAAGTCGATTTTGTACATAACTCGAGTTTCCGTACATTTCAAAGCATATTATTGAGTTTTCAACCAATCATTGTTTATGGTCATTCAGGTAAGTTAAAGGTTATATTGTTATATTATTTACAACTAGGTAGGAATATGAAACACAAGCTTGTTTTTGTTGTTGATCAGGGCCACGAACGCGAAGGACTGCAGGTTGCTGAGAGGGGTGGACGCCTGAGGCCGCCAGGAGGGTGGGCAGGTCGAATGTTGCGACGCCCAGGGCGGACAGCTGGGAGCGTAGTGAAGTGCGGTGGGAGTAGAAGCGTGGGCAGCGGGGCAGGAAATGCAATAGGAAAGGGCAATAGGGATCAGCAGACAGGCGCAGACGGTGCAAGTGAGCTGCGAGTGTCGTGTGGCCCAGGCGAAGGCTCCAGAGTTGTTATTGTTGTGATGAGTGTGCGAGCCCTCAAGGTCGTCAACCTCCCCGTTGTCATGGTAACGGGCTTCCCATTTTCTTCTTCCCTCCTTCACACACAGCTGCTGCCTCCCTTCTCATGTCTTTTAATTATGTCCTCTTTTTCTTGTAGCATAATGGCTTTCCTTTTCTTAGCATCACTGCTGTCACTAAGAAGTTTTCTCTTTGGTGCCATTGAGCAAGATACTAAGAACTTGAGTCAGTAAACGCAGAAGTAGGATAACACTCTTGCCAGGGGCGATGGTGTGGTGGAACTGAGGCAGGGTGTTATTGTATTCAAGCGTGAGATGGGCGGTGTGGCGGGCAACCACCAACAATAACAATAAATCCCGCACTTTACAATTTATAAATTTTTTATTTTTTTAATCTTAAATTGCCTTATAGTGGACTGACGTAACTGAGAGTTAGACATAACTCGAGACCGACGTAACCCGGGACTTTACTATATATATATATATATATATATATATATATATATATATATATATATATATATATATATACAGGCAACCCCCGTTTAACGAAGGTTCAGACAATGAAATTTCGCTACAACGAAGGTTTCATTTTACTACCATCTGCTCGTTTAACGAACACCAAACTCGCTTTAACGTAGTTTTATCCAGGTAATTTTTTTCCAAATTTGAAAGCCTCACCATATCACGCAAGCTGACAGGCTTTTGAATACACCAGGAGCTGCTGGTACTAAGGCCTGCCTCAGGAAAAAAACCTGGGACACCTATAGAATGAAGATCAAGATCAAGCCTTTCGTGGACAACACGCGCAACACTCACTCCCCAGTCAAAACATAACAGCGTCAGCAGCAGCTTGTCTTCCCTAGCTCAACTTACCACCAAAATGCCTTGCAATTGGCCTAGTGTTCGTAAGAAGACCAGGAAGTCTCTTACTCTCCAAGTGAAGCTAGATATTATTCACAGACACGAGAGGCCAGAAAACTATAGCAGTGCTGGCCACTATCTTGACTCCATATTATACTGTCTCTATTTTCAAGTCAGCAGACTCTATTAACCCCTCCGATCCGGGTGGTAGCATCAAAAACTCTCACCCTGCCCGGGCCCATCTCCCACAGTCGCTGTCTCAGTCCGGGCGATTTTGCTGATTATCCGAGAAATCACCTGTTTTCACTTTATCCGTATGGCTAAACTACTTAACCTATGAACTTCAATTTGGTTTTGTACTCACCGGCCATCCCTCCTCCTCAAGATGACACCTCACTCAGCTCTGTATATGCTCTAGTTGATGAGATATGACGAGTGGAAGTGGTCATGGTCGCGGGCCTAAATCGGTGAGGTGTTCGCGTGGGTGGGCTGGCTTGGGCCACTGCTCCGCCTTGAGCCGCCATCTATGGATGACACAACTGCCCCACCCCACCCCGCAGTCCCAGATATGTGGTTCACATACCAAACCAGAGTGGATTTATGCCCTACAGTGGAGTGTGGGAGTTACGCAAAAAAAATTAAGTTATAATAAATACTAGTTCTTTTTTTTCTATACATTTTCAGAGTTTATATATATTTTTTCGTATTTTCAATATAAAAAAGTGTCACTGTCACTCACTTATTTTCTAGCCGTAATAATAAACAGTCTTACACTACAATAACATAATGATAATTATTTACACTGTTTACTCTGTAAGGCACAAAGGCCCAAACAGAAAAAAAAATAATAGTCTTACACTACAATAACATAATGATAATTATTTACACTGTTTACTCTGTAAGGCACAAAGGCCCAAACAGAAAAAACACTCGTACACTAAAATAACATAATAATATTTACACTTATATAATAATGTGTCACTGTCACACTTATTTTCTATATAATAAATATAAATGCTAGTTCTTTTTTATATACATTTTCAGAGTTTATATATTTTTTTCGTGTTTTCACTATATGAGATGATGCTGCAGACGCAAAAGGTACATAGACAGAAACTTCGCTGCCGTCATCACTCATGACGTACTCTGTCTGTGATGCGTCGTCATCACTCACCTCGGCATCACTGGAAAGTGGGGACACAGTGACATCTAACTCTTGATCTATGGCAGAGTCAGATAACCTAATATTACCTCTTATAGGTCGCGAGGAAGCGCGAGGGGTTGAGGTAGACGGACAGCATCGTGGGGGATGGCAGGCGGGGCAGAAGCGGGCAGCGAAACGAACGCAGGGTTTTCTTTCTTTTCACGTCTATCCATGATGGTGGCGCGGGAGGTACTGAGTATGCAGTGTGTCAAGTGTATGGGGCGAAATCTAAAAAGCAGGGTAGCAAATTCGCAGCGATAATCCCCCAACTAGCCACAAAAATAGCCAAAGCGGGAATCCCCGTCACCCGGACTCTGTCGCCCGAGCGGGAATCCCCGCCACCCGGACTCTGTCGCCCAGGCGGGAATCCCCGCCACCCGGATCGTAGGGGTTAAGAAGGCTGGTGAGACCGTATCTTTCTTGCAAGCTAAAAGAACCACCTGAACTCATGACTCTACAATGGATAAAATGGAAAGCCTTGTGGAAATGTGGTACATAAGTTTTGTATGCAGTTGTTTACATTCCACAGGTTGCCGGTTAGTGTCTTTCCCGTTTCACTCTTCCTCCCTTCATAAAGTTAAGATCATCAACATTATAAAGTTACATACATACATACATTAGTGTACATTATAATGACATAAATTAAACTACCTAAATGTTTAACTTCATAATTTTTACTTTCATTAAACCTTTTACTGTACTATGATGCATTCTCGCTTTGCTTACTCTCAATGGAAGTTCAAATCAGGGGTTAAACTTGTTATAATCAGTTCGCTTAACGAAGTGTTTTTAGGAACGTAACCCTTCGTTAAGCGGTTGCCTGTATATATATATATATATATATATATATATATATATATATATATATATATATATATATATATATATATATATATATATATATATATATATATATATATATATATATATATATATATATATATATATATATATATATATATATATATATATATACAGTCAACCCTCGCTATCGCGACTTGACTATAGCGTTTATTGCTATCGCGCACCCATGAAAAGCTAAAATTTCATTATCGCAATCTCAGATGCCTGCTATAGCGCGCCCAGCAATAACGTCATGGAATATCTGAGCGCTAATTTACAAAAACCGCCTTCCCGCCAAGATCAATTTGGCTATCACGTTTATGCTATGGCTATTTCAGCCCCAATTGGCGCGATAGCGAGGTATATATATATATATATATATATATATATATATATATATATATATATATATATATATATATATATATTATTATATTATTTTAGTGTACGAGTGCTTTTTCTGTTTGGGCCTTTGTGCCTTACAGAGTAAACAGTGTAAATAATTATCATTATGTTATTGTAGTGTAAGACTCTTTATTATTACGGCTAGAAAATAAGTGAGTGACAGTGACACTTTTTATATTGAAAAATCGAAAAATATATATAAACTCTGAAAATGTATATATATATATATATATATATATATATATATATATATATATATATATATATATATATATATATATATATATATATATATATATATATATATATATATATATATATATATATATATATATATATATATATATATATATATATATATATATATATATATATATATATATATATATATATATATATATATATATATATATATATATATATATATATATATATATATATATATATATATATATATATATATATATATATATATATATATATATATATATATATATATATATATATATATATATATATATATATATATATATATATATATATATATATATATATATATATATATATATATATATATATATATATATATATATATATATATATATATATATATATATATATATATATATATATATATATATATATATATATATATATATACACAGTAAGGTCTCGGTTTACGTCAGAGTTATGTTCCTGAAACATGACGTAAGTTTGATTTTGTACGCAACTCGAGTTTCCGTACATTTCAAAGCATATTATCGAGTTTTCAACCAATCATTGTTTATGGTCATTCAGGTAAGTTAAAGGTTTTATTGTTATTTACAACTATGTAGGAATATGAAACACAAGCTTGTTTTTGTTGTTCATTAGGGCCACGAATGCGAAGGACTGCAGGTTGCCAAGAGGGGTGGATGCCTGAGGCCACCAGGAGGGTGGGCAGATCAAATGTTGTGACGCCCACAGGGCGGACAGCTGGGAGCGTAGTGCAGTGCGGTGGGAGTAGAAGCGTGGGCAGCGAGGCAGGAAATGCAATTGGAAAGGGCAATAGGGATCAGCAGACGGTGCAAGTCAGCTGCGAGTGTCGTGTGGCCCAGGCGAATGCTCCGGAGTTGTTATTGTTGTGATGGGTGTGCGAGTCCTCAAGGTCGTCAACCTCCCTGTTGTCATGGTAATGGGCTTCCCATTTTCTTCTTCCCTCCCTCATACACAGCTGCTGCCTTCATTCTCATGTCTTTTAATTATGTTCTCTTTTTCTTGTAGCATAATGGTTTTCCTTTTCTTAGCATCACTGCTGTCACTAAGAAGTTTTCTCTTTGGTGCCATTGAGCAAGATACTAAGAACTTGAGTCAGTAAACGCAGAAGTAGGATAACACTCTTGCCAGGGGCGACGGTGTAGTGGAACTGAGGCAGGGTGTTATTGTATTCAAGCGTGAGGTGGACGGTGTGGCGGGCAACCACCAACAATAACAATAAATCCCGCACTTTACGATTTATAAATTTTTTATTTTTTTAATCTTAAATTGCCTTATAGTGGACTGACGTAACTACGAGTTTGACGTAACTCGAGACCGACATAACCCGGGACTTTACTGTATATATATATATATATATATATATATATATATATATATATATATATATATATATATATATATATATATATATATATATATATATATATATATATATATATATATATATATATATATATATATATATATATATATATATATATATATATATATATATATATATATATATATATATATATATATATATATATATATATATATATATATATATATATATATATATATATATATATATATATATATATATATATATATATATATATATATATATATATACCATATTTTACGGCTTGCAAGATGCTGCATCTTGGAAGACGCACCCTAATATTTGAAAGAAATTTCTAAGAAAAAAAAAAGTCATTCTCATACAAGAACGCATTCACCATATACCCGACCACTGAACACAAAAACATCAGAAGCAAAGAGTCTACAAGACACTATTGTTTCACCACTCATTACAAATTTGCTGGAGCACTCACCACAAATTTAAAACTATGTAAATGAAAACACCATAGGTAAATGCATATACACAGTGAAACAGTCCATCTCTTGTTTTAGTGGCGGGCGATGGCATGTTTTGGACCTGTTGTTTACATTACGGAATCACTTGTCCGATTGCCGAAACCAAACACATCAGTGCTGCAGTTTGTATTTATTTTATTTTCCAGTCGTGCTTTATAGGCTTTATCAATGTGAATACAATTCACAAGTGGAGTTTTGACTCTTGCTTGAATGAGTAAGCCACTTGGATGTTCTATTAATAAAGATATAAAGGCACCTGGCATGATGTGTGTGTGTTCGTGTGCATGTATGTGTGTTGCAATGCGACGAGGGAGCGGGCCATTTTCTCCACACGCTGAGTAAGCTGCAGGAAGGATTATGGTATTGGAAATACTTGTAACATCTAAGTACTGAGTTTACATAATATAAAAGGCTAAATTAAATGGTACTTAAGTTAACATCATAATGTAATGACTTAACAATACAAATCCAGGTCGCTATCTGTCAAGTATCCAAGCTCACTTGAGGTTGGATGTTGCCTTACAATACAACATTCATCTTGGAAGACGCACTAGTATTTTTCAGGGTATTTTTTAGAAAAAAGTCGTCTTGTAAGCCATAAAATCTATATATATATATATATATATATATATATATATATATATATATATATATATATATATATATATATATATATATATATATATATATATATATATATATATATATATATATATATATATATATATATATATATATATATATATATATATATATATATATATATATATATATATATATATATATATATATATATATATATATATATATATATATATATATATATATATATATATATATATATATATATATATATATATATATATATATATATATATATATATATATATATATATATATATATATATATATATATATATATATATATATATATATATATATATATATATATATATATATATATATATATATATATATATATATATATATATATATATATATATATATATATATATATATATATATATATATATATATATATATATATATATATATATATATATATATATATATATATATATATATATATATATATATATATATATATATATATATATATATATATATATATATATATATATATATATATATATATATATATATATATATATATATATATATACAGGCAACCCCTTTAACGAAGGGGTTTCGTTCCTAAAAAACACTTCGTTAAGCGAAACTTCGTTAAGCGAACCGATTATAACAAGTTTAACCCCTGACTTGAACTTCCATTGAGAGTAAACAAAGTAAGAGTGCATCATAGTACAATAAAAGGTTTAATGAAAGTAAAAATTATGAAGTTAAACATTTAGGTAGTTTAATTTAAATCATTATAATGTACACTAATGTATGTATGTATGTAACTTTATAATGTTGATGATCTTAACTTTATGAAGGGAGGGAGAGTGAAACAGGAGACACTAACTGGCAACCTGTGGAATGTAAACAAAGTGCGCATTATGGTACCGCATACAAAACTTATGTACCACATTTCCACAAGGCTTTCCATTTTATCCATTGTATGTAGAGTCACTAGTTCAGGTGGTTCTTTTAGCTTTCAAGGAAGATACGGTCTCACCAGCCTTCTTAATAAACTCTGCTGACTTGAAAGCAGTAGACAGTAGATGGAGTCAAGATGGTGGCCAGCAATGTTATTAGTTTTCTGGCCTTCTCGTATCTGTGAATAATACCCAACTTCACTTCAAGAGTAAGACACTTCCTGGTCTTCTTAGGAACGTTAGGCCACATTGCAGGGCGTTTTGGTGGTAAGTTGAACTAGGGAAGATGAGCTGCTGGTGACGCTGTTGTTTTGACTAGGGAGTGAGTGGTGCGCGTGATCTTGATCTTGATCTTGATGCTACAGTTGACGCAGAATTTTTTCTGAGTCAGGCCTTTGTATCAGCAGCGCCTGTGTTGTCCACGAGAGGCTTGATCTTGATCTTTATTCTACAGGTGTCTCAGGATTTCTCCTGAAGCAGGCCTTAGTACCAGCAGCTCCTGATGTATTCAAAAGCCTGTCAGCTTGCATGATACGGCAGGGCTTTCAAATTTGGAAAAAATTACCTGGATAAAACTTCGTTAAAGCGAGTTTGGTGTTCATTAAATGAGCAGATGGTAGTAAAATGAAACCTTCGTTGTAGCGAAATTTCGTTGTCTGAACCTTCGTTAAACAGAGGTTGCCTATATATATATATATATATATATATATATATATATATATATATATATATATATATATATATATATATATATATATATATATATATATATATATATATATATATATATATATATATATATATATATATATATATATATACAGTAAAGCCCTCTTATCCAGCATCAACGGGACCGCCGACATGCCGGATACCAGAAGTTGGCGGATACTTGAATAGAAGTGAAATTATGTCCACAATCACCACCCTACACTCACGCATCTTACCATAACAAAGATCAGCTGATCGCCCTGCCACGCTTCACCACCCTCGCTGCTACCTCACACTCACCAACACACAATACTAACATTCTCTTTATTACTTTCCTCTTATAAATACAGTAAAAGCTCAATTAGTCGGATCTTAAGGGGGGAAAACCAGTCCGAGTAAGGTATTTGTCCGACTTTATACAATAATGACCCATTTTACCCTTTTTTACCATTCTTTATTTATTTTTTTTTTGTGCCTTACTTAACTGTCATTCAATTTACACCCTCTACTGCAATTAGTTGCAGTTGAGAGTGTACTTAACCTTTTTGCAGCATTCTTAATCTCAATCCCTTGAACAACAAACCCAACGCCCACCTGTTGCCGATGCCACTTCATTACAGCTTCCTCAAGTTTTTCCGATCTCCCATACTGCACTCGCTTTCTTTCTAACCCTGCTTTCTTATATTGGGTGCTTTCCCTATTATCATCACTTTCTGAGACGAATTCCAGCAGAGATTGCAGGAGCCAGTGAGTGTTATGGCGGCAAGTGGATGACTGGATGTAAACAAACCAAAGTCCGAACTCGAGAGCGAGTTGTGGCGTCTTTTTTACGGTTCCCCCATAAAAAAAAAACTATTATTTCAAAAAATTATTTTGGCTGTTTTACGTTTCCTATAGTTTGTTTTATGATTTTTTAATGTGTTTTAAGTAATAACAAGATGTTCTACTTTACATTTACGTATAAATTCCCTCTTTATTTTATGAATTTTAGATATAAAAAAAAAAAAATTTTTGGCCAAATTCGTCTGGGTAAGTACGAAATCCGAGTATTTGGGGTCCGACTAATTGAGCTTTTACTGTAAGGTGATGGGTTACAAAAATAAAGTATACGTGACGAACCTTGAACCTGTGGAGCCAGCCATCAGAGAACTGGCATGCCCCTTCCTCGCTCATCTTCTTAGCTAAATCACGCCCTTTCTCTTGTAACTATGGACCTGTAATTGTGACTCCTTTTGATCTTTTCAAGCTGAACCACTCGTATAACACTTTGTCCATCGTTTCACCATGATACTGCAGTGTGTGACGATTTTCCTCTGCTTTTGGGGTGTCGATGGCTTTCATGTAATCGCGCAACTTTTTTGTTTGGTATTCAATGTCATAAATAATTGATGAACCCACACCATATTCCGCCATTAGTTTCTGTCTGCTTTTACCTCTCTCTAATCGTCGACAAATGTCTACCTTCTGCTTAAGTGTAAGCACAACACGCTTCCTCTTTTCTACAACTTTAGGCATGATGAAGGCATCAGGCGATAAACAGTGCACACGTGGTACTGAGTCACTGAGTGAACACAAGGCACTGGGCCGCGGGTGGTGTGAAGCAGTGCGCTCTGGTGGCGAAGGGACAAAGTATGCCTCGTGGGGGAATTTTAAACGATTTTATGAGTACACGTTGATTTTTTATTGATTTTAAAGCTCGGGGAAAAATGTGCCAGATACTTGGAAGGTGTTAGATACTCGAATGCCGGATAAGAGGGATTTTACTGTATGTATATATATATATATATATATATATATATATATATATATATATATATATATATATATATATATATATATATATATATATATATATATATATATATATATATATATATATATATATATATATATATATATATATATATATATATATATATATATATATATATATATATATATATATATATATATATATATATATATATATATATATATATATATATATATATATATATATATATATATATATATATATATATATATATATATATATATATATATATATATATATATATATATATATATATATATATATATATATATATATATATATATATATATATATATATATATATATATATATATATATATATATATATATATATATATATATATATATATATATATATATATATATATATATATATATATATATATATATATATATATATATATATATATATATATATATATATATATATATATATATATATATATATATATATATATATATATATATATATAAATATATTTATATACAATAATCCCTCCCGTATCCGAACCGCCATTATCCGAACCTCGCCAACATCCGAACCATTCCTAGACTGGCCCCACGAATCCAAACATAGGCTCTGATAGGTTTGAATTTCCCACAAGCAACCGTGAGGTGTGGCCAATTTACACATTTGCCGTGTGGCAGCGCACTTGTTCTTCCCGCCTCTCACTCAACCTGGGTCACGGCTGGCCCAGGTCACTTCTCTGTTGTTTTCCAACTAGTGAACGTCGGCTGTATACTGGCGATAATTTTTGGACTAATATGGCCCCTCCACCTGCAAAATGACCCAGGAAAGTGCTGACTTTGGAGACGAAGCAGGAAATTTTACATCGGTGTGATGAAGGGTGGTCGACTGCACGCATTCAATAAGAATTCGGCATCCCAAAGTCTTCCTTTTGTGATCTGAAAAAGGCTCGAGAGAAAATTGCAGCCTACACTGACAATTTTTCAGTTGCATCAGACTGGCAAGAAAAAGGATAGAAAAACGATGGCCAAGCCGAAGAATGTTGAGCTAGACCAGTGTGTTATAAAGTAGTATCAGCAGCAACGTGCTAGTGGTGTAATGGTGCGTGGTACTGAACTTAAAATGGCTGCAGAGAGATTTGCAAGCAACATCGGGCTGCAAGGATTTAAGGCTTCAGAAGGGTGGCTTTATTGATTTAAACTACGACATGGGTTAACCGGCAAGAAAGTGTACACTTAACCCTCAGCTATCGCGCCCAATTGGTGCTGAAATAGCCGCGCCATAGCCGAAAACGCGATAGCCGAATTGATCTTGGCGGGAAGACGGTCTTGGCCAATGAGCACTCAGATATTCCATGACGTCATAGCGGGGCGCACGATAGCAGGCATCTGAGGTCGCGATAATGAAATTTTAGCAGCTTTTCATGGGTGCGTGATAGCAATAAAACGCGATAGCGGAAGTCACGATAGTTGAGGGTTCACTGTATGGTGAAAGTCTTGATGCAAATGAGGAGGTAATTGATCAGTACTGCAAAGAAGTAAAAAATTTGATACAGAGAGAAGGGCTTTTACATGAACAGCTGTACAATGCTGACGAAACTAGACTGTATTACCACTCAATCCCATATGCACTACTGCACTGTATTCTTCCAATACAATTCTCCAATTTCTGCAAATAAGTGATTTGTGTATTTCTATCCACTTTCATTCATTTAGACATTAAAAATTGACCACTACAGTGACGTGGTGGAGGTAGGAAGGAGGGGATTTACTTTTACCTCGCATATCCGGATCCTTGCAATATCCAAATCCCCTGTGGCCCAATTAGTTCAGATACGGAAGGGATTAATGTATATATATACAGTAAAAGCTCAATTAGTCGGACCTTATGGGGGGAAAACCAGTCCGAGTAAGGTATTTGTCCGACTATGTGCGATAATGACCCATTTTTACCCTTTTTTTACCATTTTTTTTGTTTTCCTTACTTAACCCTTTCCTTCCGGCAATCGTATATATACGATTGCATCAATGCGTCCGTAGCAATGGTGATCATACCCGTAATCAAGAATTTTCGTGCCTCAAATTTGAGCTCCAAGCGCGGTTTCACGAGTCAGATGGTGAGTGGAAGTGTCTGGCATGTTTCCACATGTAGTGTTGTTACTATAGCTCTGGAAATTTAGTGGTAACTAAGCTATTTTCCCTTTTTCCGGGCGACACTTGGCAATCCCAGCGACCCGCCGGGTGGAAAGCACCATGATAAGTGCGAAGAGACATCCTGATAAGAGCGAAGGATCTCAGATCATAACTCACCATGGAGCAGGACAAAACATATGTATTTAGCAGTGCTTCTGAGTTTGAAGACAGTAACAGTGAATATTTAGAAAAAGAAACTGAAGAAAGCGAAGACATTAGTGAGGACTCAGAAAGTGAAAAAAAATATTACCTATCATTCTTTCATGTTAATTTTTTCATTATCTTCGATTTTATAATAAAATGGTAGAAGGTAACTTGTGTGAGAGAGAGAGAGAGAGAGAGAGAGAGAGAGAGAGAGAGAGAGAGAGAGAGAGAGAGAGAGAGAGAGAGAGAGAGAGAGAGAGAGAGAGAGAGAGAGATCAACTAACAGGTTGGCGCATGAAAGCGTGTGTAATTCACCTCGGTCGTCTGCTGGTCACCCAGCAAGTCTTCCCATTACGTGTGCGTGCGTGTGTGTGTGTGTGTGTGTGTGTGAGAGAGAGAGAGAGAGAGAGAGAGAGAGAGAGAGAGAGAGATAATGTTATTTGCCTGAAACTTGATATGAAAGGGATGAAATCTCTCTCTCTCTCTCTCTCTCTCTCTCACATTGGAAGTGTACAATTTCCCATCCAAGAGAGAGAGAGAGAGAGAGAGAGAGAGAGAGAGAGAGAGAGAGAGAGAGAGAGAGAGAGAGAGAGTGTGTGCGCATGGTGTCATCGCTCTCCGGGCTGTTTCTGGAAGACGGATCACACAGCAGGAGGAGGAGGAATCCTTGATAAGGCATAAACTGAACTTTCAGAGGTCACATCGAGCTACAAAGTACATCATTGTATTCAGAATAACAAAGAGAAAATAATTATTAGTATTCAAACAGTTTTCTGACAATTTCTAGGTTTACCATTTTTAGCCGTCATAGCAAACGGGAAAATAGTTTAAGCGCCGGAAGGAAAGGGTTAACTGTCATTCATTTTACACCCTCTACTGCAATTAGTTGCAGTAGAATGTGTACTTGAACCTTTTTGCAGCATTCTTAATCTCAATCCCTCGAACAGCAACCCCAACGCCCACCTGTTGCTGATGCCACTTCATTACAGTTTTCTCAAGTTTTTCCAATCTCCCATACTGCACTCGCTTTCTTTCTAACCCTGCTTTCTTATATTGGGTGCTTTCCCTATTATCATCACTTTCCGAGATGAATTCCAGCAGAGATTGCAGGAGCCAGTGAGTGTTATGGCGGCAAGTGGATGATTGGATGTAAACAAACCAAAGTCCGAACTCGAGAGCGAGTTGTGGCATCTTTTTTACGGTTCCCCCATAAAAAAAAAAAAAAAAAAACATTTCAAAAAATTATTTTGGCTGTTTTACTTTTCCTATAGTTTGTTTTATGGTTTTCTAATGTGTTTTAAGTGAAAAGAAGATGTTCTACTTAACATTTACCTATATATTCCCTCTTTATTTTATGAATTTTAAATAAAAAAAAAAAATTTTTTGGGCCAAATTTGTCCAGGTATGTACGAAATCCGAGTATTTGGGGTCCGACTAATTGAGCTTTTACTGTATGTATGTATGTATGTATATGTATACATATATATGTATATATATATATATATATATATATATATATATATATATATATATATATATATATATACTGTGAGGGGCACCGTCTTAATCTCCTTTAATTTATTATTTCAATGTGTGCGTATGTGTGACGCCAGCCAGTGCGGGCCCCTCGGGCTGTTCTGCTGAGCAGACAACCCACTTCCCTCTTCTCGCTTCTCGTTGCAAGCGGGAGTCAGTACCAAGTTAGCCTTCAGCGGAGATAGACACGCACTCTCGTCGGTCTGGCACAGGGTTGAGAGACGCGTGTTGGCTGGGCTTTTCGAGGTACTCAAGTAGTCATTGGTCTGGGAGTTGTGCCCTCCTGTTGAGTAGCTGACTTGCTACTGGGTAGACCGTGGCTGTAGAACAGCAGCTTGTTGTTCTAGGAGAAGCGTAGTTGGTTTGGCTACACTTCTCGGGTGTTGCGTTTGTCCACTCGTGGTGGCGGCGCGGAGGAGAGACACGTTTCTGTCTCATCTTGTTGTTGTTGGTGGTGGCTGTAGTCACCAATGGGGTTTGGTGGGCGGCTGTGTGCCCCCATCATCTTATGTATAGCCCCAGTAGTATACTGTATTGTAGTGGTTGTAGCCATGGACACTAGTGAAAAGCTGAGAAGCTTCGTGCTGTAGTAGTCGTGCGTAGTTCTCGTCCGTCAGACTTGTCTGTGACGAGTATCTGGACTCTGTCTGGCTGTTGTCACCGTAGGTGGTGTCTGGGCTTGTGTGTATACCACCGGATGTGGCGTACACATCATATGTTGTAGTAGTTGTAGCCTAGGGGAGTCAGTCTGACAGGTGTTTAGGAAGCACTTATCGTAGTAATAGATAGTATAGTAATATACTGCGCGTGTTGTCCCAGTCTGTGATTTATCACAGTCTGTGGACAAGGCGTGTGGAGAGGCATTAATACCTAATAGAGAAGTGGGTGGAATTGTCCTGGTGGGCGGTTTCTCAAGGGGGTATTAAGGCCTCGCCCTGTTACACATAGCATTTACCATTTATAAATTCTACTTGGTTAGGTACTGGAGGAGACGGAGTGGCTAAGGAGATTCCCTTACAGTGGGAGAAGTTATACACTGTTGGCGACCTTTAAAGAACCTGAGGGTTACGCCTGCTGTGATTTATAGTAGTGGGGGCCCTGTGGAGTGTTATATTCCCCACTAATTGTACAGTAACAAACTGGCAATTTTGCCAGGATAACATACTCCTCAGTGAGCAGCAGCAGATAGTCACAGCTAGAGTAGCGTACGTAACAGAGAGTTGGCGACCTCGCCAGGATAACACCCTAGTGAGCTGTGGCATTTAACCGTAGCCGTGACCGTAACAATACATATATACAGTAAGTCCTCGTTATACGGTAGTTCTTTATCCGGTAAATTCACAGTTACGGTATTTGGAAATTACTACCCTCGATTCGATATATGGTAAGAAAAATTCACAGATACTGTATCCACTCATGTCATCCGAAAGGACCCAGCACGGGGAAGCAGGGGTGATGATGTCATCCATGTCACACCTCCCCGCCACTCACAGTACTGACTTTAACTTGACCACCCTTGGAGCTTGTTATCTCTTTCCCTCCCCCCCTATTTTTAACTGCATTACATATTACTTACATGCATTACTAATTAGATGAATAAATGGAATATTAAAGGGTCTATTGTAAGCACAAATATATTCATAATAATTATGGCAAACATTCAAAGCCTACTACCATCGGTGAACCATGCACAGATGGACCTGGCAAGCACACTATCAGAGAATGGTGGAAGTCATATAACATCAAGCACGCCTTAGATAACATCAAGTCATCTTGGGACGAAGTGAAGACGACTACCATGAACTTGGCGTGGAATAAAGTATGGCCAGAATGCACGCATGACTTCCCAGGTTTCGCTGAAGACGACATCAGTGCGATCAGAAATGACATAGTGAATCTGCGCCACAGGGCTGGTTTCAATTAAGTTGATGATGATGATGTTCAAGATCTTTTGGAAAGCCATGCTGAACCTCTCTCAATGAACTTATAGAGCTAGACAAGGCATCACAGGAGGCAGAAAAAGAGGGAGACGAGGAAGAAGAACCTGTGCGTGGCCTGGACATCAAAACTCACATTTTCTGTTTATTTCTTTTGTGTAGTACTTTACATTTTTTTTTTTTTTATGATTATTTTCATGTATTTTCATTTGACATGCTGGAACGCATTCCCTATTATTGCACGTTGTAATGGGTTCAGTATATGGTAAATTCGATTTGCTGTAAGGTTTTCAGGAACGCATATGTACCATGTAATGAGGACTTACTGTATACAGGTAACTCTCGATTTACATGTGTTTGATTTACGCGTTTTTGTTATAATGCAAATGAAAAAATATTATAATTAATTTAATTTGCGCGATCGGTTTGTTTATACGCTATTTGGCCCAACCACATTTTCAAACTGAGCGCCAGATGCAATTTCAAACTGCATGCCAGAGAGTTCCGCAGCTGGCCGATAGGTGGGAGCCCCGGGGCCAGATCCAAGAAGCAGGTTGTTGTCTATGTTGGTACAACCTCCATAGCAGCCTCCTGCTCACATACCAACCTTCATAAAATAGCATTTACTAATGAAATACCGCGGTATTTCATTAGCAATTCACTATCACTCAGTGCCACAGAGTCGAGGTTATCCTCATGGCATGAGCGTATATGAATACCAAGATATGATATCCATTATAGCAGACAATTGAGGAGTGGAAACGTAGATATCGTGGTGAAAGCAACATGCAAGCTAAAAGGGTCACAAGAAGAAGAAGAAGCAGCCGAGTTGCCGCGAGTCTCCGCCTCATCTGTGGCCGATGTTATCTCTGCTTTATTTTTGGGTATTCCATGTAAGATTTCACTTTATGCATTACAAAACAATCCTTTCTTGGGGGCAAGGTTTGTAAAAAGCTAAAAGAAATGTTGTTTTGTGAACGTGACTCATGTGCAGTCTGCCAGCACTGAGTACAGACGGAATCTCTTCAATCTGCCTATAATTCACCAAGATGGCCCCAAAACATCCTTCATCTTCTTCTGCGTGTGAGGTTATTTTTGATGAGTGGATTTTTGATAAAGTGAAAAAGGTCAGAGGAAGATGGTGACTGACTGTGGTGTGAGTGGTGAAGGCAGATACGCAGTGAGTGCTTTGTTTACGTATTCTTTGTTTTGTTGTTTTCTCATTATTTTTTTGCTTTCTCTTATTATTACTTGCTTTTCCCTTTACTTTAAATACACTTCTAGTATTTAGAATGGTAAATAATAAAAACATGTTAATTTAGCCAAATAAATAGAGTATTTTGTACAAATTTTTTTGGACCACATCCCACCTATTATCGATTGCTTCTTATGAGAATTACATGTTTGCTGTACACGAATTTTGATAAATACGATGCCTCTTGGAACGCATCTATCGCGCAAATCGAGTTACCTGTATATATATATATATATATATATATATATATATATATATATATATATATATATATATATATATATATATATATATATATATATATATATATACACACACACACACACACACATACACAGGTTTATAAATTGATCAACGGAATGGACCAAGTGGATAATGAGAAACTGATCCTGAGAGAATATGACATTCAAACAACAAGATCACATAGTAAAAAGCTGAGGAAGGGAAGATGTTTCAGAGATGTTAAAAAATATAGTTTCCCGCAGAGATGTGTTGAGACGTGGAACAGTTTGAGTGAAGAAGTGGTGTCAGCAAAAGTGTGCATAGTTTTAAAGAAAAACTGGATAAGTGGAGATATGGAGATGGGGCCACACGAGCGTACAGCCCAGGCCCTGTAAAACTACAACTAGATAAATATATATATATATTTACATATATATATATATATATATATATATATATATATATATATATATATATATATATATATATATATATATATATATATATATATATATATATATATATATATATATATATATATATATATATATGAGACCACCATCACAATCATTTCTTGAAACTTGAATGATTGGGGGATCTGTCTTTGTATACAAACCTCCTTTCAACACTTACCATATAAAAGTTCATGCCAACACCCCAGAAAAAGGAAAGACGTGGGGCAAAACGGTCTATGTCCAGGCCAGCCTTGAGTCCCGTGCGGCAATACTCCAGACCGTCACCAAGGGTAAAGGCCATTTCCAGCACAGCATTTGCTCCAGCCTCTTGAAGATGGTAGCCACTGATGCTTATACTGTTGAATTTTGGCATATGCTGTTGAAAGAGAAATAATGCTTAGCAACATTTTTTCATTCTTTTGTATTGTCTTTGAAAATCCAATCACCTATAGTTTTCTATATGCTGCGCTCTGTTTTCTTTGCCATTTTCTGAAAAATTTCTAAATACACAAGATTGCTCCAAAGTTGTAGTTTTTAATGAGATCTTGCAGTAGTCATTCAGTTATTGTACCAATTTTGTGATTTTTTGTTTGTGTGTGTGCAAAAAACACTTTTCAAGTTATCAGGGCTTTAAGATTTTTGGCCATTTCATGTCTATCCTGCCATTTGTATCTATCTGATTTACATATAACTTTCATACATGATTGCAAATACCTTGTTAGTTTACTGGAGATTGATAAGGGATCTGATCCAATTATTCATATATTCATATATATATATATATATATATATATATATATATATATATATATATATATATATATATATATATATATATATATATATATATATATATATATATATATATATATATATATATATATATATATATATATATAAACATCAATTACTCAAAGATGAGAGTATTGGAAGATGCCAACAATCTATCTCCATCCTGCTACATAAGCCTTCTCGATGTTCAAAGGTTTTTTCTTGTCATCTGCTTGTAGGTCATTTCTAAGAGTGTTTGTTTGACTTTTGTGTAGAAGAGGATAGAACAATACAGTAGGCACTAACGTGGTGAGCATGGACATGCAAAGGGACTAATGACTAAGTGGGCCCTCATGTTTACTTTCTGTTATCTTTGAGCTTTCCCCACTTACATGGCTCACTAAGGCTAAGCAGCATGAGGAATATGACAGATGACACCATTTACAGAGAAAAAACATACTAGTGCAATTTTTATCTATATTACAATTGCTGAATGATTGGTAAATCAAACAAATATTTACCAAGTTTGGTGTTTTATCATAATTTCATGAACATTCAAAACAAACGAATGATATTTCATACCATAGTAAGTATGTGTGTGAACAAAGAAAAGAGAGAGGACAAAAAAAAAAAAAAGTTCCATCACAGACATTTTAAAGCTACTGTGCAGGGTAAAGCTGACGATGCTGACACAGCCAGCATCACATGACATGGCTGCATGTTGTGGTACCATACTCTTGGCCATCTCCTCTTGCACCTTTCGCTATCACATTTCACTGCTACCGGGCATACTCAAAAAGCTGCACATATTTCTATATCGCACATTAAATTACTGCTATTGTGCACCAGTCATTCAAAAACTTCCAGGTTGAGTTTCTCTACAAACCTTTACTGAGAAATAGTTCCTCACATATTTCCTTAATCTACCCATCCACCTTAACTCCTCATCGTCCACAATAAGTTACTGTATTTGAGGGCATAAAGGATGCACATTTTTCCAGTTCTTTTACCTAGCCTAGCTGTCTGCATCACTACATTATTGCTGCTATTATTATCATTATCAGTATTATCACTCTGAAAACTAAATATTGGAAAAAATTGAAGACATCTAACTTGTGAGGCTGTGACATTTTCATAAACATTAGTTGATTGCCATTCTGACTCAATGCCATCTAGAGGTAAGGAGTAACACAAAGTTCATATTCCTAACAAAACACATCAACACATCAACACCCTCATCATTATGGCAGCAGGTTTTTGCACTAATTATTTGCCTTGTATGGTCAGCAGTTAGTTTCCTGGGAGAATTGAGTTTTTAAGACATTGAACAATACTAAGTTTTCTCTGCCCCAATCACAAATTTTAGAGAGATCAGGAGTCAAGCATTCTGTGGCTTCCCTGCATGAATAGTTTGGTTCCTGAAAGGTTTATTACCAAAGAAAACTTTTGGAAAAATGTAGGATGGTATCATCAATGTGTAGCAGCAGATAGGACAAAAAACAATTAGTTGTAAGGATCATTGATGAATAATAGGAAGAAAGCGGGTGAACACCACTGCTAATAGATACAGGAGAACAATTGGCAAGGAAACTTGAGGTGAAGTTATAAAGAGAAGGACAAAAGCCATAGGAGGATAGTTTATAAATTGAAGCTTTATGCCACACTCTACCAAAATCTTCTGATGTGTCTAAGGCAACAGTAAAATTTTCATCAAAATTTCTAAGACAACAAAGATTAATAAAGAAAGCCAGAACATCAGTAGAGTGGCTTTGAAGAAAAATAGATGGTGAAGTGATAGATGTTTCAGAATCTTCCTGTAGATAGATTAAAAAAGAAATCAGATATGCAGGACACTACAACAATAGGAAGGCAGTTTGAGGGATCAGAACAGTCACTCTTTTCAGGAACAGTCCGAATGTCGGCAAACCTCCAACAAAAGGAAAGGCAGATGTTAACTGACAGAGTTGAATTTTTTTTATTAGGCAAGGTGCAAGCACAGAGATCCCCCTGTCACTAAGATCACAGGAACACTCCTAAAAACATTTGTCACTTCAACCTAAGCCTTGTAATAGCAATGGAGGTAAAGCCACAAGTGTTTTGGAATACAATCCCTGAACTATTAATAGATCCAATATAACTTACCTCAGCTGTATAGCCAAAAATATCACCAATAATCCTCATGGAGGGCTCAGGAGGGTAAATGTAGGTGTTGCGAACCATGAACTCCTTCAGGATGTCATTCTGGATGGTACCCGAGAGTTGCTCTTGGCTCACACCCTGTCAAAACAAGGAGTAAGTACCACTTTGTCTCTCTCTCTCTCTCTCTCTCTCTCTCTCTCTCTCTCTCTCTCTCTCTCTCTCTCTCAATTCTAATATCTTTTTTAGTTTCTATATAATATCCTTTCAGAATATAAAAGCACAGGATACTAAGACACTGTGACATTCTCTGTATAAAACAAACCCACCTAAGAAGCAATTAAAATCTAACAGCCTTCTACCTTTAATATGCTTAAAATCAAACATCACGAGTAACAGTTGGTTCTAAATCATTAATTCCTATTCCTAACAAATTCATATCACCCGCCACACACTCCCTCTATCTTTACTTTGGCATTCCCACCGGCTGTCGGCTTCCAACCTCACCTCCAACTCACTCAACAGCCACCCTTCCCATGTGTCTCTACCATCTCAGTCTTCTCTTCCTCAGCTCAACAGAGAGGTCTTTAACTCCACACATCACCTCTACCTCACTGCTGGACCTCCCATCTTGCCACTTTACTCCTGCCATGTATCTCAGCATCCTGTGGTCACAGCTACATAAAAAATCTATCAGTCTGTATGTCAGTGCCCATGTTTCTGCTCTGTACAGAAGAGCAGATCTGACACATATACCCTTCCCCCGATCCTCAGTTTTATACTGCAATTTACCAATAAACTGGCAATTTCTCGCCATCTTCCCCATGCAGCTGCTACTCTCACCCTTACTGCTCTCTCTCTGCACCCACTTCAGTCTAACATATCTCTTAAGTAGTAGAGCTGTTGTACCTGCTCCAGCATATCTCCTTTCACCTCCAACCTGACACCCTTGTCATCACCACCACTACCATTACATCACCCTCCTCCTCCTGCACACATCTTGGACATAAAAGGTTCTGCACCCCTCTGAGATTCCTCACACCTGAGCATAATTAGTGTCACCATTTGTAACACAGTACACAACACTGAGTTTGCTCCCACTCCTCTTTCACAACATCCACATAGCATCTCCAAACTAAATTCTTTCTATAGCTTCATTTCCGATCACCATTAATTCACCATTAGTTTTGTCTTCTTCAAGTTTATTTTCAGTCCCTTCTGCTCCATCAAATTAATATATTAAACTCACATGGTTTTATCTTGCTTTAAATTCATTAGACCATTCTATAAGCTAGGAAAATCTTGACTGTTTACTTTAGAGGGAAAACTATCTTTTTGTTGGAAGATATAGTTTTCCTTAAATCTCAACCAACATCTGTTTGTTAGCCCTCGAGAGAGGTGTTGTGCCATGTTGCCTGGTGCAAGAACACCTTGGTGGCTTTCAATACTTAAGCGCATCCTATGCACTGGGGATTTAAACATGTACAGTGGCACCTCAAGATACAAGTTAAATTCATTCAGTGATGGAGCTCATCTCAAAAAACTTGCATCTCAAAACAACTTTTCCCACTGAAATGCACTGAAATGCCATTAATCCATTCCAGCCTCCCCAAAAAGAACATCCAATTTTTTATTTTGTGTGTTTTAAGTAGAAAGAGATATTTATAACAATTATTGTATAGAAACATAATAAAACATAAAAAAAACATTAATAGATAAACTACTCTTATAAAGTATATTTATCTCAGAGAGTGCATTCCAAGTGATGTTGCCCTACCACATCCCCACCCTCACTTGTGTCAGTTGATCACCTGGAGTGTACAAATATAGCCACCCACAAAAGACTGGCTGCTCTAATAATCACAAAAGAGTTCGGTGACGACCCTGTAAACATTATTCACTGAATAAATGAAGTATGAAGTTTTAAGTAGGAGAGAGAGAGAGAGAGAGAGAGAGAGAGAGAGAGAGAGAGAGAGAGAGAGAGAGAGAGAGAGAGAGAGAGAGAGAGAGAGAGAGAGAGAGAGAGAGAGAGAGAGAGGATAGAAGCCACACAGCTGCCTCTGCAGGTTTGTTTACATCTTGGTAATACGCATTGAAAGAGTAGGTAGGCAGAGATGGAAGAAATTTGTTTAGCCTTTTGAGTTACGTACACATACATATTTCATCAATGCAAAAAAACATAAAACAAAAGCAAGTTTATTTAGTGTTCTTACCTTGGAGACATACGTTTTCAGCTAATGGTGGTGAATGGCGGAGGAGAAAGAGGGAGGAAGGAAGGAAGGAAGGAAGGGAGGGAGGAAGGGAGGGAGAGATGCAGACACCATTCACGCATAAACATTTACCGTAGATTAAAACTACACTTAGTGTAAAAATGAAGAAAGAAGAATCACAGTGCACAAGATCCACGGGAAACATGATCATACTAGCTCTACTGAGACTAGACCGATGCGCCGAGCCACCAACCTGCGGTAACATCCCCAAGTATGACTTGTATCTCAAAATTTTGCTTGCACAGTGGTAACTCAACGTATGATTTTAATTCGTTGTGACGATCGTTGTATATAAAAAAAAACGTATATCAAATCAATTTTTCCCATAGAAATTAACAGAATAAAATTCATTCGTTCTTGTGATAAGAATTTACCCCCACAAAAAAAAATAACATGCTTTAAATACCAACCAAATATAGATTTAATATAAAATAAATACAATGTTTATTGTATGCATGATATAAATCAACTATATTGCCCAAAATAACAACTTAACCTGCAAAACTTAGGACACATCGATAAACGTTCATCACGCAAGACTGGGCACATCAATAAATGTTTAGGCTTTTACAGCTATATTTTGACCATTTTCTTCCCGTTTTCTTTGCTTAAGAGTTGGCAACACTCATCAGGAATAAACATATGCTCTACGTCACTGTGTCACCAATGATGGATGGTAGCAGCGACAGTGATTTCACTGTGTCTGATTCTGTCACCTCTCCCACGTGCCTTACTTCTATACCTCGGGTCTCTCGCCATGTTATGGGGAGACAACTTTTGAATGAGAGTGGTATCAGAACAGGAGAGAGAGAGAGAGAGAGAGAGAGAGAGAGAGAGAGAGAGAGAGAGAGAGAGAGAGAGAGGATACAAGGGGCCCGTTTTCTCTCGCCCTAGCCAAGGCCACTGAACCTGATCGGACGCAAGGCCACGTAAACCGATGATATTCCTCATTCAACCTGTGATATTTTGGTAACCATGACATCTAGAGACTTCTGGTTTTTTGCATTGCAAAGAGGAAGAGTTGCTTGTGGGCAGAAAACCATTTGTACTCACTTGTTTATTGAATTTCTAAGTGTAATCAGTATGTAAATACAGGCTATTTTGTGTTTCTCACCAAACGTTTACTTATGGGACCCATGATCTTGAGTTCACAAAACTTTAAAAAAATACACACTGCCAAGGAGCGCCACCTACCGATGGTTATTCGTATCTTTAAAATGTCATCGTATTTCAAGGCGTAAATTATATGAAATTTTTTGTCGTATATCAAAAAAATTGTATGTTGGGGCGATTGTATCTCGAGGTACCACTGCATCTCAAAACAAAAAATGGCCCAAATCATAGTTCGTATCGCAAAAAACTCGTTTCTCAAGTAGCTCATATCTCACGGTGCCACTGTATTGTCACCTTTCTTTGCTTATTTTTTTCCAGTTTCTTTCCACAATTAATGTACTTATGGTACAGTATGATAATTTCTGCATCCACAAGACAGGCAAGAGACTCTGCGCTGATTTTCTAGAGATGGACAATGCACATGCACTGCCACCCCTCACACGTGCTGTTTCTCATTTTCTCCTTCATTACTTCTTTTCAGAGCATTTTTCTTATATCAGACACTATGGGGAAAATGCAAAAGAATAATAGTGGCTTGGAGTGAGGTTGCTTAGAAACAATTATTCTGTTATTGCACTAAAGTTTACTTTGTACTTTATCAGAGTCACACCAGAAAAAAAAGTCACAGTCACAAAGCCAGAAAATAGTTGCAAAGTTTCAATTACACCAGAACCAATGGAAAGGTTACAAAGTCAAAAAAGTAAAGTTGCATCCATCTCTGCCACTGGTACCACTAGCACCAGTAACAGATCCACTAGTCCCATATGCTCCCCACCAGCACTCCCTCAAGTACCTTAACCAGGAGTCCTAGTAACTAGTAACACACTTACTTGGCAGCACCACACTAACAACCGAGCACTGCCACCAGTACCCCTACTAACACTAGCAGGAGCTTAGTAACGGACCACCACCATGAACCACCCACCTGTTCCTCAGCAGCCACAATGAACATGGCCATGGTGGGAATAACAGCCCCATTCATGGTCATGGACACTGACATCTTATCTAGAGGAATGCCACTGAAAAGCGTCTTCATGTCCTCCACTGAGTCGATAGCCACACCTGCCATCCCCACGTCTCCATGAACACGGGGGTTGTCAGAGTCATACCTGTGAGTGTGTAGACAAGAGGTCAATGCAGGTGTTGGGTGGTAGTGTGGGCATGACTGACTCTCCCCACTACCCCTGGTGCCCTACACAACCTGACACCCCAGAATACCTGCTGCTGCTTTGTCCCTGTCACCAATTCACACCCTCTTCCAATCAATAACCACTCTCCAACCACACAGGCTAACACTGACTCATCTTCTGGGTGACTCCACCAATCCCAACCTCACCAGGACCTACTTACAAAAGTCAACTCAGCTCCACCACATTCAACTTGAAACTATAACCACCACATACTGTGCCTTTGAGGCACCAGAGGTTGTGATGCACAGCCTGCACAGCCCCAACAAACCAGCAACAACAACAAGAACAAAATAACTCTTTCTCTAAAGATAACTATGTATAATAGGTCATACATAATAGCAATTCACATAGAATGACACCAGTCAGGAAGAGTTTGACATACACTGCATGAACCAAAACAAAACATGCAATCAGTGATCTTGATCTTGACATGGGCAAGACTGACTGCATTCTTTACAGTGCGATGTGTTACTCCTTGAAGTAAGACACACTTTCATGCAGTTAAAATTGCATCTATCTTTTAACATTTTTACCTTGCATACATGCGGAAAAAAAAAAAAAAAATATATGATTATTAGGCCTATAGTCTCTCACAGTCACTGCTAATGCCAAATGCCAGGTACATGTTTACATCTCACAACAAGATTGGTACATAGGCTACTAGCAAATATTAAAGTTTTTCAATGGGATCTAATAGTGATCTAAATGCATGTGAGTCTCCAAATGTCAGGTGAAATCCTTCAATTCATATTCAGAGCTTAAATCTGCTTTTTACCTTTTTTTTTTTTTTTTTTTTCAATGTTTGCCAAAATTTGGTGCGTCTTATGAGCCCATGGGTCTTATGAGCCATCAAATACAGTATATGTATAACTGGAATGGTGATCACAATTATAATGACAAGGTGTGCTTACCCTCTGTGTGTGGCAAGGTCAAAGGCCACAGACAGACCTTGCTGCCCTGCCTTGATATTCTGTCGGTAAAACTTGTTGCTTTCCTCCACTGTGCTGAAGCCTGCATACTGCCGGATCGTCCAAGGCCGGTTGGCATACATGGTAGGGTACGGCCCTCTTGTGTAGGGAAACTTGCCAGGTAGCTCATTGCTCTCTCTATACAAATGAAAGTGTCAGAGTATAGCAATTTGTTTAAGTTACAAGGGAATCCTGAAGCTACCACACAGTTCTGTTCCTATGCCACATTATAAGCTGATTTTTTGGCACAATTCAGAACCCGCCTATGGTGTGTAACTTCCCTATGCTAGTGCTATAGTACTATACGGGTGTTTCTTGATATATGATCATCATTGGTTATTGAAAATCCAATTGTAAAGCAAACTATCATATAGCAAACTTAAAAATTAATACAAAAAATACTAATGTGTTCTATGACCTTCATATGTGCCCCTTAAAACCCATGGAAGTCATGAAAGTGGAGCAAGAAATCCCACAATATCATGAAAACAGTGGCCATTTTATTTGATGAAATAAAAGATAAATCATGATGTGGTAACAAAGGTACTAGTTTTGGATTAGGCTGTAATTAAAACTACACCATTATCATTGATAATAATAATAACAATAATAATAATGATACTGACTATAATAATTATGTATCCTAAGATAGTGTGAGAGTTATTGGTGAGTGGCAGGGTACAGGGGAGATGAGGGGATGGCTGGAGCAGCCAGCCTTGCCGGGTGGCTTAATGGCTGGCTGAGGCACTGACAAGTTGATATTACCATTATGGTGCAAAATACATTCTACTAGAGTGGTAGTAATATGAGGTATCTGTATTTTGAAGATCAATAGATGAAGCAGAAATTCATGTTTGTGGCAGGAGTTGTGAGAATAGGAGGGAGGGAATGAAAATTGCTGTGCATGTATGCAAGAACACACACACACACACACACGAAGACTTTTTGGTAGGAAGAGAAATGAGAACAATAATTAAGGACAGACCATCAGAATGGGGATTGGTGGAGAGTGGAGTTCCACAGGGATCAGTGTTGGCACCAGTAATGTTCGCAGTCTACATAAATGACATGGTGGATGGGGTGTCCAGTTATGTGAGCCTATTTGCAGACGATGCAAAATTGTTACGAAAAGTGAGATGTGACAAAGATTGCGAACTACTCCAGGAAGACTTGGACAGAATATGGAAATGGAGCTGTACATGGCAAATGGAGTTCAACACGACAAAATGCAAGAAAATAGAGTTTGGCAAGAGTGAAAGAAGAATCAGGAGTATGTACAAGATAGGAAATGAAGACATAAAACCAGTCATGAAGAAAAAGACCTTGGGGTGACAATTACCAATGACCTATCGCCAGAGAGACATATAAACAAAATAATTGGAGAAGTATTGAACTTATTGAGGAACATAAGAGTGGCGTTCGTATATCTAGATGAAGAAATGATGAAGAAAATAATTACTGCAATGATAAGACCGAGGCTTGAATATGCAACAATACAGTGGGCTCGAACTTAAAGAAACACATAAGGAAACTAGAGAAAGTACAGAGGGCTGCAACGAAAATGGTGCCTGACTTAAGAGATTTGACTTATGAAGACAGACTGAAAAGAATGCAACTTCCAACCCTGGAAAACAGAAGAGAAAGGGGAGACCTGATAGCAATATACAGAGTGATGATTGGCATGGAAAAAATGGATAGGGAAGATCTGTGTATGTGGAATGGAAGAATGTCGAGAGGGCATGGGAAAAAACTAAAATGGCCACTTATAGGAGAGATGTGAAAAAATATAGCTTCCCTCATAGAAGGGTGGAAGCATGGAATAGTTTAGACGTGGAAGTGGTCAACGCAAGGAATATTCATGATTTTAAGAAAAAGCTGGACATTAATAGATATGGAGACGGGACAACACGAGCATAGCTCTTTTCCCGTATGTTACAATTAGGTAAATACAATTAGGTAAATACACACACACACACGGAGGGAATCGTTGAGAGGGGTTGGTTGCAAGGAGCTCCCAGAGGAATAAATCCAACAACAGCCATTGTGAAGCAGACCTAGACAGTGGTGAATAGGGCCATAAAGCTGTCCTATCTCCAAAATAGCAAGATTTGGGTGCAGTTTGGGGTAAAAAAATGGAGGAGAGGTGGATGTAGGTGGTGCTATCAGGCATTTGTCTTCAAAACAAAAAGGAATCAATTTTCTCTGAAACCATAAGAACACCATCCAATTCAACTTACCCATGAGTGGTCCAGAATGTATGCAGTGCATGGTGCCCTAAATATATGCATACAAGCACTCATACTTTCCATGCACCATAAAGGATGGGAACAGACTTCCTCATTGTATTTTAAATAACAGTATAATAAACACATTCTCTAAACAAATGTAAAGTCATTTATCACAACAAGGCCTCAACATTAACAGACACACTTGATTCACTTCCCTTCCCTCACTGTGGCCACCAGGCAGACACACTTGATTCACTTCCCTTCCCTCATTGTGGCCACCAGGCAACCAAAAATATGCATGTTATGCACTAAATGTGGTGCCATGCACATTACAAATCACAATCAAAATCAGAATGCAATAACTCTCAAGCTACTCATGGCAGGTGTGCCAAGTAACTATTCTGCAAAATAGTTTTTTTGTCCTAGAAGGAAGTGTGTTTCTTTAATACTTATAGGCATTCTTACACTCAGTTTGGTATCCACTCATTTACAACAAGATTACATCTTATGCTTCAGGGCACACAAAAAAGTCATGTATAAGTAACATATGCAATAAAAAAAAAGCTAAATAAAAAAAAACTATGTTGTCTTGAAGAATCCTCAAAAAAATCCCTGTTGTAGGTGTTGACTCTCAAAGATACTCAATGATACAAAGGTTAAAAGGAGAAAATGGGATGGTGGAAGACCCAAAAAGTATGGCAGAACTGTTAAATAATAAGTTCCAGGAGGTCTTTACTAAAGAAACCAAATTTAAAAGACCACAGGGTAATAGAGAGACCATCTATATGGAAGAGATTAAAGTAACCAAGCTTAAAATAAAAGAATTAGTGAGGGAACTGGATGAAGAGAAGGTAATGGGACCAGATGAAGTCTCAGACAGAATACTGAAAGAATGTAGGGAAGAACTGGCAAGTCTTATATACATCATAAAATGCTCAATAGAAAATGGAACAGTACCAGTGAAATGGAAAAGAGCTGAATTGGTTCTCATACATAAGAGTGGAAGGAAGGAAGAATCTCTAAACTACAGACCAGTATCACTAACTAGTGTAATATGTAAGATGTGTGAAAGAGTAACAAAGGAACAATGGATCGAGTTCCTTGAAGACAACAAATTACTATCAAATAGCCAATTTGGCTTTAGATAAGGTCGGTCGTATGTAACAAATTTACTGAGTTTCTACTCTAGAATAGTTGATAGGGTACAAGAGAGAAAGGGATGGGTTGATTGTATTTACTTGGATTTAAAAAAGGCATTTGATAAAGTGCAACATGCAAGGTTACTGTGGAAATTAGAGAAGAAGGGTGATTTAAAAGGAAACACACTGAGATGGATGGAAAATTATTTGACGGGTAGAAATAAGGACGGTAGTCAAAAATATGAAGTCCAAGTGGAGCGCAGTAGAAAGCGGAGTGCCACATGGGTCAGTATTGGCGCCAATACTCTTTCTCATTTATATAAATGACATGCCAGAAGGAGTGAACAGCTACATAAATCTGTTTGCGGACAATGCGAAACTGTGCAGAGTTATAAAGCAAAAAGAGGATTGTGAAATACTGCAAGATCTGGGAATGGAGTAAAAAGTGGGAGATGGAATTCAATGTGGACAAAAGCCATGTCATGGAAATGGGAAAGAGTGAAAGACGACCCGTGGGAATCTATAAGATGGGAGATGGAGTAGAACTGGAGAAAGTAAAAAAATAAAAGGATTTGGGAGTGACGATGGAAAAAAATAATCAACCAGTAAGCCATATTGATAGAATTTTCAGAGAGATATACAATTTGCTAAGGAATACTGGAATAGCATTTCACTACATGGACAAAGAAATGATGAAGAAACTGATAAGTACTATAATAAGACCCAGATTGGAATATGCAGGAGTAGTGTGGACCACTTACAAAAAGAAACACATAAGGAAGCTGGAGAGACTACAAAAAATGGCTACAAGAATGATCCCAGAACTTGAAGGGTTGACATACAAGGAGAGACTAAAGGGTATGGATCTTCCAACATTGGAGTATAGAGAAGGGAGAGAGGGGATCTCATACAAGTTTATAAATTGATAAACAGAATGGACCAAGTTGACAATGAGTATCTGATCCTGAGAGAAGAATATGCCAGTCAAAGCACAAGATCAAATAGTAAGAAGCTGAGGAAGGGAAGATGTGTAAGAGATATTAAAAAGTATAGTTTCCCACAAAGATGTGTTGAGATATGAAACAGTTTGTATGAAGAAGTAGTGTCTGCAACGAGTGTGCATAGTTTTAAAGTAAGATTGGATAAGTGTAGATATGGAAACGGGGCCACACGAGCATAAAGCCCAGGCCCTGTAAAACTACAATTAGATACATACAACTAGGTAAATACATAAAGATCCACATCACTTCTATTAAGGTCCTTTCAAAAGTATTGGATGTGGAGGGCAGATGTGTTCCAGATTATGGACCAATTTACTAACATGTATTCAAATGCAATAAATGGAGTAGGTCATGCCACATACATTTATGAGGTGACAAAATAAATGAGGAAATGATGAATTAGGAGCAGAAAACACACCTGGTGGTATCCTGGGCAGTGTAGAGTGGCTTGATGGTGATTCCCT
Organism: Portunus trituberculatus; assembly: GCF_017591435.1. Classification (NCBI taxonomy): domain Eukaryota; kingdom Metazoa; phylum Arthropoda; class Malacostraca; order Decapoda; family Portunidae; genus Portunus; species Portunus trituberculatus. The sequence goes on along the minus strand of NC_059263.1, from coordinate 12,726,691 downwards.
CAGGTGTCTCCCACAGCATTTTGGTTGGATTACCTCCCTTCAGTTGTTTTTTTGCCATCTCTGCCCACTCAGGGTCCAAGTCCGGCCCTCCATGACACATACGGGCCAGAATTTGCACCGGAAGTCTCTGCAATTAAACACAAGATCTAGAAAGCTGCAGGGAGTCATTAGGTCTACACACAGCAGCCCTGATACAAATCATACCTACTAATATGTCTCCACAAATGCATCTATCTATCATGTAATTATTAATTTAGCATTAAGAACTTCATTACTAAATTTGTTTGTCATCTACCACTCAATCAATGAACCAGTTTTTTTCTATGTCTTTTACATTTAACAGAATCAGAGTTTAACCACTTCAATACTGGGACACATTTCTACCTTGAGATCTGTGTATGATTAGACCATTCTATTGACATTAAGAAGAGTGTATGGAGATCAGAAGATTAATGGCCACAGTCTTCACTATTCCAATCCCTCACATGAGTTTCTGAAGCTGTATGAAATCACTAAATAGTAACCAGAATGAATATGGAAACTTGTCATGATACTGAAAGGGTTAACCTGGCTGGACACAATATACCTAAAATCCATTCATCCAAAGAATCCCAGCCAAAACTGCTAGTTCGGTTGGCAGCCCTGCCCACCTCCGCCGCCACTAAACCTTCCAGACACTTAAATTTTCTTCAAGTACATTTATTTTTCTTCACTTAACTCAATAGATATACAAGTTTATAGCTTGAAGAAAAATAAATGTACTTGACGAAAATTTAAGTGTCGGGAAAGTTTAGTGGCAGTGGGCAGGGCTGCCAACCGAACTAGCAGTTTCGGCCTGGATTCTTTGGATGAACAGACTATAGACATAAAAAAAGGCTTTTGAGAAAGTCCCTCACAGCAGACTACTTTGGAAGTTAGATAGGAGGACTGAGAGGAACTTTGTTAGATTGGATAAGGGATTAGTAGAAAGACAGAGAGATGAGAACTGCCATCAGAGATACATATTCATCTTGGGGTAAAGTAACAAATGGAATGCCACAAGGGTCAGTGTTAGCTGCCATTATGTTCCAGGTATATGTAAATGACATACAAAATGGGATAAGCAGTTATATTAATTTGTTTTTTTTTTATGATGAAAAATTGCAGGAAGATGTAAACAAAATCTATAAGTGGAGTATGAAGTGGAAATTAGAATTCAATACCAAGAAATGTCATGGAACGGAATTGGGAAAGATAAACAGATGACCACTATTAAACTATCTAATGGAAGAGCAACAAATAATGAAAACTAAAGAGAAAAAAGACCTAAGGGTGATTATACAGGAAAATCTGAATCCCAAAAAACACCTAAGTAAGATATTTGGATTAGCATATAAAACATTGACTAATACAAGAGTGGCATTTCAGTACATGGACAAAGATATGATGAAAAAAATTATTACAAGCATGATACGGCTAAAGCTGGAATATGTAGCAGTATTGAGGCCACCAAGTTTGAAAAAGATATAAGAAGATTAGAACGGACCCAGAAGATAGCCACAAAGATGATGCCGGAACTAAAGGACCTAACAAAATTTTGCTTGTATCTCAAAAACAAATGGACCAAATGGTAGCTCAAATCTCAAAGACACTCATATCTCAGGTGATTTGTAGAGGCCACTGAGCTTGAAAAAGATGCAAGATTAGAATGGACCCAGAAGATAGCCACAAAGATGATGCCAGAACAAAAGGACCTAACAAAATTTTGCTCATATCTCAAAACAAAAAATGGACCAAAGAAAAAAGAGACGGTGTAACTTTATAAGGAAGAATGAAATTAGTATAAAAGAAGGAACAAGTTGGAGAAGAGGGACTAAGTTACAAAACACGAGTGGCTGAGGACACAGGAGAGAGTGACAAATGGACTAAATTGTAGCTCGAATCTCAGAGACACTCATATCTCGGGTGCCTCGTATCTCAAGGTACCACTGAAAAGAAATCCTGCACTGCCCCACTTAACCCATTCATGCCGGATGTTAAAAAAGCCCGCCTGTATGATATACGGGTGGTAGTGCCGTGTGCGCGGAAACTCGTGCAAGCTTGTCATACTTGTCGTCTTTGTGTATTATGCTGCTATTTTTAGTTACTATATCGCCTCAAGAGGAAAGTGGACGCTTCTCTCGGAGAGAGAGAGAGAGAGAGAGAGAGAGAGAGAGAGAGAGAGAGAGAGAGAGAGAGAGAGAGAGAGAGAGAGAGTGACATTTGCTAATATTTTAGACACAAGCGGGACGCATGTAGCTTATCTTTCGAGAGGAAGAGGGGAGGGAGGAAGGAGAGGAAACGAAGGAGGAGAGAGAGAGAGAGAGAGAGAGAGAGAGAGAGAGAGAGAGAGAGAGAGAGAGAGAGAGAGAGAGAGAGAGATTAGAAAATTTGTTTTGTGTGTGTGTGTGTGTGTGTGTGTATTTACCTAATTGTATTTACCTAATTGTAACATACGGGAAAAGAGCTATGCTCGTGTTGTCCCGTCTCCATATCTATTAATGTCCAGCTTTTTCTTAAAATCATGAATATTCCTTGCGTTGACCACTTCCACGTCTAAACTATTCCATGCTTCCACCCTTCTATGAGGGAAGCTATATTTTTCACATCTCTCCTATAAGTGGCCATTTTAGTTTTTCCCATGCCCTCTCGACATTCTTTCATTCCACATACACAGATCTTCCCTATCCATTTTTCCATGCCAATCATCACTCTGTATATTGCTATCAGGTCTCCCTTTCTCTTCTGTTTTCCAGGGTCGGAAGTTGCATTCTTTTCAGTCTGTCTTCATAAGTCAAATCTCTTAAGTCAGGCACCATTTTGTTGCAGCCCTCTGTACTTTCTCTAGTTTCCTTATGTGTTTCTTTAAGTTCGAGCCCACTGTATTGTTGCATATTCAAGCCTCGGTCTTATCATTGCAGTAATTATTTTCTTCATCATTTCTTCATCTAAATATACGAACGCCACTCTTATGTTCCTCAATAAGTTCAATACTTCTCCAATTATTTTGTTTATATGTCTCTCTGGCGATAGGTCATTGGTAATTGTCACCCCAAGGTCTTTTTCTTCATGACTGGTTTTATGTCTTCATTTCCTATCTTGTACATACTCCTGATTCTTCTTTCACTCTTGCCAAACTCTATTTTCTTGCATTTTGTCGTGTTGAACTCCATTTGCCATGTACAGCTCCATTTCCATATTCTGTCCAAGTCTTCCTGGAGTAGTTCGCAATCTTTGTCACATCTCACTTTTCTTAACAATTTTGCATCGTCTGCAAATAGGCTCACATAACTGGACACCCCATCCACCATGTCATTTATGTAGACCGCGAACATTACTGGTGCCAACACTGATCCCTGTGGAACTCCACTCTCCACCAAGCCCCATTCTGATGGTCTGTCCTTAATTATTGTTCTCATTTCTCTTCCTACCAAAAGTCTTCCATCCATTTTAGTAAACTGCCATGCACTCCTCCTACCATTTCAAGTTTCCAGATCAGTCTCCGGTGTGGTACCTTATCAAAGGCCTTTTTTAAATCCAGATATATTCCATCAGCCCAACCATCTCTTTCCTGTATTACATCTATCACCCTCGAATAGTAACATATCAGGTTTGTCGTGCATGAACGCCCTTTTCTAAAACCAAATTGACACTCACAAAGTATGTCATTTTTCTCCAAGAAGTCTGTCCATCTATTCTTCACCACCCTCTCACACATCTTAGCTACCACACTTGTAAGTGACACTGGTCTATAGTTCAATGGGTCTCTCTTGTTACCTGATTTATAGATTGGGACAATGTTAGCTCTTTTCCAGTCTTGGGGCACTACACCTTCCCTTAATGAGGCATCAATTACTTCACAAACTTTTTCTGCCAGTTGCTCCTGCATTCTCTTAAAATCCATCCTGATACCCCATCAGGTCCCACAGCTTTTCTCACTTCTAAACTCCCCATCATATTCTTGATCTCCTCCACAGTTACTTGAAACTCCTTCATAATCCCTTTCTGTTCCATTACCAGTGGTTTGTCAAAAGCAGTCTCCTTTGTGAATACCTTCCGAAAGCATCCATTCATAGCCTCTGCCATTTCCTGGGATCTTCACTGCATACTCCATTTACTTCTAAACTTTCAATACTTTCTCTATTTTTGATGTTGTTGTTCACATGTCTGTAAAAAGCCTTGGTTGGTCTTTACATTTATCAATTATATCCTTTTCTTGTTTCTTTCTTTCTTCTCTTCTAATCAACACATATTCATTTCTTGCTCTTTTGTAACTTTCCCACTGCTTAATCCGTCTTTTCCTTCTCCACCTCTTCCATGCATCCTCTTTTCTTGTTCTAGCCTTTTCACATCTATCGTTAAACCAGTCCTGCTTTCCAACTTCTCTATGTTGTCTTATTGGTACAAATTTTTCTCACCTTCTTTGTATATTTTTATAAATTCCTTCCACTTTTCATTTGCTCCTTAGCACTCTTGAATTTCATCCAATTTGTCTCTTGAAAGAATTTCTTTAGGTTTCCAAAATCTGTCTTGGCATAATTCCATCTTCCCACTTTATATTCTTCATTTCTTCTAGATTTCTCTTCATCTATCACCTTGAACTCCAAAACTGCATGATCACTCTTTGCTAAAGGGCACTCCACCCTCATCTCCTCAATGACCATTGGCTCTGTACTAAAGACCAAGTCCAGTCTTGACGATGCTCCCTCTCCTCCAAACCTAGTATCTTCTTTGACCCACTGAGTTAACACATTTTCCATTGCCAGTGTCAATAGTGTATTTCCCCATGTTGTCTCTGATCCTTCCATTGACCAGTCCTCCCAACACACCTCTTTACAATTAAAATCTCCCATCATTATAGTTCGTTCACAGCCACCCAACATTTCTTCCAGACATGTTCCTGTATCACTTATCATTTCTTCATATTCCTGTACTGACCATGCATTTGTCTTAGGTGGTACGTACACCACTATGTAGTGCCTCTTTTTCCTTCATTAGTTTCTGCTCTGATCTTTAGCACTTCTGCCTTTCCCATACCTTCTTTCACTTGATCCACCTTTATATCTTTTTAACCAGCAACATCACTCCTCCTCCCATCTTACCTACTCTATTTCTTTTCCAAACATTATATTTCCTTCTCCAACCATCATCAGGTCTTCTCCTCTCTCAGTTTTGTTTCAGTAAGACCCACAATATCTGGGTTCTTGTCCCTCAAGTAATCGTTGAGTTCTAAAATCCCGATATCACTCCATTTATGTTGGAATACATTACATTCCGCTCATACGTAAGTTTCTTTAGTCCTTTCTTGCTGTACTTTTCTGGGTTATGAACCACTTCCTCAGTCTCATATCCAAGATTCTCCAGAAAACTCTTTCTTCTCCTCTTCTGTCCTCTCTTCATTTTTTTCAAAGCCTCCTTTCTCAACTCATTTAACATTTCTCTTTCCTTTTCACCGAGATCTCTTCTCAACCAAATCTTCCTTGTTGTTTCCTGCTGGGCTAGCCTCCATGACTTCTCCACCAATTCATCTACATCCTTTTGTGACTTAAGTTTGATTCTTATTGGCCTCATACCTTCTCTTGTGAACTTTCCAATTCTATGGAAGTCCTCTATTTCTTGTACTAGGTCTTTTCCTCCTCCTGCACCACATTAATGATATTATTTATCACCTTTTTATGTTTTCTCTCTCTCCATTTTACTCGGTGTCTTATCCTCCTCCACACCAAATATCACCACACATCTCTTTTTGTCTACAGTTTCCCTCACCAATGTCTCATTTGATTTAATAACCTTCACCACTTTCTCAGCAATCTTCTCTTCTATGATCTGTTGATCTATAATTTCAGCAAGGCCCAAAGTTTTCTCCCAGACTCTTTGATTTCCTTTTCCAGACTTGCAACTTTGTAATTTACCTCCTTTCTTTCCACTTCCTGACTTTTTTCCATTCAGCCTGCTTCTCCATCACTTTTCCTAGAGATTCTCCACATTTTTCGCAATTCACTTTAATTAGCTTAACTTCCTCTTTCAGTGCTTCATTTTCCTTCTTCATATCGGCACACTCTTTCATTACATTGTCATAACTCGTTTCCAGGCCCCCATACTTTTCAAACAGTTTTTCAATTTTACCTTCCAACTCCAGAATTTTCTTCACATAAGCGCTCTTCTCCATTATTCCTTGAAATCCTGTGAAGTCTGATTCATCTTTCGAGTTCACGGCCGCCATGTTGCGCAGATGTAAACAAACCAGCTGATGGCTCAAACGCAGGCTACAGTTTATATTTACCTTCCCTGGACATTATTTTGCTAATCAACAGTTAACATGACTATATGGAGACGGGACAAACATTACCAGCTCCTTTCCCACCTTGGTTACTCTTAGGCAATGGTAACTGTAGAATTAGAGATGATTGCTCTGGAGCTCAGCGACCACATCCGCCATCGACGATGTCCCGTGTGTGTGTGTGTGTGTGTGTGTGTGTGTGTGTGTGTTTTCATGAATGTTACAAGGCGGGACGCATGTAACTTATCTTTCGAGAGGGAGAGGGGGAGGAAGGGAAGGGAGATGGGGAGGGAGGAAAGGGAGATGGGGAGGGAGGAAAGGGAGATGGGGAGGGAGGAATGGAGATAGATAGATAGAGAGAGAGAGAGAGAGAGAGAGAGAGAGAGAGAGAGAGAGAGAGAGAGAGAGAGAGAGAGAGAGAGAGAGAGATGGGAACAGTCTATGCCATTGGGGAATTTTAGACACAAGGCGTTTGGGACGCATGTAGCTTATCTTTAGTGATTGGTGGAGACAAGGATGGTGGGAGGAGCACTAGGATTTCAAGGACAGCATACGGCATGTATAGTTGGTATCCAACACAATATAAGGGACAACTGAACTGAAGAAAGCTCAGAAAAGAAATATGACGCCTACGTAGGCGTCACAGTATATGCTACTGGGGCATCATGACGCCTACATAGGCGTCACCGTATTGAAGGGGTTAAACCAAAATTCAACTACCTACTTTTTTTTTGCTTTTTCTTTGTTTTTCTTCTTTTTTTAGTTGAACTGCCCACTTTTATATTTTCTTTTTTTTCCTTTCTTTTAGTTCAGCTGCCCACTTTTTTTTTTTTTTTTTTGAACTGTCCATTTATTTCTTTTCTTTTTTCTTTTTTTCTTTTTTTTTTGGTTGAACTGCCCACTTTTTTTTTTAGTCCAACTGGTCACTTTTTTCTTTTTTTCTTTTTTCTTTTTTAGTTGAACTGCCTATTTTTTTCTTTTCTTTTTGCTTTCTTCTTTTTTTTTAGTTGAACTGCCTACTTTTTTCTTTTCTTTTTTCTTTTTCTTTCTTTTTTTTTTTGTTAGGAAGTGGTGGAATTCATATAAGTCGGACATTCGTGTTTGTTGGACCAACCTTTCCACCTATTCGTTTAAGTTAGCCAAGATCAACAGTATAGTCATTTAATTTTTGGGAGAACGTTTGAGCACTGGCTGAGTACAGGTTGAACTTCCTTAATCCGGTATTCTTTCATCCGGCAACACCTGTAATCAGGCAAAATTTTTGTTTGCCGGAATTTTTGAATTGGCCGAAGTAATTTGCCGGACCACCGCTAAGACGCGGCAGCACTGTACTGTGTTTTGGAGCCCGGGCATTCTGGGTCAAATTTGGATCAGTACCACGCTGCCGCTCATTGCAAGCACCATCCTCCCAGGTGCATAAACATTTTTTTCTGTAATATTTGCCCCTAAACATGGCTTCCAAGCAACCAGGAAGTGATAGTGTTGTGTGTGAACCAAAGAAAAAAAGTGCAAACATATGACAATATCAGTGCAACAGAAAGTAGACCTATTGAGGAAGCTAGATAAAGGTGTTTCAGTACAGAGCCTATGCCAACAGTACAACCTCATCAACCGTCTATGATATAAAATACCAGAAGAATCAGCTTCTCAAGTTTTACAGTGAGTGTGAGAGCAAGAAGAACATGGAAGTTCGTAGAACACTTAAGGAGGGTAAAAGCAGTGATTTAAACAGTGCTCTCATACAGTGGCTTAAGCTTCGGTGTGCTGGTAACGTCCCTGTGTCCGGCGAGATGATAATAGCACAGGCAAAAATTTTCCATGGTGAACTTAATTCACAACAACGTGTTTTTCTATGTACTTCTGCTTGTATATTTTCATGTACAATTATCACATATCAAAACAATGTTACAGCTACACTTGTATAATACAGGGTAAGTATATAGAGGGTGTTTTGGGGACCACCTATAGTTCGGAATTTTCCATGGTCCAGCAAGTCTAAGGTCCGGTGATTGCCGGATTTGGGAGGTTCAACCTGTACCAGAATTCCATAGAACCAATTACTGTTTCAACACCTTGGTGGAACAGACAGACAACTCTCTCTCTCTCTCTCTCTCTCTCTCCTTATTCATGTTGTAAATTATTTTTTTTATTTTTTTTTTCTATTTATACCATGTGGGCTTTTCACGGGAATTTATGGGCTAAAGGGGATACCTTTTCGGGTGCCTCATATCTCAGTGCCACGGAGTCAAGGTTATCCTCGTGGCATGAGCATATGTGAATACTAAGATATGATATCCATTATAGCAGGCAATAGAGGAGTGAAAACATAAACATCATGATGAAAATAACATGCATGCAAAAGGGTCACAAAAAGAAGAAGAAGCGGCCGAGTGGCCGCGAGTCTCCCGCTTCATCTGTGGGCGATCTCATCTCTGCTTTAGTTTTTGGTATTCCATATAAGATTTCACTTTATGCATTACAAAACAATCCTATCTTGGGGGCAAGGTTTGTAAAAAGCTAATAGAAATGTTGTTTTGTGAACATAAATGCATATATAAGACAGTAACACCACATCTCGAGGTGGTGTTCCCAGCAATATCAGAGCAACCTGATAGCAACCTTGTCACCGTCCCTCCAAGCGTTCGTGGATGCCATTTCGCAGCAGGAGGTTGCTCTGACATTAAAGAACCTTGGATCCAGCTCCAGGAGTGCTAGAGACAGAGGCGGGGAGCCAGCCAATCACAGCGAAGCTGCAGCGTTCGGTCCCTCACCCGGCAAATTCAAACCCAGAAAATTCGCTAAAACGGATGTGGTTGTACATCATGCGGACTTTTTGGTCTAACTTTATATGGTACCTTAACCCGGAAATTCGTTAGACGAACATTCGCTAAGCTAAGTATTACTGTATAATGAATATGGAAATGCATCACATAACTGAAGGGGTTAGCTTGAATTCCAATTATGTAAACAAAACAAAAAACGATAAATTAAAGAGAAATTGTATAAGTCAGGGTAGCTAACCGTACTCTCCTAACGCCTACACATTCTTCCAAGAATTAAACTATAGAGTCCTCCTCTACACCAATTTTTCCTGCAGGTAGTGCTACTGTATCCCAGAGGGCAATGCCAATGTCAACAGCCTGTTCCTCAAATCAGTGTCTCCAATGACGAGGAAAAATTACATGAAAAATACTGTAACGACTTCATATGTATTCTTAGCCTTGCCAATTACATTTGGTTAGCTTAAGTTAGATTCTTCTTATTAGGTTAGGTTCAATTACATTCATTTAGTTAGGTTGCCTTAGGGAGTGGTGTGTGGCAAGTGGAAGTCAGTCCTATCCAGAGGAGCCTTGTGCTTGTTATTGATGTGATATTTACTTGACACAAAAAAATTTCTTCTAGGAGATTTCTATCTGTTTAGTATCAATCTACTTTTTTGTTTTTATTTCAAAACCGTACTTTCCAAGGGGAAGGGAAATGAGATGGTGATAATAGAAAGTAATGATTTGTGCTGAAAATAGCATGCAGATTAATTCAAAACAGGCCAAAAACTACCAGACTGAATACTTTTGTCCAGAATTAAGAGACTGGTGCAAAGTCATAAAATTACCTACAACAAGCTCCAGCAAAAGATGATGCAACACATGAAAAATGCTTGCAGATTTCAGTTTCTATATGAAGAACAAAGACTTCCAAGTTTATGTCTTCTAGTGTCATGAAAAGTGGCTGGTGTGAATGTATCATATGGCCTAATGGAGGAAAGTCAATAATAGTCCAGTATAATTCCAGTGCCTTATTTTCCAACAATTTTCTTATAAATCTTCAAAAACCCATTGTGTACATATATGATGATGTATAAACTGACATAAAAATGGCACCAATCCTCTATCCCCAAAAAAGCTTGGGGACGTATAGAAACGCAGGGTGGGTTTTCATGCTGGGTAAAATGAAAATTAGTACTTTCCAGGGAGTGAACTATCAGAATCACCTAAAACATTGTAGATTATTTATCTATTTTTTTTTTTTTTTTTTTTTTACAGTAAGGCCTAAAGCGTCTGTAGGCACACTTGAAGAGTATTTAGGAAGCGCTGTTCAGCTTCCACCCATTAGTGGCGCAGGTAATTTTATTTATAGTGGTACCCATATTAGGGCCCATATCACCATCCAAGCTCATCTTGGGTGTAACCACCTAGAACCTGGGTATAATGGTGACATGTAGGTAACTTTAAACCACTCAGCAAATGGCAAAGTGTTTTAAGGCTGTACATTGTGGGATCCGAACCCACGCGTGGACGTCAGCCCGATCCCACGCTCACCACCTTATCCACTGAGCCACTGCAGTGGATAAGTTGGATAAGCATGGTAATAAAAGTTAAGATAGGTTTAGGTTTAGGTTAGATTAGAATACATTATGCACGGTGATATAATCTTTTTTGATGATAGTGATTTATTTCTAAACATGTCACAATTTTTTCATACATTATCATTAAGATTGCAGAATGCACCTTAAGGGTGTAATTTAAGTAATTCTAGTCAAATACCTGCCATGTTTTTTTTTTATTTTGATAAGTTACTCCAAGGAAAATACTTGTTTTCATCTTACCCCACCCAAAAACTCAACATTCTCATAGCTCCTGCTTGGTATGGGCTAGATACACAAGCCAGGCTTAGGAGAAATTCCAAGTCACCTGTAGCATATAGAGGATTGGTGGTATTTTTCTGCCACTTTACACTATTGTACTATACATATACAATGGGTTTTAAGAGGGTCTGGAAGGAAATAGTCAATAAGCCACCAGAGTTATATTGGTCCATCAGTCTGGCATTATGTAATAAGGAAAGCATCAATGGGATTATTTTGATGCATAAAATACAAAAAAAAAAGCATTTTTGAGAAAATTCTCAATATTATTTTACTCTTAAACCAATAGCAACATGGCTTTTGTTACTCTTCTCATTCTGAGTAATTTGAACCCATACATTCCTGTCGCAAATTCTTTATAACGTTGATAAAAATGTTTAAAAATTTACCACTTTTTGGGGAGAACAAGCTACCCTCACCCATGTGATGGACTGAGGGGCACTGAGGAACTCTGTTAAGTGTGTTCGTTTGTTTGTTCATGTGTGTGTTGCCACAGTATTTGTGCACGCATCAAATGAATGGCAATGATTGGTTCTTTCGTTTGGCCATGCAGCCACTGACCAATTAAAAATATACTGAATAAATCAAGCCAATAAGAGCAATTTGCAGAAAGACACAACTCTATTTGAATTCAGTCTATGGAAGATGTCTGGACGGGCAGGGTGTTGCTGTGATCATATCCATTGTATCACCAGATTTTACGAAAAGAAATAAGGTAGCTAATGACTTCATATAAATTTCTTAGCATTGTCAGTTGGGTTAGGTTAGTTTGCTTTGGTTAGATCCCTTTAAATGTGTTAGATAAAGTTACCTTTGTTCTAAGGAAGACATATCAACGGTGCATATTGCCCCACCAACTAGCTAGCTAGATTAGGTTAGGTTAGGTTAGGTTTAGGTTTAGGTTTAGGTTAGTACAGATTCATTCAAAACAGGATAAAATACACCAAAAAAAATGCTTTGTTTTACCACAAAATTGTGTTTCTGCAAGAGACAGGGTGGGGGGTTAAAAATATTACAGATTTGCGATGGGAATGGAGTGCATATTCATTGAAAACTGTTTGAAACCCACCACACAACATTAATTTCATCCAGAAGTGAGCTGTTGGTGCAACTGTAGAAATTTACCAAATTCTCTAGATTTCAGACATTTTTATCTAAATGCCGGGAATTTTGTATATACAAGCATTCATGCATTCTAACTAAACCTAACCTAAGTTTACGTCTAACTTAACTTGACACAAGGTTTATTGAATTTTACTCATATCTTATTCATTAGCATTAATATTAAATGAGTAATTTGTGAGGAGGAGCGTATAGAAGAAAAGTGTCTAAGAGAGATATCTGCTCTTCAGTGGTGCTCTCGTTCATCGTACCAGCGAGTGACGGCATTCTTCAGTATACAATAACACTGGTTTGAGATCTGCTGAGGAGCAACAAGAGCCAAGTGAGAGATAGTTTGGCCGGTGTTTGTTGCCCAGTCACCAACATGACCACCACCATGACACACCAGAAGACATCACATAACTACTACCACAGCCTAATGACCGGCAGGACCTCATACGTATGTTCAGAGGCATAAAGCAAAGTCGCTTTGAAACCGGGTTATGTAATTTGTGCCTATACTGACACTTAACAATAACTTGACACGCCATACACTTGAACCTACACTTAGACGCATTCCTTGCCGAGGTGCTCATGAAGCTAACATACCTTCACGGTGTTTCGATTCAATAATATAGGCAAGGTCATATTGGCTGCTCCAGCAGACACCAGCCCGTCTCTTCTTCGCACTTTGTGCTGCCTGCAGTGCTGCCAGATCAAGTTGCCAAAAGTTCCCTGTTTTGCCTAAAAATATTTCCCTATTTAGCGCAGCATTTTCCTGTCATAATCTTTAACTTCTTACATACGTACATACATACACACATTCGGTTATATATATATATATATATATATATATATATATATATATATATATATATATATATATATATATATATATATATATATATATATATATATATATATATATATATATATATATATATATATATATATATATATATATATATATATATATATATATATATATATATATATATATATATATATACACACACACACATACACACACACACACGAATATAATATAGCTGTCATAAGTTCAGCTATCAAGCAAGGGCGAGGGAAGGAAGGGGAGGGACGATATACGGATCTCATACGTGTCATGACACTGTTTGGGTGAATACGGGTCTCTATCGGTCTCGTAGAAAACAGGTTCAGCTAGCTAGCAAGGGCGAGGGAGGAAAGGGAAGGGACGGTATACGGGTCTCGTACAAGTCATGACGCTGTTTAGGGATGAGGGAAGGAAGAGTGAACGGTAGAGGAAGGATATAGTGATCGAGAGAGACCTCAGAAGTGGATTGAAATTCAACTGAGAGGGAAAGGAAACAATAAATAATTGATGAAAATTAATACAAATAATCATTGTACGGATGACGGGTGAAGAGAATGGGAGGAGGACAAGGGTGGACTCTGCAGATGGAGGGTGTGAGTCCGTTGGTCAAAATTTCCCTAGAATTTGGAACATTTTTAATTTTCTTCCCTGTTTCCCTGTTGAGACCTAAATTTCCCTAAAACAGGGAAATCTCCCTGCATCTGGCAGCTCTGGCTGCCTGATGGCTGGGCTAGGTGTAGGCGAGGGGGCTGGGAGGGGGGTGGAGTGTTGGGAGAGATACAATGGTAATCTTGCCAACGGCGTTACAAAAATAAAAGTGTTTCATAAAAATAATGTCAGAAATGCATTATGTTACCATTTTATTCTATGACATTTTATCTGGCCCCACTCCGTCAAAGATTGGCACCCTACAGATCTTAAAAGAAAGGATACAATAATATTGGATCATGTCAAGATTTGCGAATCCAACATCTCCAACATCTTAAGAACAGTGAACCCAATGAATATGATCCTTAGGTAAAAGAATAGGCAACCTTTATGTATTGATGTAGGGTTGGCCAGGGGTAAGTAAACACGAAGGCGGAGTAGTGGTTTATAGGTAATCTCAGAGACGGTGTGGGGACGTGACTGCCTCATGGGCCCACACTGGGCTCTCTTGTTGGCACCGCCACTCCCGAGACAACATACTGAACAGCAGACGAGTCTTATGAACCCTTACAGGAAACCATATGTAGCCGCTAACAAAGTAACAACCCTTAACCATCCTTAAACCCTTACACATATGAATCAACCCTTAACCATCCTTAAACCCTTACACATTGTTTTTTCTTTACATCAATTGTAAGGGTTTAAGGATGGTTAAGGATTGTTTAATATGTGTAAGGGTTTAAGGATGGTTAAGGGTTGTTACTTTGTTAGCGACTACATATGGTTTCTTGTAAGGGTTCATAAGACTCGTCTGCTGTTCGGTATGTTGTCTCGGGAGTGGCGGTGCCAACAAGGGAGCCCAGTGTAGGCCCATGAGAGGACCTAGTAAACCACTACTCTGCCTGGATGTTCAAACGCTCGTAACGGCTAAGTGTCTTGCTACGATCACCTTAGCGCTAAATTTGTCGTAACCCGCGCGTAACTCGCCTAAGGTGTATGTTGGAAAGATCTTGGAGTCGTCGCTACGATTTTCGGACCGCCATATTTGCTCGTAGCGCTAAGTGTCTCGAAGAGCACCCTTACAGTGATCGTAGGGTGGTTTGTTTACCTCCCGTGGAATTCTGTACCCACGTTGCCTTGTCAGAGATGGAGTTACAAGTTGTATTGCAACATGATGTTGCAGTAAACAGGGCCTGGAGACGTGAAAGAAGATTTAGAGACCGAACAGATCCATTTGCTTTTAGTGATGAACACTTGCTGAGATATTACAGACTCCCGAGACAGGAGCTTCTTCATTGGTGCCAGAAGCTAGAACCAAAAGTTGGCCGAGCAACAAGAAAATCCCATGCAGTGCCATGTCATTTACAGGTGTTGATGACATTTAGGTTTTATGCCAGTGGGTCATTCCAAAGTGTGTTGGCAGACACATGGATTAACACAAGGATGTGTCAGCAGAGTCATCAACAGAGTGACAGATGTGCTGTATACGGCGTCACTTAGAGAAACACGGATGCCAAGAGGTATGTACTACTGTACTACTTCATATATGTATCTGGTAAGAAATAGTGCATGTAATCTATAGTACACTCCCAGATCTAAACTCAACCTAAATGTAAACTAACCTAACCAAACCTAACCATTGCCACTGAACTATAGGAGACTCATATCAGAAGGGACTAATACATGATGGGAGTGCCTTTTTTTCTAGGAAACATAAAAAAGCTTTTAAGGAAATACTTGGTCATGCCTAACATTATGTTCTTATGTTTTATAGATAAAATCTGCTGGTTCAGTATACTGTACTATGGAATATTAATTTCCTTTTGGGTAGCATGGTAGTTACAGAAACACTTTATAGATGCATAACATAACCTATAACTAAACCTATGAAAAGAAAACTAAAAGAAAACTCTTACACCTAATGCAAAAAGTAATAAATAAGTAAATAAATAAATATATATATATATATATATATATATATATATATATATATATATATATATATATATATATATATATATATATATATATATGTAATTTATTTATTTATTTATTCATGGACAAATTGCATTTATAATGTAGATGTTATGCCAAGAGGTAAATTTAGAAATGGTTACAATATTACTTACTGAATTACTGTATAGCTTTTTACTTACCTAGTTTGTAATTCTTGTTAAATGTGTATAATATTATGAAGCAGTGAATATTAATGTAATTTATATCTATATATTTTGCATTGTGTGAATAAGCAACCTTTTCTTTTCATCAGGACTAGAGGAAGCCAGGGTAACAAAGGAAATTATATGGAATTGCCAATTTTCCAAATGTGATTGGCATCATCGATGGAACACACATCCCGATTGCTGCCCCACCAGTTGATGAAGAACTCTACATTAATAGAAAGAATTTCCATTCACTGAACATACAAGTTGTGTGTAATGCAGACTACATTTTTCAAGACTATTGCTGCCGTTTCCCTGGAAGCACACGATTCATTTGTATGGGAGAACAGCATCCTCAACAGGAGATTCCAGCGGGGTGAATTTGGAGATGCCTTTCTTCTTGGTATGTTTTGAAGTGTGCATTCTGTATGTACTGTACTATACGTACCACTTCATAAACTAGTCTGTCATTATGTGCATGCAAGTGATTTTTTATTTTCTTCATTTAGTATTTTTTTTCATGTAATGATCAGCATCTGTGGTGTAATGTTTAGCACATTTTCATACCATTAGTATCATCATATTCACTTTGCTCAGCCCAGGCAGGAAAACTCCTACCCACTCTTCCACTCCTGGATGAAGTAGTAGTCAACCCTGATGACATAGATGGACCTGTGTTTGTTCCTGCACCAGCTGGTGGTGGAGGACGGGATGCAAGGGCAATAGCTGGGAATGCAATGAGAAGGCAAATCATTGCACAACACTTCTCATAGTCTGAAAAGGGGGGATATAGTTGTGTAAAGTAAGTTTCTATCAATAGTTAGTTTTAATGTGTTGAGCTGTGCTGGTTGTTCCACTGTTGATGGTGCTTACGATGTTCATCATTCTTGGGACATAGGATACCTTCTACAAATAAGGTAATGTTAAGAATATACATGATAGGTTGTTTATTGCAGTTTACACTGCATATATGATTAATTTTGTAAGTACAAAAGTAAAAAAAATAGGTTCTCCATTATAACTAACTGTATAATATCACATTATTCATTTGGTATGTATCGTAATAGGTAACTATAATATCACATTATTAATTTGGTATGTACTATCAGATAGACTAATTACACAAATTGTAATGCACAGCCAGTTACAAAAATGTTTACCTGATTTCTTGACCCACTGCAATATTCAACTAATGTTACTTGTACTTGAGTCACCACTCTAACCCATTCTTGCAGCAACATATTGGCCATATATTTAGTAGCTTTTCTTAAATACTGCTTCAGTTTCTTGTCCTAGTGGTGTATTTAGCTCACCATTACCTTTCCTGTAGTATTCCTTGTGTCTTATATGAATGTGTAAATATTTATATTTCCATACAGTGACTCGACAACTGAAACCCACACTGTGTAACTGTGTATATACACACACATTGTGCGGGTTCCAATCCTGGAGTTACTACATGGGAATATAAATATTTACACATTCATATAAGACACAAGGAATACTACAGGAAAGGTAATGGTGAGCTAAATACACCACTAGGACAAAAACTGAAGCAGTATTTAAGAAAAGCTACTAAATATTATAAACAATAGGTAATTGTTCACCTTCAAAATAAATTTACATCTTTGTCAAAATATTAACTGAAATGTTTGAGGAAATGCAAATGTACACTAAAATTATTTCATAATTAATAAATGGTATTTGGAGGCTAAGTCTGCATTACATTCAAACTTTTAGTGCAAAAAGAATTCATCATTAATAAATAGGCTACTCCGTAAAAATAAATAAATATGTCATTGTACAAAATAAGAAAATAAATGGCACTGTGAAAACAGGTTATAAACTCCTTAAATTTAAAAATAAATAACTACCTATATATCAAGCAAAATAGAAAAATAATACTGTGGAAAATAATAAGAGTATTCCTTAAATAAAAAGAAATTGGTAATGAGCAAATTCAGAAAAGAAATGACACTGGAATGCAAAAATAACAAGAATATTTTGTAGGACATTTTGAAATGTTCCTAAACAAGTCTGCGAGATGCCAATTCATTCAAAGATGTTGCTATTCCTGGCAAATATGTAGTAATGCATTCAGTCAAATCAGACAAGGAGTTTCTTATGTCCTCGTGAACTTGAAGCATTTCTGGAGCCAGTGTACCCTCACGACGTGATGAGCCTCTCTGATTTCTACCAGCCTGAGGAGGTTGGCTGTATTGATGATCATCAGCTTGTGGTGGAGCAGGTTCAGATGCTATCTCCACTACTCCCTCTGTGTCAGTGTCTGGTGACAGAGGCTCTGGAGGTGATGAGATTTGGAGGTTTTGGGTGCCACTGGGTCTTGGTGAGGCTGGCCTTGATGGTAGTGTAACATCTATGTCACCTGCTGCCAAGTCCTCTTCATCATCACCTGTAAATAAATAAGAGGAAAAGAATGTACTACAAAACTATTACATATTAAATTTTAAAAGAGTGTGTGTGTGTGTGTGTGTAAATCACTGCTTGATGTGATGCAGCCTCTGTTGAGGCAGCCAGACATTACCCTGAGGTCAGAGCTTGTTGTCTCCAATCTCTGGTATGTCTGAGACCACTCATACTCCGTACAACAGAAAAGATAAATCACAACTTAAAATTTTCATTCCGTACATTAATAATAAAAAAAAAAAGACAAAAAACCATACTGGCAGGATGAGGGTCACGAAGTCCAGGAACACCAGATACTTGGACATCTTTTATTAACGGAAGCATTGCCTCTTCAACACTGGTCAGGGGTTTTACATCAGGCACTCCGCCACCTGAAATGTACAAAACATAGAGTGAACTTCAAAAGTTAGTGTTAAAGGTGAACAGCAGACCTGTCACGTTTGACTCGAATATTTATTTCATTCGGTCAAAAACCTGTGAGAACACATTTACGTCAACAAGTACACTGGCAGTTACAAAATCATTTCAACAACGTTTACAATGACAATTCAGCTTAATTGCTACAATGATAACTTGTCTTAATACCAGAATTACTTTATCTTTACTCATATCTCAATCACGCCTCCTACGTAACACCATCTAGGAACGAATTACGACTAACACAATATAGGCACAAACAGCAGTCATCAAGGTGTTATCATCATTCTCATTACTCGTACACGTGAACGACCAAAGGGGTATGACAGCGAACTTACGTGTTTGGGGTCTTCTATAAGACAAGGGTGAGCTCGACCTTCCTCGCCTTCACCACACCACACCTTCCTCTGTGGGGTCGAAATGTAGTCTGCCCCTTCCTGAGGTGCTGGGGTGTAATCTGGGGCCTCGTTCCTTCGTCATCATCAGGAACTCTCTATGTTCTTATCTGTCCCAAGCGTCCTTGCAACCCCTAGGGTCGTACTCTCTCCGTCATGTAGGCCCAGCTCAGCATCCCTTCCATTAACGGCCGACAGTTTTGTAAACACATGTGATGTATACTTCTCACCTTTACTCCTATATGTACTCATTATGTACTATCCTTGTGATGCTGCTCCACAATTTACTCTTAATCCAGTACCTTAAACTTACGCAAAAAAAAAAAAAAAAAAACGATAACAGTTAGCTACATTAGCACTAATTTTGCAAGGAAGTTATATTCATTAATGTTTTAATAAGTAGCTAAATCAAGTGTGTGTGTGTGTGTGTACTTCACTGTTAGATCTGCTGCAGTCTCTGATGAGACAGAAAGACCTTATCCTACAGAGCGAGCTCTGAGTTATTTCCAAAAGGTCCGAGACCAGTCACACACATCACACTAGGACAACATCCCGCACCTACTCACTGCTAGGTGAATAGGAGCTAGACATGAAAGGAGACACACTCAAATTATTTCTACCTGCCTGGGAAATCGAACCCAGATCCTCTGGCTTTTGTGTGTATGTGCTTTTGTGTGCATTACTGTAGATGGCTCCTTTCCCCACAAAATGAAACAATTTTCCTTACCAGTTTTTTTCCTGTTGACACTTGAGAGCAGCATGCTTCCTCTTTACTGATGACTTGAAGTCAATAAATTTTTTCTTCACTTCTCTCTCTCTCTCTTGCTACAGGAGAAACTGCATTGACAGCACAAGTTATTTCTTCCCATGCCTTTCTTTTTCTCTCTGCAGTTACTTGATGGCTGAACTTCTCCTGCAAGACAGTTTTTCTGTCCAGCCAACCCTAGAATCAAAAGTGATTGTAAAGTTATAATATTTCCCATATAAATAAATGCTTTAATTAATCTGTTGGTTAAATTTGTTGGAAACCAGTTTTTTATTCTCAGAAATTAATGAATAATGAGATAACTTATAGATTAATAAAGTAGGTACTTCATAACTTAGTACACCAAAACCTACAAGAAAATAACTCTCCACTTACATAGATTACTAGGATGGATTAGGTTAGTTTAATTAGGTTCCTCACCAAGCCACATTGCCACATTACAGTCTTTTATGAGTGTATAATATGAGGATGAAATTATTTTCTTGTAGGTTTTGGTGTAGTAGTATGTTATTGAGTACATAGGTATATACCTAACATACTGATGTTTCCCTCATTTCATATTTCATTAATTATTAAACTCTGAGGATAAAAAAAGATGTTTGACAAAATTACCTAACACATTAAATAATTAAGAGTACCTAAATCTACCAGAAAACATGGTTTTCTACATGTGAGAAAATATCAAGAGGTGACAGTGTCTAACACTACAACAAAACACAATGGTTGTAATTATGTTACATGAAAGCATTTTTAAGTGCAAATTGCTCATTTCCAAGCTCCTAATAACAAACTCTAGTTAGTTCCCTACAGAAGTTTGGAAAGGTCAAAAAAGTTTCTAACAGATCATTTAGTGTGTGGTAAAAGTTTGATAAAAAACATGTACATTTCCAGTAATTTTGTCCACATTAATAACTTGTATGTAGCATATTGATTGTGATAATAGCCACTATAGTGGTTTTAATTACATTTTTACTACTATATGATTTGTATGTACATTCAGTAGTTAGTTAATACTTGTGAACAAAATTATTTTAAACTGGCCTCCATATGTTACAAGGAAAGTGTGAAACAGTCATTTCATGAGATCCTCAATAAATATGCTTATTTTTATTTTTTTTTATATTTTACCAAGTTATAGAGCCTAATGTAACTTAACCTACCATAACCTACCAGACCCTAAACTAACACTAACCTAACCTTACAAAAATTTTCATATTATGTTATTTTAATTAGGTTAGGTTATGCTGAGTAAAGTTAGGTTAGGTGAGGTGGGTACTAGACTAGGTTAATCCAAGTTGGTTAGGCTAGCTTAAGATAGGGTGTACTCATAAAGGCACAAGTCTCACAAACACTTAAAGGAATACACTGCTAGGAAGTACACATTTTTCTAAGACACTTTTCTTCTGTTCACTTTGCCACAAATTACTCCTCTATTATTTTCTTTTCCTCTGTTCACTTTGTCACAAATTACTCCTTTATTATTTTTGCTACTACATAACTATAACTTTCCCTAGCCCTCTTTCCTAAGACCAAGGTAGGTTAGGGTAGATTATGATAGGTAAGGCTAGGTTATACATAACATAATAAAAAAAATGCATTTAGCAAATTTGATACCTATTAGGGATTTCATGAAATGATTTAAATCACAACCTCCTATAATAGTTAACCTTAAAGTAATTACTGGGGTGAAAATTCATTATCGGCTGATATGATCAGAAATAAATACCTATTTATGTAGTTATGGTGCACTCATACACTAACCTGGAAATTCTAATAAGGAATTCTAAATAAGATTGTGTGACAATGCGTATTGTTAAAGGTGAACAACAGACCCATCACGTTTGACTCGAATATTTATTTCATTCGGTCAAAAACCTGTGAGAACACATTTACGTCAACAAGTACACTGGCAGTTACAAAATCATTTCAACAATGTTTGCAATGACAATTCAGCTTGATTGCTACAATGATAACTTGTCTTAATACCAGAATTACTTTATCTTTACTCATATCTCAATCACGCCTCCTACGTAACACCATCTAGGAGCGAATTATGACTAACACAACATAGGCACAAACAGCAGTCATCAAGGTGTTATCATCATTCTCATTACTCGTACACGTGAACGACCAAAGGGGGATGACAGCGAACTTACGTGTTTGGGGTCTTCTATAAGACAAGGGTGAGCTCGACCTTCCTCGCCTTCACCACACCACACCTTCCTCTGTGGGGTCGAAACGTAGTCTGCCCCTTCCTGAGGTGCTGGGGTGTAATCTGGGGCCTCGTTCCTTCGTCATCATCAGGAACTCTCTATGTTCTTATCTGTCCCGAGCGCCCTCGCGACCCCTAGGGTCGTACTCTCTCCGTCATGTAGGCCCAGCTCAGCATCCCTTCCATTAACGGCCGACAGTTTTGTAAACACATGTGATGTATACTTCTCACCTTTACTCCTATATGTACTCATTATGTACTATCCTTGTGATGCTGCTCCACATTTTACTCTTAATCCAGTACCTTAAACTTACGCATGCTTTGTTTCTGCGCCACGGCGATAACACTTCCCCTGTCGGGCTTCGCCCGAAATACCTTCAGAGGCTCCTGACCCCTTCCAGCAGACAGAGTTTTGTAATTGGGCGCACCAATACTGACTCCTTTGTCTGCACTTTGGCCTTTCGCACAAGGCCGTCTGCGCTAGGCATTGTTTCGAGGACTCTCCCTGATAACCACTGACTTCTTGTGAGGGGGTGTCCTGCTATGATGACCACGTCACCGACTTTCAGGTTGCGGTGGCTCTTAATGGCTTTCTGCCTCCAGCGCAGGGTTGGTAAATACTCCTTCACCCATCGTTTCCAGAACTGATCTGCCAGGAACTGTGCATGTTTCCATCGCCTTCGGTATGTCTCTGCCACCGATATGTCATCCCTGGGCGTTGGCGTATTGCCTTCCAGTCGGAGAAGGTGGAGGGATGTGAGTGCTTCTAGATCTTTCGGGTCGTCTGAGACTGGGGTGAGGGTCGCCCATTTATTATCTCTTCCACGATGCAGAAAAAGGTGGAAAGTCGTTCATCATCAAGTATCTGATTACCAACCACCGCCAAGAGCACCTTCTTTACAGTGCGGATTTGACGTTCCCAGACTCCACCCATGTGAGGGGCTGCAGGTGGGATGAACTCCCATTCTATCTGTCGTTGTAGGAGTTTATCTCTTATCCGTTTGCTGTCATTCCAATTGTTCTTTGCCTCCCGCAATCCTCTGTGAGCGCCTACCAGGTTCGTCCCATTGTCAGACCTCAGGTGTCTTGGGGTTCCTCTGCGGGAAACTGAATCTGCTTAACGTGTTGATGAATGAGTCTGCGTCCAGTGATGGGAGAACTTCCAAGTGTATGGCACGAGAGGTCAGGCATGTGAAGAGACAACCCCATACTTTTGCCCGTGTCGGGCCTCGTTTCACTATGAAAGGTCCGAAGCAGTCTATTCCCATGTAAGTGAATGGCCTCTCTCCTGGTATGAAGCGATCCTCGGGCAGGTTTGCTTGCCTCTGCTCTAGCGGTTTCCACTTACATCGTCGGCAGATCACACACGTGCGGAGGATCTTGTCGATAGTAAGGCGTCCTTTCGGTATCCAGTAGTCCTCTCGCAACACGGCCAAGGTGTGTTCTCGCCCCGAGACCTTATCGAGTGTACGTTCCTGATTATGAGCTCCGTGATAAATCCGTCTTTAGGGAGCAAGATGGAGTTCTTGTGGTCTGGATGGAGGATAGCATAGTCTAGTCTACCCCCTACTCGTAACAGTCCTTCGTTATCTAGATAAGGCTCCAGTCTATACAAAGGGCCAGTAGTAATTTGTCGCCCCCCTTTTCAACATGCTCACCTCTTGAGGAAAGCGTCTTAGTTGTGTAGCCTGTAGAATTGCCAGACGAGCCTTTTCCATATCTCCTACTGACAACTGGCCTTTGTCACATGCAGTCTTGTTGGATCTTGCTACGCACCATTGTATGAATCGTCTGAGCCATGCAAACGGTTTTCCGTAACCGATACCATGATGAGTACTGCGCCCACAATGTCTTTATGATGTCACTATCCCTTCCTGCTGCTGTAGTTGCCAAACATATGGAAGTTTTCTTCACTTCCGGGTCATCAGCCATAATATCTGGGATTGTTAGTGTTGTCTGTGGCCAATCTTCTTCCTTCAAGGCGAGGAATGTGGGGCCTTGGATCCATCGACACTCATTATGCAGTTCACTTCCCAGTATTCCACGGCTAGCATCATCTGCTGGATTGAGTGTCGACCTAACGTGGCGCCATTGACAGATGTTTGAGTATTCACTTATGGTAGCCACTCTGTTGGCTACGAAGGTGTGGAAGCGTCTCTCAGTGTTTCGTATGTATTGAAGAACTGCCATGCTGTCCGTCCAAAACACCGAGTCCACCATTTCGATGTCTAGTTCTTCTTTCAATTGTCTGTCAGTCCGAGCTGCCATCGTAGCTGCACATAATTCTAATCGCGGAATTGTCTGTTGCCTCATTGGTGCTAGTTTGGCTTTGCCGAACAGAAAGGTTACGTGGTGGCGTCCGTTTTTGTCCGTCAGTCTCAGGTAGGACACTGTTCCATACGCCTGTTGTGAGGCATCACAGAAATGATGTATTTGAGCCGTATGTAGAGGTGATATCCTCTCTGGCCAGTAGCACCTTGGGATCCGGACTTCTTCTCGCCCATTCCAATCGCCCAGCCATTTTCTCCACAAGGCTACGTTCGGCTCAGTCAGAGGTTCGTCCCATCCTGCTTGTCTTCTACATTCATCTTGGAAAATCAATTTCGCTCTGATGAGCACAGGAGCCAAGACACCCAAAGGGCCATATATAGAACTAATCATGCTTAAAAGACCTCGCTTCGTTTCCGGTTTTCGTGGCGTTTGGGCTTGAACAGCAAGTTCATCTGCCTCTAGGTCCCAAGGATTCCCAGCGCCCTCTTAGAGGGTAGTCGGCCGTCCTTGAGGGTGATCCCTCTCACTCCTGCAGCCCTCTCTGTTTGAGGTATGGTGTTGAGTACTGAATTATCATTGCAGATCCATTTTGTCAGCCTGAAACCTCCTTTACTCAAGACTCGTCGCGGTTGATGTGTCACCTTTATGGCTTTGTCCAGAGAGGGTACCGAAATTAGGAGATCGTCGACATAAAAGCTGTGTCTGGCACGTTCAACGTCTTCGGTGACCTCTTGCTCATAATGCTTGAACGTCTTCTGGAGTGCATATCCAGCACAAGACGGACTCCAAACTCCGCCAAAGAGATGTACTGTCATCCGGTAGGTGGCGGGTTCTCGTGTACAGTCACCATCCATCCACCAAAGGAACCGGAGGACATCACGATCTTCCGGCACCACCTTCACTTGATGAAACATAGATTCAATGTCAGCCATGAGAGCTATCTTATGGTGCCGAAGCCTAAGAAGGACGCCCGTCAGCTTGTTGTTGAGGTCCGGCCCTTGCATTACTTGGCTATTTAAGGAGATGGAGTGGTAGGTCGCCGCACAATCGAATACTATCCTCACCTTCCTGGTTTGTTCTGGTTCAGGACTGGGTGATGAGGTAAGTACCAGATCTTTCCGGGCCTTCCTGTCTGTGTAGGCCGTGGAAGCCTTTCTGCGTAACCTGCTTCTACTAACTGGCGCATTTCTTTGTCGTATTTATCAAGTAGGTTTGGGCGTTGTTGAAGACGCTTCATAAGCCCTCGCAAGCGGTGTACAGCGAGTTCCCTGTTGTCCGGTAGTGATGAAGTGTAAGAGGGGTGAGTGGCTACGACTGCAACCTTCAACTCCGCATGGTTCACGTAGCCAACACTCCGACATGCGGTGACCTTGTCGAAGACAGGCATAACATCGTCTTTCGTCTCTGATGTATGTTGATCTCGCCTTTACTGACATCCCAAGGAATGCTCGACACCCGTGCAGAGAGTGTGCATCCTCACACAAAGGACATGTATCCGTATTTCGTCCTTCTTCCTTCGTTACCATCGTTAAACTGATCTGCTTCCTCTTTTGGGAGGGGAAGGATGCGGCAGCTTTATTTTGACTCTCGCTCATCATGTCTTTCTTCTGTAGCTTAGCCGTCGTCCGTGACCTAGTCAGCATGTCCTGAAGGAAGCTCTGTAACCATTCTACACCTGGGAAAGCTCCACAATTGTTCTTTGCGTAAGCATACACTTGTGCGTTGTATTCGTCTCTCAGTTTACCCTTGAATCTTTCGGCAATGTGACACATTGCATCGTCAGTATCCACTTCTTTCAACTGTCCTAGTCCTCGCAGGACAGACACACAGTTTACAAGATCATGTGTCAAGTGGGCGAGATTTTGGGTCTCATGTAGATCCATGCTTGGGCCATAGCGGACCCTTTGAGTAAGTTCTCGAACATACGTCCACGTATCACCGTGTGCTTGATCTAACACTTCGAGGGCTTGTCTATAGCCTTCCTTTGGATCTCGTACACGCCTTTTTCCGTGTAGAGCTTCTTTGACAGGTCCCTCGTAGGCCTCAATGAGCAGTCTGAGCTTCGTTCTATCCGATACGACAGCGGCATCCACGTAGTCCAGAAAGGCTTCTTTAAACTGCCAATAGTCACCACAATTTCCCCCTGTAAACCTGGGGTTCGGTAGGCATTGCAGTTTCATAGTGCTCATCATTTCCTTCACGTCAATCCTAACGGTTTTAATGGACTGCGATATGCTCTGCTCGCCGCTTGTTCCCATTTCACTCTCCCTTTCTCCCTTACATAGCTCCAGTGACAGGCCACTCCCTCGTGGACCATCGCACCTCTGCACCGGGTGACGCATAGGAATGACTCCAGAAGGTCCATTCTCCAGCTCTTCCCTTGTCCTTCCTTGGTCGTTGTCACTCTCCCCCTGGTTGAGTTCCTCCCCCTGCTTCTGCACCAAGGCTCCTCCTTGTCCCTCATCGGGAGTAACTCTGCTCGTAAGCGCTAGTCCACCAAGTTCCTTAAAGCGTTCCATGAACGTTTGTGCTTGTCTCATCATTTCTTCCATCTGTTCGTATATCTGTCGATACCGTTCAGTAATTGTGCTGGCTTCTCCACCTGCCTCCCATTGTTTGAGAGGCAGCTGTCTGGGATCATCTGACGTGGCTATAACGTTGATATGTTCCAGTTCTTCAGGGTAGTTCCAGGAGAATCTTGCGTGCTCTTGGTCGTGACCTCGTTCAGTGGTGTTTCGTTGTCCATCTTTGTTCCTCAAACCTGAGTGGGAGTCTGTGGCTCTTTGCTTTGGCGCTTCGATGGTTCTCCTTTCAGCTATATTGAGCTATATTGAAGCCGCCCTGTTCCGTCTTTGCAGCTGTGTTGAAGCTACTTAGACCGTCTTTGAAGCTATATTGAAGCCGTTTTTATCGTCTTTGAAGCTATATTGAAGCTACTTATATCGTCTTTGAAGCTGTACTGAAGCAACTGCTGTACTGAAGCAACTTTGAAGCTGTACTGAAGCAACTGCTGTACTGAAGCAACTTTGAAGCCGTACTGAAGCAACTGCTGTACTGAAGCAACTTTGAAGCTGTACTGAAGCAACTTTGAAGCTGTACTGAAGCAACTGCTGTACTGAAGCAACTTTGAAGCTGTACTGAAGCAACTGCTGTACTGAAGCAACTTTGAAGCTGTACTGAAGCGAGACCGACACCTCTCTGCCGAGGCTGTCGCTGAAGCCGTTCTGAAGCCTTCTCAACAGAATTCTTCTCGTTACCTCTCAGCTGTCTGACGTTTAATGTGGCCCACGACTAACTTATCGTACGATGGCACGTGGTGGGAAGGTGATTACGCCACTGAGAGGAAAAAACCCCGACATTTACGTTATAGTGCAAGCTTTGGGGAAAAACTCCTTAACGTGATCACGATCGCCACTGCCGGTGCACCATCGTGTGCAGACATTGATTGGCAATAAAGTTTAATACTACGGGGGCCACAGTAAATCAACCAGACGCTTAAGAATTACGTGGATCGCACTCTTGCACCTTCCACACTGCTGTCTGCTGTCAACGTCTCCCTCGTTCTTTCCGTGTCGTGGGAGTTGTGAAAACTAGCTCAACAAATAACGTCCCGTATAGCCCACTAATTTCACAACACGCACTACCAAGTTATCACTCTTACCACCATACGCGTATCACTATACTTTGACCTTGCATCGACATCTCAAGCAATTAAGGTACAACCAATTCCGGTTAATAAATGTTCACACTTGCACTCGCTTGTCAACTAGAGTCACCCGGCGTGCCTCGCCAGTCTCCGCCCACGTAACGTATACGTACGCACTAACACACTCACTCCTCAGTTACCGTGTGAGGGAGAAGGACCCGCTCCTCCGCCTCGCACCGATCGCCAGCAAGGGTGTAGCGGTGACGAGCCCTTCACTCGCTCACCACTCCCTGCCCCGAACACAACTTAACTTCCCCGCTCTCCTCCGCGGATGGGTGGCGCGGCTCGTGCCCGCTCTACTCGCGCTGGGGCACACCGACGCCCGGCCGGGTCCGAACCTCCCCGGTCTGGCGCGACACACACACACACACACGCAGCTCACTGGGTCCTCTGCTGTTCTCGAAGGCGCCCCGGGCGAGAAACAATGAAGACTCCACGTTTTTGACTGTTAAAGGTGAACAGCAGACCCGTCACGTTTGACTCGAATATTTATTTCATTCGGTCAAAAACCTGTGAGAACACATTTACGTCAACAAGTACACTGGCAGTTACAAAATCATTTCAACAACGTTTACAATGACAATTCAGCTTAATTGCTACAATGATAACTTGTCTTAATACCAGAATTACTTTATCTTTACTCATATCTCAATCACGCCTCCTACGTAACACCATCTAGGAGCGAATTACGACTAACACAACATAGGCACAAACAGCAGTCATCAAGGTGTTATCATCATTCTCATTACTCGTACACGTGAACGACCAAAGGGGGATGACAGCGAACTTACGTGTTTGGGGTCTTCTATAAGACAAGGGTGAGCTCGACCTTCCTCGCCTTCACCACACCACACCTTCCTCTGTGGGGTCGAAACGTAGTCTGCCCCTTCCTGAGGTGCTGGGGTGTAATCTGGGGCCTCGTTCCTTCGTCATCATCAGGAACTCTCTATGTTCTTATCTGTCTCGAGCGCCCTCGCGACCCCTAGGGTCGTACTCTCTCCGTCATGTAGGCCCAGCTCAGCATCCCTTCCATTAACGGCCGACAGTTTTGTAAACACATGTGATGTATACTTCTCACCTTTACTCCTATATGTACTCATTATGTACTATCCTTGTGATGCTGCTCCACATTTTACTCTTAATCCAGTACCTTAAACTTACGCATGCTTTGTTTCTGCGCCACGGCGATAACACGTATACTAAGCTGAGGTATGACCTGTTTAACACATTACCTGTATTATTGTCAGCATTTCTTCATCCGAAAAGTTTGCACGACGAAGGCGTTTGGTGGGCGGCACCTCACTTGCCATGTCTGCTTTCCTTTCCACCACTGCTTACTGCTGATTACATACAACACTTCTTCTCTTCTTGCTGTCTGGGCTGCGAGGATCTACACATGTAACACTGACGTCTCCACATGCAAGTGCGTGTATTTGTTTACGTTTCACGGTGCAATATCATTGGCTATCACTCTCAAAGGCTGTTAATACGCCTCTTCTGGTTGGCTGAGCGGCAGTCAGCCGAGTTTCATTCCTGGACAGCGGGACGGAACGCACCAAGCTTTACGATCGCATCATCGTGAGCTACGAGCGTTCGGACGGGTGTTTGAAAATACATCTTAGCGGTGGTCGTAGCCCACGATAAAAAATGTCGGCTACGAGAGGACAACTAAGATCTTAATGGCGGAAAGTTACGATCCTTCGAACATCCGCCCCCGGGTCTCGCGCGGTCATGCTGTACCCACCATTGGAGGAGAACGCGGAACGCCTGCAGGAGTGGCTACAACAACATTTCCCTGCCTCAACATTTAACACGGACAGGTCGCCACTCCCGGTTATGGCTGGTGCACCACACCACATCCATCTGAACGCAGATGCACGCCCCTTCGCCTGTCACACCCCAGCACAGGTGCCCCGACATTGGGAACACGAAGTCAAGAAACAACTTGATGAAGATGTGCGGAAAGGGATACTGGTGCCTGTCCCCGCAGGCGAATCAACAGAGTGGTGTGCGCGGATGGTGGTTGTCGCTAAGAAATCGGGCCGTCCTCGAAGGACAGTCGACTATCAGCGCCTGAATGCCTGCTGCTCCCGCGAGACTCACCACACCCGAGCACCATTTGACATCGTTTCCAATGTTCGCCCCTCTCCTACAAAACGGTGGCTGATGCGTTCTCGAGCTTTCACCAGGTAGAGCTTGACGAGGCCAGCAGCCACTTTACCACCTTCATTACCCCCTGGGGACAGTATTGCTACCTCCGCACTCCTATGGGGCACTGTGCCGCCTCTGACGCCTATACTAAGCGTTTTGATGATGCTATCAAAGATATTCCCCGCAAGTTCAAGTGTGTGGACGACACTTTGTTGTTTGACTCAAGCGTGGAACAGGCTTTCTGGCACGTAGACCACTTCCTGGAGACGTGTGCCAAACGGGGAATAACCTTGCAACCAGAGAAGTTCCAGTTTGCCAAGAGAGAGAGGTGGACTTTGTGGGTTTTATTCTCGGCTGGGAGCAGTATAAGCCCTCGGGTGACAAGCTGGCAACCATCAAACAATTCCCCATGCCGTCCCAACTCACCATCACTGACATCCGGTCTTGGCACGGACTGGTAAACCAGCTGGCCCCTTTCATGGCCACGACACCAGCCATGGAACTTTTCTGGGAGCTGTTGAAGAAGCCAGCTGGTAAGAGAATATACTGGGATCTTCAATTGCAGCAAAACTTTGAGCTGGCCAAGGACACCATTTGCCGGCTAGTGGATGACGGATTGGTGTATTGCGACCATTCAAGGCCTACAGCGATTGTGACTGACTGGAGTAAGGAAGGCTTAGGCTTCGTCATCCTCCAGCAGTACTGCTCCTGCGTGTCCACCAATACACCATTTTGCTGCCATGGGGGTTGGTGACTTGCACTGTGTGGAAGCAGGCATCTTTCACCCTCTGAGGCTAACTAAGCGGCAGTGGAGGGGGAGGCGTTAGCAGTTGCATGGTGCCTACAGAAGGCCAGGCTCTTTCTCCTTGGGTGCCCAAATCTTCTGCTGGTGACTGACCACCACCCTTTAGTGGGGCTGTTTGGAGACAGAGCCCTCAAGGATATCAGCAACCCAAGACTCTTCAGATTAAAAGAGAAAACCCTCCAGTTTCACTTCCACGTCAAATACCTTCCAGGCAAGAAAAATTGTGGTGCAGATGCCCTATTCCATTACTCAGCCCTGGCAGTGTTTCCAGACGCCGAAGACCTGAACATGGAGGAGGACCTGATGGTGACCGTGGTGTCTGCTGTTGCTGCTGCACTCAGTCAGGAGGGCATCACGATGAACCAAGAGATTGTTCAATGGGCAGCTATAGTGGACCCGAGCTACCAGCTACTCCCAACGAGAGTCCTAGCCAATGACTGGCCGGCGCACCGGGATGAGGAAATTACCTGTTTGCATCCCTACTATGCTGCGAGGGACTGTCTAGCCACAATGGAGGGACTTGTCACCTACACCTTTGAATACGACAGCGTTAGGCCGGTCATTCCTGAGTCGCTACAGGATCAGGTTGCTGCCAATCTATACGCAGGCCACTAAGGACTAGACTCGATGCTGCAGAGGGCCAGGCAGTCAGTGTACTGGCCTGTTATGTAGGGCAACTTACAACATCACAGGTCCACCTGCCTCGCCTGCGAGACACATGCTCCCTACCAGTCTCAGGAGCAGATCACCCTCACACCACCACCAGAATACCTGTTCCAGAAAACTGTGTTGGATCTGTTCCAACTGGATGGCAGACAGTATATGGCCTACGCCGACAGACTGACTGGCTAGGAATTGCCCACTTTCCTAGCGGCACCACGTCAGCTCAGATCTTGCCAAAGCTAAGAAGCTATTTCACATGTTGGGGTGTTCCTGAGGAAGTGTCTATAGACGGTGGCACCAATCTCGTCAGCGAAGAGATGTCTGCATTCTTCAGAAAGTGGGTGGTGACCGTGCCTAAGTCTTCGGCCCACTATCCTCAATCTAATGGCCGAGCTGAGATCGCGGTTAAAATTGCGAAGAGGATACTATGTGGCAACACAGGTGCGGGGGCAAGCTTAAAAACAGACAAGGTATCGCAAGCACTCCTTCAGTACCACAACACTCCGCTTCATAACATAACATAACATAACATAAATAATAGGATAACAAAGGGCCACCAGGGCCCATCTAGGTTATCCTGTATCAGTCGCACAGCGACCTCGTCATCAGTACTTAAAGATACACTTACAAGTATACAATGCATAATATAATAATTCTAAATATTTGGCCCATTAACAGGGCTAAATCCTGCAGCGAAATCCTCTACAATCTGTGATCCCCATACATGGAGATCATGTCTTGTTTAACTATAGTAAATTTCTTATAAAAACTATCATGCAGCGCTATACATAATTATAAATCTAATAAATTTAAGTGCTTATCTAATCTGTTTTTAAACATTGTCAAACTAGTGCTATTTACAACCATCTCTGGCAATGCATTCCAGAAGTCTACCACCCTATGACTAAAGAAATATTTTCTTATATCTAACCTGCAGCCTTGCTTTCTAATCTTCCTGCCATGATTTCTAGTCCTATTTCCCTCCTCTAAGGTAAAGAAAGATCTCACATCTATGTAGTTTGTATCTGAGAACATTTTAAATAACTCTATCATATCCCCTCTTATACATCTCCTCTCAAATGAAAACATGTTTAATTCCTTTAATCTATCTCTATACTCCAGCCGCTTTAATGTTGGTATCATCCTAGTTGCTCTTCTGTGAACTGCTTTTAACATGTTGATATCCTGCCTATAATGGGGTGACCAGGCCTGTATGCAATACTCTAAATGGGGCCTAACATAGGAATTATACAAGCTATGCACCACTTCCTTACTTTTATAACTAACATTTCTATTTATAAAATCCAGGATCCTATTTGCCCTATTTCTTGCTTCTAAACATTGCTTTGAAAATTTCATAGTCCTGTCTATCACTACTCCTAAATCCTTTCCCTCCTCTACTGCCTCTAGCCAACATCTCTTCATCTCATAGCTAAAGTTTGTGTTGTCTTTACGTAAATGCATAACCTGACACTTTTTAGAATTAAACTCCATCTGCCACCTGTCTGCCCATGCTATCAGCCTGTCCAGGTCTCGTTGTATTCTGTAATTGTCCTTTTCACCCTGTACTGCACATGCTATCTTAGTATCATCTGCAAACTTTGATACTTTGCTACTAATTCCTATATCTAAATCGTTAATGTACACCAAGAAAAGAAGAGGTCCTAGCACTGATCCTTGGGGTACCCCACTAACCACTTCCTTCCACTCAGACATTGCCCCATTTAATACTACTCTCTGTTTCCTATCAGAAAGCCAAAGAAAGAAGGAAGCCGGAAGGGAGTTCTAGAGTTTACCAGTGAAAGGTATGAATGATTAAGAATACTGGGTAACTCTTGCGTTAAAGATCAGTAAAACAGTTACCATGAAAATAGCGATAAAAGATAGAAAGAGATACAACATTTCGGTGGTGAGAAAGAGGCTGAAGACAGCCAGTCAGAGGAGAGGAGTTGATGAGACGAAAACCTTTTGATTCCACACTATCTAATAAAACTGTGTATGTGGAACCCCCACCAAACATGCGAAGAGTACTCCATACAGGGGCGGATAAGACCCTTTTACAAAGTTAGCAGTTGGAGGGTCGGGAAAAACTGGCAGAGACGCCGCAGAACGCCTAACTTGATAGAAGCTGTTTTACCAAGAGATGAGATGTGATGTTTCCGGTTAAGATTATGTGTAAAGGATAGACCGAGGATATTCAGTGTTGAAGAAGAAGACAGATGGAGGCATGGTACCATGGATGGAGGGACCTGAGGAGGTATTATGCTGATTTTCCTGGAATGATTACTGTTCCCATATCAGAGACACATATCTTTGTGTGCTGAACACATGACAGAGGTAATAGGTAGTGTCTGGCATGAAGGCGTACATTCCTCATTCTTTTTTCTCAACCTAAACCTTTTAAACCTTGGTTTAACACAGCCTATTCTTGTGCTATACATGATAGAGAGGTTGCCCACAAAAAGTACTTGAGCCTTAATTAATTCCATCTCCTGAATCTCGTGCACTTAATATTTCTGCCCGGAATCATACCAAGTCTGTTCTTCAATTTGCCAAACATACTTTCATAAAAAAAAAAGTATATTTAGGAAATTATAATGTGGTTTAGCCTTGCTACATAAGTCAAACCATCGATCAGTTCTTTCTTAGTTTTCCTCTAGTGATGAAAAAGAAAGTGGCAATTTCCCGGCCGTTGCTTAATACAGGAGAGGGCAATGTTTTGGGTGTAAGTTGCAATCAAGAAATATACTTAGTATAGAATATTTGGTTGCAATCGTAAGCTCCACCAACCGCCTCATAAGCTCTGCCCACTGGCTTCACTTTTTTTTTTTAGCACGGCGGAATAGGCACGTGCTGGCAATCTAAGCCACTCTCAGGGATTTACTCAAGGAATATCCTCAGTTTGCTCCCAGACTGTAGGATGTTCATGCAATAAGGTATGCAATATATGTATTTATTTATTTAAGTACTTTTATTCTTGTTATGTATACTGTCTATTTAAATATTTTTGATACATTAACCTTAAGTCTTTGCCCAGGGGGTGGGTGGCTAGGCTCATCCTCCTCCTTTGTTGTATTTCCTTATTAATGCAACAATACATGTATCAATCAGCATTAATAAATGTATCAATCAATCTCCTTGGAGTTGAGCAATCCAGAACCATGTGTAGCTGCATCAAAAGTCGAGATTAGCCTCGAGATCAAGATGAAGATCAACATCCCAAACAAAATTTGAGCGACACGGCTGGTACTGATGACAGGTTGGTTTGTATGGGTGTACTGAAAATTAGCCTGAAACAATGGCATATGTCTGTAATACCAGTTCAGGGGGTCGGGGATGAAGGATGAGGACTTGCAGGAAGTGTCAGTTCACTGGATCTATGTGTTGGTTGTGAAGAGGCAAACATTTGGCTGAGGAGCGGAGTGTTCCAGGTGTGGCAGCGAGGCATAAGGAGTGTGGAGGGGTGACGAAAGGTGAGCTGAATGTTGTTAGAAAGATGAGAATATGGGTAAATTTATAGTTTAGTACAGTATCCCCTATCTCTACCATCCTCACCCCCCCGAATCCCTCAAACAATCTTGGGGGCCTTTCGGGAATCGTGGGTTTTGGGTGGGGGAGGCATATAGGAATAATATATGGCTTTTGAAAAATCTAGGAAAATTTCCCTATATGTTTGAAGAATTTCCCTAAATGTAGGGAAATTTTACATATCATATCCTTCCCCCTCTAGGACACTAACATAAGCTTAACCTAACGTATCCGAGCGGGGTGGGGGGGGGGGTGGCTGTGCTCCCCTGCAACCATCCCCTCGCTAGGACACTAACCAAACCCTAACATAAACCTAACCTAACAGATCCTGGCTTTGGGGCTGCTCCCTCCCCCCCACACCAATTCTCTTATAGCTTCACACAATATGCTCTATCTCTACCAATACCCCTCCTCACAATACCTTAACGAAAGGATGAAGATCCTGGCTGTGGGTCAACCTCTACTTGAGTGTCGTAAAGTTTGCTGTCCTCCATGGGGACAGCAGGAGCAATGATTTCCTAGTAATTAAATTTGCAACCTTTACAACTAATGTCAATGGTGGCCATGGCTGAACTGCGCACACAGATGTCTCTGTGCACCTGTCTGCCCAGCTGTGCCCTGCCTACAAATACATATGGCAAATTACCATTGACGCAGTTTGTGGTGTTAAGAGATGGTGGCACATCATTAGACAAAAGAACTATAGACACAATAAGAATCCTATTCAGTAGTTACCCACAAACCCCAGCTAGAAACAATTGCAAGTCAGTGTACTGCTCATTTCCGAGTGTGATGGAGCTCTGAGGCTCGCCGTAGCTCGCTGGACTTACGAGAAAAGTCGACAAACACTGCATATTCCTAGACCTATTGCAGTGTTATTATTCATTTGTGGCAGGTAGTGTACTTACTGAAAATGTTGTAAA
Organism: Portunus trituberculatus; assembly: GCF_017591435.1. Taxonomy (NCBI): domain Eukaryota; kingdom Metazoa; phylum Arthropoda; class Malacostraca; order Decapoda; family Portunidae; genus Portunus; species Portunus trituberculatus. The sequence goes on along the minus strand of NC_059263.1, from coordinate 12,690,723 downwards.
TAGTAAGAACAACAACCTAAGGGTGGCCAAAACCATCTAGAGATTATTGTACGAAACTGTGGTAGAACCAAAATATGATTCTATCAGTCATGTAGTGATGCATGGAAAAATAGGCAAGAAGAAACCAAGAAAACTACATGGGATAGGGGGTAGGTTAGTTGTTTGGATTAGTGAATGGCTTTCTGGTAGGAAACAGAGAGTAGTATTAAATGGGGCAATGTTTGAGTGGAAGGAAGTGGTTAGTGGGGTACCCCAAGGATCAGTGCTAGGACCTCTTCTTTTCTTGGTGTACATTAACGATTTAGATATAGGAATTAGTAGCAAAGTATCAAAGTTTGCAGATGATACTAAGATAGCATGTGCAGTACAGGGTGAAAAAGACAATTACAGAATACAACGAGACCTGGACAGGCTGATAGCATGGGCAAACAGGTGGCAGATGGAGTTTAATTCTAAAAAGTGTCAGGTTATGCATTTAGGTAAATACAACACAAACTTTAGCTATGAGATGGAGGGATGTTGGCTAGAGGCAATAGAGGAAGGAAAGGATTTAGGAGTAGTGATAGACAGGACTATGAAATTTTCAAAGCAATGTTTAGAAGCAAGAAATAGGGCAAATAGGATCCTGGGTTTTGTAAATAGAAATGTTAGTTATAAAAGTAAGGAAGTGGTGTGTAGCTTATATAATTCCTATGTTAGGTCCCATTTAGAGTATTGCATACAGGCCTGGTCACCCCATTATAGGCAGGATATCAACATGTTAGAAGCAGTTCAGAGAAGAGCAACTAGGATGATACCAGCATTAAAGTGCCTGGAGTATAGAGATAGATTAAAGGAATTAAACATGTTTTCATTTGAGAGAAGATGTATAAGAGGGGATATGATAGAGTTATTTAAAATGTTCTCAGATACAAACTACATAGATGTGAGATTTTTGTTTACCTTAGAGGAGGGAAATAGGACTAGAAATCATGGCAGGAAGATTAGAAAGCAAGGCTGTAGGTTAGATATAAGAAAATATTTCTTTAGTCATAGGGTGGTAGACTTCTGGAATGCATTGCCAGAGACGGTTGTAAATAGCACTAGTTTGACAATGTTTAAAAACAGATTAGATAAGCACTTAAATTTATTAGATTTATAATTATGTATAGCGCTGCATGATAGTTTTTATAAGAAATTTACTATAGTTAAACAAGACATGATCCCCATGTATGGGGATCACAGATTGTAGAGGATTTCGCTGTAGGACTTAGCCCTGTTAATGGGCCAAATATTTAGAATTATTATATAATGTATTGTGTACTTGTAAGTGTATCTTTAAGTACTGATGATGAGGTCGCTGTGCGACTGATACAGGATAACCTAGATGGGCCCTGGTGGCCCTTTGTTATCCTATTATTTATGTTATGTTATGTTATGTTATGTTAAAATGCATCAAGAATGCAAAATGAATCACAGTATTTTCCATCTCTTCAATACATGTAAAAGGGCTCTAATTCTCTAGTCTTCAAAGTTTGTGTGATTTGCATGAATACCAACACAATACTAAACAGCCTCTCTCCAGTATAAAGAGATGAGTGTATCTACTAATACCCTGATAAGAACAGGTTTCTCTGGAATCCTCTCTAAGAAAAGGAGAACAGGTAGACTGATAATATGGCTGTAATTATTTTAGTCTGTACCTCCACATATTAATTGAATCCTATACAGTGGAACCTCAGTTCACAAACTCCCTTTGCATAAGCAAATCAGTTCAGTTAATGAACCAAGTTTTTGAAATTTTTCTTTACTTAGTCCATGTAGTGTGAGATGGCATTGCAAGGAGCATCAGTGCTCATGGTATGTACCACACCATAAATACTGTTTCTTGTGTTGTTCTGTCTCTTTGCTTTTTGTATTAAAATGGTCCTCGTTATGCCTCCCAAGAAAGTGAAATGTGTTAGTGTTAGTGGTGTTAAGAAGCCTAAGCTGATTACACTAGAAATAAAGAAAGCCAAACAAGCAAAGATTCTTGAAAAGAATACTACTTTTAATCCACATGAAGAAAAACAGAAAATAAGAACTTTATTACAAATGTAAAACACTAGAAAAAAAGTATATTTCTAAGATGTTTTACTGTATTGTAAGTTTCGGGAGTCATAAGAATCCATGAGATGGTTGTTTTGGCTGCCATGTTTGTCATCACAGCTGATGTAATTACAGAAGTGCCTCACCACTAGAACAGCTAGTGATGCATAGTAAACATTTTCAGGAAGATCAGCTTATGCTGTCTTGCAGGCAATTAGATGCTGTTGCCATAGCAATGATGGTCCTGTTTATTCAAACTGAGTGGGGCACAGAAGCATTTGATTGAAGATATGTGCTGCTGGGACCATAGTGTGTGTGTGTCAAGTCGCTTGTGCAAACACAGTCTGTGGTCCAGAAATAAATTGATCTGTGCATAGAAGACAGGTGTGATAAATGAAGGAATAGGAGGAAAATTGTAATAATTGCGGAAGAATGAAGGAATAAAGGAGTAAATGAAGATGTGGATGGAATATATATGAGTAAAGATGGGTAGATAGAAGAAAATTGATGATAATGATGGATGAAATATAGAAAACAATAAATAATAAGAATAAGGGAAATAGCTCGTGCAAACACAGCCCTGTGGTCCAGGAATATATTCATCTATTTTACATTGACTCCTCTGGGGAAAATGGTTTTGGTTCATGAAAATTTTGGTTTGCAAACGGCTTTCAGGAACGGATTTAAGTTCATAAACTGAGGTTCCAATGTATATCTGGAATCAGAAGCTGTATTACAATTTATTGAATATACTGAAATGTGTAAAGCAAAGTGAACAGGGTAAGAGCTAATCACTTTGCTCGACAATGTTAAAATTATATTTGGCGCTGGTCAAACTGCATCTAGATTATGTAGTATACTTCTGGTCCTCACATATAGGAAGGATATAGGTTTATTAGAATTGGTGTAGATGAGAATGTGCAGTTAGTTAGGGATATTCTATACGAAGTGAGATTGAAGAAACTAAATTTTTTATCCTTAGATGTAGGTTAAAAGCGGACCTAATAGAAGTACTTAAGTGGTATAGAGGGGATATAACTAATGAGACATGAGTGAAGTTCTTAGGATCAGTACCCAGGATAGAACCAAAAGTAATGGGTTTAATATTAAGAAATTCAGGTTTTAGAAAAGAAATGGGCAGCAACTGGTTTTCTAACACACTTGACCTACGAAACAATGGACAAATGCATGCACGACCCTGTCCGTAGATTGCAAAAGTACGTAAAAAACTGTATAAAATGTACGTAAAAGGTTTACTAGGTTTAGGAGGCATTTTGGATAGGTTAAGCACTCGTGGGAAGGATACAAATGCATAAAAAAGCTGTGGTAAGCACTGGACAATGTTTGCTGTTGGTTGAAAATGGACAGACTGAAGATTAAACATGGCGGCCAACAGCTGATGACGCGACCGACCCGCCACCTACCGGACAATAATTTGCCGGGAACGGACAATCGCGTGCATTTTAATATTCGTCCGTAGATTAAACCGGACTCCAGAATTTGTCCGTAGTTTCCGAAATCCGTTGATGGGAGGTCCGTTGTTTCGAGGGTCGAGTGCATAGTGGTTGATGATGGAACGGACTCAGTAATCATATTATTAGTGCTGAGTCACTAGGGCCCTTCATGCCCTTCAATACCATGATGTGTTTTTATATTCATTCTTCTTACAATTTGGTGGTCTTATGCAGCTTCAGGAACTTATGTGGGGATTGAAATAGTGAAGACTCTGGCCATTAATCCCTGACGTCCATAGACCCTTTCTATTGTCAATAAAATTGTCTAATTATACCAAAAACTTGTAAAATACATTCCAGTACTGAAGGGGTTAAAAGAGGATTAGATAGATTTATGGATGGGAATGATGGATGGAATTAAGTAGCTTTGCTCATACAGGTACTGTTACATATAGGCCTGACAGCCTTTTGCAGCTTTCCTTATTTTCTTGTGTTCTCATGTTCCTAACACTTTGTGCAGAATGTGCATCACAAGTGTAGAATCCACTCTGCATTTAAGCATCCCATTCTAAGGTCTAATGCATTTTTCCTTTACACATTTGTCTAGCATACATGAGAGTGATAATAGATGGAAGTGAGTGATTGAGAATAATGATGGCAATGAGTTATGATGAGAGTTTGTGACTTGGAATGTGTGACTTGGAATGTATGTGTCGTATTGTAGGGAAGTGACACTTTGTTGATACTTGTGTAATGGTTATTGTATCATTGTGAGAATACATTTTGAAAAACCAGCAAAACAATGTCTTTGTCTCTAGTCCTCCAGTCCCTGACAGTCCATTGTCTGGGGAAAAGCTTCACAACCTCTTAACATTCGTTTACTGCCTCTTAGCTTGGACCACTCATCTCCCATGCTGGCCTGTAGGAAGCCAGTGTAGTTTTAATGCTACAAATTTTCTATTTTTTTATTGTCTTTGTTATTTATATATTATTGATATTTTACCATATAATGTTTTTAGCAACATTAGTTATTACAAATAATTCCTATTAAATGCTAAAAATTACTGTGATTATGAATGTTGTGCATACTAAAGGTGATGTTCTTTATTTTTATGTGGAGAAAATACATTCTGAATATTAGTTTTCAAAATGGGAATTTCTGCTTGAATGACTAATTTGTGTTTAGAGGTTCATCTTCATATGAGTTACAAATGATCATAGTTTGTAAATATTGATATATGTTATATTCATATCCCCTTCTGCTTACTGAGTCTTGTAATCACAATAAGTTACAGTTGATACTTTGTTTGCCTTTAATTGCATGGTGCAAATAAGATCAATTAGTTTATTTTGCATTCTTGATGCATTTCCATATGCCATAAAATAGTGCTGCTGGATCCAATAAGAAAAACATATCTTCTACAGGGATTGCTTTTCACTGCAGATGCCATTGCTCACCCAGGCCTGGAGGGATGATGGACCACCTTCCCGTGGAAATAAGTGTGCACATTCTCTCCTTCCTTTCTGTTGCTGACCTCATATGTGTTTCCCGGGTTAACAAGAGGTTCAGTGAATTGGTCGGAGATCAACATTTATTGAGGTGACTCTCTCTCTCTCTCTCTCTCTCTCTCTCTCTCTCTCTCTCTCTCTCTCTCTCTCTCTCTCTCTCTCTCTCTCTCTCTCTCTCTCTCTCTCTCTCTGCATATATATATATATATATATATATATATATATATATATATATAAATCTGATTTTTTGAGGGGGGAGCAATTCGTATAAGTCGAACATTCACATTTGTCGGACCAACTTTTCCCTATTAGTCTGAGTTTATGAGGGTCAACAGTATATATATATATATATATATATATATATATATATATATATATATATATATATATATATATATATATATATATACTGTTGACCCTCATAAACTCAGACTAATAGGGGAAAAAGTTGGTCCGACAAATGTGAATGTTCGACTTATACGAATTGCTCCCCCCTCAAAAAATCAGATTTTAGGAGGGTGCAGGATTTATTTATTTAATTTTTTGGGGATTTAGAATTTTAGGAATACAGTGATCCCTGGTTTATCGCGGTTAATGGATACCAGAAACCCCTGCAAAAGGTGAAAACCGCGAAGTAGAATTTGTCCCCCCTAGGAATTTTTGTGTATGTGTATGTGGGCACCAGAATGTTTAAAATATGTAAACAGTATTTATACTTGAAATATACAGTATTTTACTTAAATCCATTTAATTATAAAACCTTATACAGTAATTATACATTAACTCTCTCTCTCTCTCTCTCTCTCTCTCTCTCTCTCTCTCTCTCTCTCTCTCTCTCTCTCTCTCTCTCTCTCTCTCTCTCTCTCTCTCTCCCTCTCTCATACGATATGTAACACTCACCCTCTTCTGCCCTCTTTGATCATATCTAAAAGTTTCACTTTTTTCACTGATGTTTATCATTTTTCTCTTCCTCTTAGGTTCACTAGAGGAAGTTTTCGCAGGGGCACAGCACTTATGCAGCATTGTAAAGGCTTAACGAATCAATACTTAAACAAAAAAAGTTATCGCGAACACAACATTAAGATACAGTATGCAAGACAGTCAGCAGTGTGGACGAGACTGGCGAGATACAAGGGAAGATGTTGGGTGAGGCTGCAATGATGCGCAGCCAATCAGCTCACGGGATATATCTGCTCGTGCTCTCATTCGTCAATCTTGTGCACCTTGCATGTCTGCCTGTGGGTATGTACAAAGCCTCTGAGTCAACTCACCTCTTTGTTTGGTATGCTAAGAAACCTCTCTCACATATCAACATGAAACAACGTGTTTTCCGCAACATGGCTGTATTTTTTCATTTTTTCTTTTGATGAATATTTTTGAAAACCCCACGATGCACTGAGGCCACGAAATGCGAACTGTGAAGTGGCAGGAGAACACTGTAGTATTGTCTCTCCGAAACCTTCAGACCCTAAATTACCAGATGGTGGTGTTTGTTGTTTGATAATTGAATACCCTTCCCACCAGGAAGCCATATTTGAATGTCTTGTGTGGTTGCATCATAGCCTGACTCATGCCCTGCACAGTACATGGCCAGGCGTGAAGAGGGAAGATGCGTCATTCAGCTCTCAACATTCTTTCAGGCATAAATTGACAATGATTAGAATAAAAAAAAAAAAAAAAAAGAAAAGAAAAGAAATAAACAAAGGTATCATTGGACCTTGAATCCTCACCTCCCCTCTTCCCTCCATCACGCATGTTATCTCCCCCTCCAAGACCTTTGCCTCACTTCATGCCTCACTGCCGCCTTCTCCACCATTTCTCTATATTATAAGACTACTATTATCTTTTCAAACACTGTTTTTTCGCTCTACCTTCACCATCACAACAATACATCACGTAACTCTCACAATAACACTAAAAAAGATTATGTTAAGACAGAGGTATAAAGGTGGACCAGACGAGTAATAAATATTTCACTATCGTTATCTCACTTCAACACACTAATAACAACTCAGTGTCCAGTTCAGTAATAAAACAGCAGATTGCTGTGACGCTGCTGATGGCGTCTTCCTAACCCTCACGTGTGAATGAATAATATTATTTAGAGAAATGGGAATCTGATGCATTTCCAATTTTGAGATAGTGGAAAGCATGTTGGATATAAAGCTTAGATGTGTTCACTGCGCACGTTAATAGAAGATTGCAACTTTAACTGCCAACACTGTAAATATATATATATATATATATATATATATATATATATATATATATATATATATATATATATATATATATATATATATATATATATATATATATATATATATATATATATATATATATATATACACACACACACAGTGTTCCCTCGCTATTTCGTGGTTCGACTTTCGCGGCTTCACTATTTCGCGGTTTTTATACATATTCGTAGATACGTTCTGCAGAGGCGTAACTTAGAAATACTGTACGTACAGTAATTCAGTAAGTTGGTGTGTAATAACGATGACAATGTACGTTACTATGTACGTAAAGCACTGTACATGTATTGTTCGTATACATATACAGTGTTCCCCCTCACTTCGCAGTTCACGATAAAAATGAAAAAATTCAGTCATATTGTGGAAAATCACGTTGTTTCATGTTGATGCGTGTGAGAGAAGGTTTCCCAACATGCCAAACAAAGAGATGAGTTGACTTAGAGGCTTTGTAGATACCCATGGCACTCATACAAGGTGCGTGATTGATTCCCAGCGCGAGATCGACCAATGAGTGTATGAGTGGATTTATCCCGTGAGCTGATTAACTGCGCATCATCATGGCCTCACCCAACATCTTCCCTTGTTGTATCCAAAGCCCATAGAATAGAAGGTCGACCTACGCGCAGCTCTAAGGGGAAAAGGCGGAGGCTAGTGACGTCAGTGGGTTCACCAACAGGGAAGCTTGCTCCCGGGATGTGTCTTTCTTGCATGGAAACCTCACACTCTCCCTCTGCCCACTGAGTAAATCATACTTACCTGGCACAGGAGACAAGTTTTGTGAAGGCTTCTCTGCACCCTCTACCTGCCAGGTCTCTCTCTCTCTCTCTCTCTCTCTCTCTCTCTCTCTCTCTCTCTCTCTCTCTCTCTCTCTCTCTCTCTCTCTCTCTCTCTCTCTCTCAACTGTCAGAGCACTCTTTTTTTCTCTCTTTGACCATTGCATCATTATCATATTAGATAATATCAATACTCTTGCTGTTATTAATTATTATCATTATTATTACTATTATTAAACTTTTTGCTCTTATTATTAATATTAATATAGTGTTGCTGTTTTCATTATTAATATTATTATTATTATTATTATTATTATTATTATTATTATTATTATTTCATTTTTACGTTACATATGTAACTGAGGCAATTTATATCTACACAACTGAATGGGGACCTCTCAATAACTAGACATCAGAAATTTGCTAATGTAATAGACTATGGTGCAAAATTACCAGGAAAAAAAAATAATGGTTTTCATTTATTACATACTGCATATTACATATTATATACTACTGATAATTAAAACAGTCATGCACTGCACAACTCGGCATTGTGACCGATGTTGGCGCAGAACAGAGAGAGAATGGGAGAGAGAGAGAAGCACGTGAACACCTACCAGGCATCTTGCTAACAACCAACGTCCCCACTCTGACCACTGGTGAACCCGCTGATGTCACAGATGCGCATATCAGACACATTTTGAATGCCTTGTAGGTCGACCTTCTATTGCATCGGCCTTGGTTGTATCTTGCTGGTCTCGTCCACGCTGTTGACTGTCTCGCATACTGTATCTTAGTGTTGTGTTCGTTATAACTTTTTTGCTTAAGTAGTGATTCGTTAAGCCCTTACAATGCCACCTAAGAGCTGTGCCCTGCGAAAGCTTCCTCTAGTGAGCTCAAGAGGAAGAGGAAGATGATGACCATCAGTGAAACAGTGAAACTTTTGGATATGATCAAAGAGGGCAGAAGATGGTGAATGTTACATGTCGTATGAGAGAGAGAGAGAGAGAGAGAGAGAGAGAGAGAGAGAGTAAATGTATAATTACTGTATAAGGTTTTATAGTTAAACAGATTTAAGTAAAATACTGTATATGTAAAGTATAAATACTGTTTACATATTTTAAACATTCTGTTACCCACATACACATACACGAAAATTCTGAGGGGGGCCAGCAAATCCTACTTTGCAGTTTTTCACCTTTCACAGGGGGTTCTGGTATCCATTAACTATGATAAACGAGGGATCACTGTATATATATATGTATATATATATATATATATATATATATATATATATATATATATAGATATATATATATAGATTTATGTGTGTTTGATGTACACGTTTTTGTTATAACATGACCGAAAAAATATTGTAATTAATATAATTTGCACGATTGGTTTGCTTATACATGATTTGGCCCAACTGCATTTTCAAACTGAGCGCCAGACGCAATTTCAAACTGCGCGCCAGAGAATTCTGCAGCTGGCCAATAAGTGAGAGCTCTGGGGCTGGATCCATGAAGCAGGTTGTTGTCTATGTTGGTACAGACAACCTCCATAGCAACCTCCTGCTCACATACCAACCTTTGTAGAATAGCATCCACAAAGATTCAATGCTGTTGGCGGGTGGAGGTTAGTAGCCTGCCTAAAAGTGCTCATTGGCTGCCAGGAGCTGGATCCAAGAAACTTTAACGTCAGAGCAGCCTCCTGCCACGAAATGGTATCCATGAACGTTTGGAGGGACGGTAACAAGGTTGCTATGAGGTTGCTCTCAGAATGCTGGTAACACCACATCTCCAGATGGTGTTACTGTCTCATATATGAGGCCCCACCTGCGAAAGGGGGATAACCCACATGACCCTACTTTCGAGAAAAACGCGCTCAAAGTCTTTCACTTCTTACGGTAATGAAACCGGTCACAATGTATAACTATTATATATGAAATGAAAGGTCTGACCCAGCTTTTTCTTGCTATATGATTTTTATTACAATAATGGTTTTTAACCTCACACCGATACATTTTGTTTACCCCCCTATCCCAAATACCTAATAAAATATTATTCCTTTTATTTTATTACTGATTGTAAGCATTCTATAGTTGACTCTCATCCTTTATACTGGCTTGAGACAGTTAAGTTCATCATTAGGAACTCCTTTTTCTTCCAGATAATGCCCTTAGCAGATGTTTTCTTCCCCAACAGCTTCACAGCACTTCTTGAGGCAGGTACAGGGACTTCCAACTCTCACAGCAGGAACTACCTTCTTGGACTTGATGGCGACGTATTCCTGGCCAGAGTCACGCCGTCTCTTAGCTACATTCTTGGCCTACATAGATATGACGCCTTTCTGTTTTAGCTAGGCAGTCCACTTGTCGCTGTCAGAAGGCTGCTGCGGCACTTCTGTATAAGATGAATCCATGAATTCATCGCTGTAGGAGGACATTCCGATCTATTTATTTACTGCAGGAATGTACAAAAAACAGGATGAGGTTCGTGCTGAGTGACAGCTTCAGGTAGTCTGTTTACATGAACGTGGCATAGGAGGCAGTGGGCAGGAGAGTGGCGAGCGTGATTGGCTGGCTGTGGGGGCGCGATTAAATCCTCCGTGCTGATTGGCTCAGCACCTCCACTCACTTGTGAGGCTTGTCCCTCTCGCGCGAGTTTCCGATACGTACTTAGTCTGGCCAAATTTCTTCACCAACTTCCCCGACTTTGAACATTAATTTCGCCATCAGGAAGGTTGAATATTGCAATGTTGACACTTCCACAACTATTTTACATCCTTTATCGATGAGTTCCCGGCCATAACTCAAAACTGGCAACTTTGAGGGTTATCCCCCTTTTGCGGGTGGGGCTTCATATGCATTTATGTTCACAAAACATCATTTCTATTAGCTTTTTGCAAACCTTGTCCCCAAGAAAGGATTGTTTTGTAATGCATAAAGTGAAATCTTACATGGAATACCAAAAAATAAAGCAGAGATGAGATCCCCACAGACGGTGAAGACTTGCAGCGACTTGCCCGCTTCTTCTTCTTGTGACCCTTTTATAGCAGGCAATAGAGGAGTGGAAACATAAATATCGTGGTGAAAGACAACACGCCAAGCTAAAAGGGTCACAAGAAGAAGAAGAAGTGACCGAGTCGCCGTGAGTCTCCGCCGTTTGTGGGCTATCTCATCTCTGCTTTTTTTTTTTTTTTGGTATTCCATTTAAGATTTCACTTTATGCATTACAAAACAATCCTTTCTTGGGGGCAAGGTTTGTAAAAAGCTAATAGAAATGTTGTCTTGTGAATATATAAGACAGTAACACCATCTGGAAAAGTAGTGTTACCAGCAACCTGAGAGCAACCTTATAGCAATCTCGTTACCATCCCTCCAAGTATTCATGGATGCCATTTTGCGGCAGGAGGTTGCTCTGATGTTAAAGAATCTTGGATCCAGCTCCCACTCTTCTTGTGCCTCATGTGCAGTCTGCCAGCACTGAGTACAGACGGAATCTCTTCAATCTGCCTATAATTCAACAAGATGGTCCCAAAACCTCCTTCTTCTTCTTCTGCATGTGGGGTTATTTTTTGATAAAATGGTAAAGCTCAGAGGAAGATGGTGGCTGACTGTGGTGTGAGTGGTGAAGGCAGTGACGTAGTGAGTGTTTTGTTTACGTATTCTTTGTTTTGTTGTTTTCTCAATATGTTTTGCTTCTCTTATTATTTCTTGCTTTTCCCTTTACTTCAAATACACTTTTAGTATTTAGAATGGTAAATAATAAAAACATGTTAATTTAGCCATGTGGTATTTGTCGTAAAACAGGGGTAGCATGGAGACACCTGAGTCCATTATGAAAGTGTATTTACGGTAGCACAATACACAACAAGTGTAAACCGAGCGAAATGAGAGGCAGGAGGCGTAACGTGACAGCCTCCGGCGGCGGCGAGCGAGGACTGAGGGGAAAGACAGCAAGGGAGTATGGGAAAAACAAAGGACATGCTAACATATGGCTCGGGCATGCACAACAGTGCGACCCCACACTGAAGGTGATAATCATAATAAAAAAAATAAACACTATAAAATAAGAGTTCATCTAAAAAAAGAATTGTGAGGTCAACACTGGAATGTTCATTTTTCACAAAAAACATGGTCATATTAGTAATTGTCATCTGATCACTTTCTAAAATATTAATTCTTAAACTAATTTTCATTACATAACTCATAAGAATATAAAATCTTTTCATTAATTTTCAAATTTTCATATCAATCACAAAAATATTAATTATTTTCATTAATTTTCAAGTTTTCACTTCATTAATTTTCGTTACATGACTCACAAAAATATGAGTTCTGTTTATAAGGTCTGTAACTTCCCCGACTTTGAACATTAATTTCGCCATCAGGAAGGTTGAATATTGCAATGTTGACACTTCCACAACTATTTTACATCCTTTATCGATGAGTTCCCGGCCATAACTCAAAACTGGCAACTTTGAGGGTTATCCCCCTTTTGCGGGTGGGGCTTCATATGCATTTATGTTCACAAAACATCATTTCTATTAGCTTTTTGCAAACCTTGTCCCCAAGAAAGGATTGTTTGTAATGCATAAAGTGAAATCTTACATGGAATACCAAAAAATAAAGCAGAGATGAGATCCCCACAGACGGTGAAGACTTGCAGCGACTTGCCCGCTTCTTCTTCTTGTGACCCTTTTATAGCAGGCAATAGAGGAGTGGAAACATAAATATCGTGGTGAAAGACAACACGCCAAGCTAAAAGGGTCACAAGAAGAAGAAGAAGTGACCGAGTCGCCGTGAGTCTCCGCCGTTTGTGGGCTATCTCATCTCTGCTTTTTTTTTTTTTTTGGTATTCCATTTAAGATTTCACTTTATGCATTACAAAACAATCCTTTCTTGAAGGTTTGTAAAAGCTAATAGAAATGTTGTCTTGTGAATATATAAGACAGTAACACCATCTGGAAAAGTAGTGTTACCAGCAACCTGAGAGCAACCTTATAGCAATCTCGTTACCATCCCTCCAAGTGTTCATGGATGCCATTTTGCGGCAGGAGGTTGCTCTGATGTTAAAGAATCTTGGATCCAGCTCCCACTCTTCTTGTGCCTCATGTGCAGTCTGCCAGCACTGAGTACAGACGGAATCTCTTCAATCTGCCTATAATTCAACAAGATGGTCCCAAAACCTCCTTCTTCTTCTTCTGCATGTGGGGTTATTTTTTGATAAAATGGTAAAGCTCAGAGGAAGATGGTGGCTGACTGTGGTGTGAGTGGTGAAGGCAGTGACGTAGTGAGTGTTTTGTTTACGTATTCTTTGTTTTGTTGTTTTCTCAATATGTTTTGCTTCTCTTATTATTTCTTGCTTTTCCCTTTACTTCAAATACACTTTTAGTATTTAGAATGGTAAATAATAAAAACATGTTAATTTAGCCATGTGGTATTTGTCGAAAACAGGGTAGCATGGAGACACCTGAGTCCATTATGAAAGTGTATTTACGGTAGCACAATACACAACAAGTGTAAACCGAGCGAAATGAGAGGCAGGAGGCGCGTGACAGCCTCGGCGGCGGCGAGGACTGAGGGGAAAGACAGCAAGGGAGTATGGGAAAAACAAAGGACATGCTAACATATGGCTCGGGCATGCACAACAGTGCGACCCCACACTGAAGGTGATAATCATAATAAAAAAAATAAACACTATAAAATAAGAGTTCATCTAAAAAAAGAATTGTGAGGTCAACACTGGAATGTTCATTTTTCACAAAAAACATGGTCATATTAGTAATTGTCATCTGATCACTTTCTAAAATATTAATTCTTAAACTAATTTTCATTACATAACTCATAAGAATATAAAATCTTTTCATTAATTTTCAAATTTTCATATCAATCACAAAATATTAATTATTTTCATTAATTTTCAAGTTTTCACTTCATTAATTTTCGTTACAATGTGGTAGTTGTCGTAAAACAGGGGTAGCATGGAGACACCTGAGTCCATTATGAAAGTGTATTTACGGTAGCACAATACACAACAAGTGTAAACCGAGCGAAACGAGAGGCAGGAGGCGTAGAGTGTCGCCTGAGGCGGCGGCGAGCGAGGACTGAGGGGAAGGACGTGACGTCAGACAGAAAGGGAGTATGGGAAAAACAAAGGACATGCTAACATATGGCTCGGGCACGCACAACAGTGCGACCCCGCACTGAAGGTGATAATCATAATAAAAAAAAATAAACACTATAAAATAAGAGTTCATCTAAAAAAAAAAAAAAAAAATTGTGAGGTCAACACTGGAATGTTCATTTTTCACAAAAAACATGGTCATATTAGTAATTGTCATCTGATCACTTTCAAAAATATTACTTCTTTCACTAATTTTCATTACATCACTCATAAGAATATAAAATCTTTTCATTAATTTTCAAATTTTCATATCAATCACAAAAATATTAATTATTTTCATTAATTTTCAAGTTTTCACTTCATTAATTTTCGTTACATGACTCACAAAAATATGAGTTCTGTTTATAAGGTCTGTAATCACTTATCACTAAATAGAATTAATAAGAACATAAAATATGGCACACAGTAAGTTCTTATAGTAAGTTCTCAAAGTAAGTTCTCGAGGCGTCCCCCGGAAACATTACACAATGGAAATATATATATATATATATATATATATATATATATATATATATATATATATATATATATATATATATATATATATATATATATATATATATATATATATATATATATATATAATGCTGATAAATATTTATCATCATAAAAAAATATTATCATGTAAGCATACACTTTATCATCATCAAAAAAAAAAATTTACATGTAATCATGAGCTTCATCAAGAATATTTTGACATATAATCATCATGGGACATAAAAATCATGGTACATAAAAAATAAATCATCATGGTACATGAAAAAAAATTACACAAATAATTAAATACAAAATGTAAATCACTGTCATTTGAACTACATATGTAGCTAATCATCATACAAAAATTATCTATAAGGAGTTAGCTCTGGAACGCAGATTGTACGAGGACGAAGAAGGTAAAGAAGTAGATGAAGACACAGAGCTAGACGAGACAGGTGGAAGAGGTGAAGGGTGAAGGCATAGCAACACAAATATCACTCTTTTTAAGTCTGTCTGCATGGACAACTTCTGACATCTGAGCAGAAGGATCAAAATTTTTAATTTATTTCCAGTTAATTTTTCTTGGATCAAAAAGGGACCTGAAAATTTAGTGTTTAATTTTGACTGTCGTTCAGGTGCAGATTTAAATACTACATCATTAATGTCAAAGGAGACAGGAGTAGCTTTTGCATGTTGACGTTGAGTCATTTGAGTACGTGACAACTGGAGAGTACTACGCACTTTATCATGAATAATTTGCATAGCTCGTGCTTGGTTTTGAACATAGTCATCAACAGAATATACTGGTAAACGCGGTTTCTCTAACATGTCAAAGGGGAAACGTTTATCATGTCCAAATACAATAGAATGTGGAGTTTTACCAGTAGATGAATTGATAGTGGCATTTATACAAGCATTCACATGAGGGAGCCAATCTTGCCAAGATTCATGAAATTTACCCACTAAATGTCTCAAAATGGTAAGAATTTTACGATTAGTTCTCTCTACCAATCCATTGGAAGCAGGATGGTAGGCAGTGATGAAAGTTTGAGTAATGTGAAATTGTTGACAAATTTTCTGAAGCACTTCATTTTTTAAATTCTGCACCATTATCACTAAGCAATACTGAAGGAGTAGTGTAAGGGCAAATAAAATGAGAAACAAAAGCATGTGCAACGCTAGAAGCAGATTTGTTAGGCAAAGGAATGAGTACTGTGTATCGGCTGAAATGATCTACGCATACTAGGACATACACAGAGCCTTGTGTGCTACGAGGGAGCTGTAACAAATCAATCGCTACTGTCTCAAACGGACATGCGGGAGTAGGATACTCTTGAATAGGAGCAGTCTTGGTATTTCCTTTATTGAGAGCACAACCAACACACTGAGAAACATGATTAGTGATGTCTCGTGACATATTTGGCCAATAATACTTAGTACGTGCCATTGCAATGGACTTATCACGACCAGGATGACCTGCGTGAGGGAGATCATGAATAAGAGACAGTACTGTCGGAATCAAACTATCTGGAATGACAAGTTGAGTCACTAGTTGATCATCAATCATTACTTTACGTAGCAAGATGTCATCTTGTAAGCTAAATTCAGACAAGGGAACAGGCAATTTTGGCAAAACAGAGTGATCATCAAACTGTAAACACTGGATGACTTTAGACAAGGTAGGATCACTTTTCTGAGCACTGGCTAATTCAGCAAGGGAAAAATTTGACACTTGAGTAATTGAAGTAACTGCAACATTGCGGGACAACGCATCCGCTACTAAATTAGCGCGACCCGGCAGGTATTTGATGTCAGGATTAAATTCTTCAATGGTGAGGAACCATCTAGCTAGACGGCCAGATAAAGTTTTGCCTTTGAAAAGTTGTGACGGCAACATGGTCAGTATACACAGTAATTGGATAACCATAAATGATGTCACGGAAATGTTTAAGAGACCAAACTAATGCGAGCTTCTAGATTTGTTACTGGATAACGTGATTCACAAGCATTAAGTACACGACTCGCGAAGGCAATGACTTGGGGACGACTACCCGGAACTTGTTGCATCAGGACATAACCAATACCTTGAGACGATGCATCTGAACAGATCACAAAAGGCAAGGAGTAGTCAGGAAATGATAATACTGGAGCTTGTGTAAGAGCTGATTTAAGAACAGTGAAGCTGTAGTCATGAGTTGCATCCCAATGAAAGGGTACATTTTTCTTCAGAAGACACGTTAGTGGAGACGCAATAGTGGCAAAATTCTTAATGAACGCACGATAATATCCTGCTAATCCCAAGAAAGATCGGACATTGTTAGTCGTGGTTGGGGTAGGAAAGTCTTGAACAGCTTTGACTTTAGCGTTCGTAGTGTGAATACCATGGCGATCCACAACATGGCCAAGAAATTCAATACGAGAATGCAAGAATTGACATTTTGTGATGTTAAGCTTAAGACCAGCTTCTATGAATTTCTGTAACACTAGAGCAAGTTTGTGAAAGTGACTGTCTAAATCTTTAGAGACTAAAATTAAATCATCAAGATAGACAAACAAACCATCGCCAATAAGACCTTGGAAGAGTGAATTTACTAGTCGTTGGCAGGTTAGTGGAGAGTTACGAAGACCCATGGGGCAACGAAGCCACTCAAAATGACCTTTTGGCGTAGAAAATGCAGTAATGGGTCTGCTACTTGGAGACAATGGAATTTGCCAAAATCCACTTTTCAAGTCAAGTGTTGTGAATACTGTATTGTCCTTACCGATGGACTGTAAAATGTCACTAAGTACTGGTAAGGGATAATGGTCAGGAATTGTGACTTGGTTAACTTTCCTAAAATCAATGACTGCACGGTAAGAACCATCTTTCTTTGGCACAAGGAAGAGAGGTGAGTTCCATGGAGAGTACGACTCTTGAATAATACCTTCATCAAGCATGCCTTGCACTAATTTTTGAGCTACTTGACGCTGAGAATGAGGCAAGCGATAAGATGGAACATGGATAGGGCGCGTGTTAGGCTGAAGGTCAATATGATGCTGTACACGGTCAGTAACACCTAAAGGTTCACCTGGTAAAGCAATAGCTTGTCTGTGAGCTACAAGAATGTCATAGAGACGCTGTGCTTCTGCAGGAAAATCTGCAACTTTGACATGTGCCTCCAACTGAGTGATCAGTTCAGCTGAAGAGCAGGAACTAGCAGACTGTGAATCTACAGCTCCTATCAAAGGTGGAGAATCCTGAAAAGAAGCTTCATCTATCACACTAAAGGAACCAAGGTGCACGCCATCTTTAAGCGTAATGGACGAACCTGTGAGATTAGTGACTAAAGCATCAGTAAGGTGACCACATCGCATGGTAGAGAGTGTACCTTCTAAAGCTAAACGCTGAATCCTGGCACTATCAGGATGTGAGATCACGCATGCGCCAACTGGGGCACGAAGAACACGCACTGGAACTTTAGTTGCTGAAGTAGGACCTATAAACTGGTCACCAACAATGACAGCCGCACAACAATCCGAGGAGACAGAACGTTTCGACTCCGGGGACGAAGGTGCTAAGTTTGACTGCGGGGACGAAGGATTCTGAGTACGCTGCGGTAACAGTGCTTCGTCAAAAGCAGGTAGACATGACTGTTCAAAATGTACGCGTGGTGAGGCAACTGTAAGAACAGAAACAGGCGAGTCTGAAGCATAATACATGAATCCATTATGGCTGACAGCATGATAACGGGGAAATATTGTAATATCATGTTTAACTAACTCATCATAGCCAAAGAGAGCATCACAGTTCAACACAAAATTTGTTACTACAAAAATTTTACATCAAAGGTATAATCATGATTATGAAAGGACACAGGCAAAGTTACTGAACCAATAATATTGAGAGGAGAGCCTTGAGCTGCATGAAAATCTGGTTCTCTTTTGATAGAGGAACATTATACAATTTATTAAGGTGCTGGTAAGCACGTTCTGTCAGTAAGCTACAGTCAGCTCCTGTATCAATGCAAACTGTGAAAGGAGAGCCATAAGTGTACATTTGCAAATGAAGACGTCGCGCCGTTGCAGCAATAACTGTAGGAATCGACGGGACTGGCATGTCTGAGAGAATGTCTACGTTATGGGAGGAGAATGCTGGCGCTGGTAAAAATTTGACTGTGGTGAAGACACAGTAACATGTTGCTGACGCTGAAGGCGTTGAATTTTAAAGCATTCTTCAGAAGAATGATTACCTGGACCATGAATAAGGCAAGACTTAAGTGGTCTTTCAGGAATTGGACGCGACGCAGGACGTCCCTGCCGAGAAGACGATCTCGGGCGACTGGGCACAGAGCGTGTGACATGACGGAAGCCTTGAAGAGACTCATAACGAGAAAGACGCTGAGCTGAGGGAGAACGCGCTGCATTTCTTTCATGATGCTGTCGCAAAAAACGTTTAATGGTATGTCCCTGTTTGTGACAGTAAGTACAGGCATACACAGCATGTTGCTTATCAGAAGCTGGTGCACTAGGTTGTGAAGTCTGGTTAGCAGAATTTAAAGGTGAAGTAGCAGTAGTGGAAGCTACAACGTGCACGTGAGCTGGATGTTCTTTTAATTTAGAAGCAATTTTAGATGAGAAATCAAGTAGATTATCTGTCTGAGTGTATGTAAGTGTAGACGCAATTCTGCGCTCACTAGGGTTCAAAAAGTTAATATAATAAAGAAATTCAATGATATCATGAAATCGCTGCTCAGTCATTGTACCATTAGTAATCCAATTTGAAGCTTTAAGTGAATCAACAGCAGCAGAAGCTAATTCAGCAGAGCGAGGAAGAGCTCTTAAGCAATTGAGGACACCAAAATTGTTAGTCATTGTATCTGCTCCGTCAAAGACCCACTGGAATGAATCTGGCTGTTGGGGCATACCAAATGCTTGTAAGAAATTTGCTCTGAAAGCGTTATAATCATAATTCAGGGTTTTAGGATTGAAAGCAGAAGCCGACATTAAATCAGCAGCAATAGATCCTGGCTGTAACTGAGAACGCACAAAAGAAATTTTATCAACACCTGAAGTGATGTTAGAGTTGCGAATACTGTCTTCACATTGTTGCAAGAATTGTAAAGGAGAATACTGAGAGATGTCATCACCACCAAACTTCTGGATTGAAGGATCATGGTGTAAGAGTTTAAAAGTTGGAGCAAGCACAGGGCTTTGAAACAATGTAGAAGGAACAGGAGGGGCATTAGCAGTAGTAGTAGGAGTTGTAGTAGTAGATGTAGTAAGGGTAGAAGTAGTAGTAGTAGTTGTAGTAAGAGTAGTAGTCATAGTAGTGACAGTAGCAACTGTGGTAGTAGTAGTGTTATTATCATGAGAAGACATGGTGCAAGAATAAAGCTTACCACAGCGTAGCAACATAAAAAAATAAAATAAGTAAAAACAGCAATAAAGTAAGGTGTTATAGTTACACTCTGAAGCAAAATGGAAGTAACTACGTCCAGGGCTCACTCAAAACACACACTTGGGCAGTACATCTCGTAGCACCAAGTGGAGTACAGAGCACAGCACAGTCAAGCTAGGACGGGCAAAAATATTAGTTTTTCATAATACACCAGGCATTGCAATTGGTATCAAAAGTACATGGAAGTACTGCTGAGAAAACTTCATGCAGTGATTTCAATACTGAATAAAAAAAATTAGAGATGGTACAATTATAAAAATAAATATAACACTTGGTACAAGATGCAAATCAAGCACGAGATACTCAAAAATAATTCACTAGAGTGGTTATACTGAAAAACACTCAATAAGTATTCAATGGAACACAATGACATACATTACCATACACCATACACTGGCTGGAGTATCAGCAGCAATGAAAACACATCAGACAGACATTTCATAATCAGATGCAGTAGTAGTCTCAGTCCTGAAGGAACTAACCCAACGTATCTGTGTATAAGGGTGTAGAAGGGAGCGTCAGATGAGGTGTGGAGTAGCTGAGAAGCATAAGATGGCGCCAGGACGGACCTTGGCGAGAAAACACACTGTAATCGCCTAAAAAACTCACAGCAAGTACAAAAGTATGTGTTATACTTATACAAAAGACGGCAGAAGCTGGAGGGGTGGCGGAGGGGCTGACAGGTGGCGACTTGAAGCACAGCTCACGAGAGAGCGAAGGAGTGCGTGTGTCGGCTTGAAACACGTGGCGATTTGATACGCAGCAAGGTGCACGTGGCTTCACAAGACTACTTAAGAGCACAGCAGTCTATCAAGCAGACAGCAGGGAGGAAGCTGCAGGCAGAAACTTGCGAACGAAGCTGTAGGTAGGAAGATCCAAGCGTCGAGAAGCCCATATGAGACAGCAGGCAGTGGCAGGCCAAATACAGCAGGGAGAGCTGCAAGAGACTGCAGACAGCAAGGCACAATACAGCAAGAAACAGCTGACATTCCCGTAGCTGTAGGAAGATCCAAACGTTGAGAAGCCTACGTAAAACAGCAGGCAGAGACAACAGCCACTAGGCACAACAACGGGCGAGACAAGGCAGGAGCAGCCATCTTGTCTCCACTACACCACGTCGTCACTGAGAGTCACTCGCATATCACTGGCCTTCACCGCTGCTACCAATTATGTGGTAGTTGTTGTAAAACAGGGGTAGCATGGAGACACCTGAGTCCATTATGAAAGTGTATTTACGGTAGCACAATACACAACAAGTGTAAACCGAGCGAAACGAGAGGCAGGAGGCGTAGCGTGACAGCCTCCGGCAGCGGCGTGCGAGGACTGAGGGGAAAGACGTGACGTCAGACAGCAAGGGAGTATGGGAAAAACAAAGGACATGCTAACATAGCCAAATAAATAGAGTATTTTGTACAAATTTTTTTGGACCACATCCCGCATCCCCCCCTATTATCTATTGTTTCTTATGAGAATTACGTGTTTTTTTTATGCAAATTTTGATATACACGATGCCTCTTGGAACGCATCTATCATGTAATTCGAGAGTTACCTGTGTGTGTATATATATATATATATATATATATATATATACAGTATGAACGGTCATCTCGTGTAATATAGTCTCGCGAATTTAGCATCTCGCGCCTATTTGAAATTTCCCACCTTCTGCCATCTAGCGGTGGTAAATGAACATCTCGCGCATGTGCATAGGTTGGCGCGCCAGTTTAATGGTTGGCTTAGGTCGGTCACATCAGGGCAGAAGTTGGGTCAACAACAATTTTGCGATTTTGTTGTGTTGTGGTGCATATTTACTTTTGTTGTTAAAGTGAAAACATTCTAGTGGCAGTACAATAACTTGAAATAACAAGGAACATGAGTTCTGTGAGTGGTAGTGGCAGAAATCGTTGTGGAAACTCTGGTGAAAAACGTGGTGGACGTGAGAAGCGTGAATATCGAAAGGGAGTGAAGCTCAGAAAATATACTCTCCAGGAAAAGAAAGAAATGGTTCAGATGATGAACAATGGTGCAAGAACATGTGACATAATGCGTAAGTTTAACTGTCCTGAATCAACAGTACGATCAGTGCACAAAAATAAAGAAAACTTGGCTGCTTCCGTGAAGGTGTTTTCTCGGTTTCCCTCAGCACGCACACTGGCTGATACTTCACAGCGCAACAGATTGCTTGCAATCATGGAACATTACCTTAATGAATGGGTAATCAGAAGGGATCGAGAGAAGGGTGATCTTTCTGGCCCTGCAATAAGATCACAAGCACGGCTGTACTTTGATTCAGTGTGCCATAAGAAAAATGTTAACCCTCCACCCCATTTTGCGGCTTCTGTAGGCTGGCTAGCAGCATTTAAGAAAAGATATGAAGTTAAGTATGCCCTGAAGCATGGTGAAAGCAGATCAGCAGATGAGGAAGCAGCCAGAACTTACCCAGAGATTTTTCAACGTCTTGTGACTGAAGGCGGTTACAGCCGTGACCAGATTTTTAACTGTGATGAAACTGGGATTTACTGGAAGCGGTCACCAAAATCAACCCTCATCGCCAAGAATGAAAGACAAGCTAGGGGTGTGAAGCCTTCCAAGGACCACATTACTGTTTTATTCACAGCTAATGCAAGTGGCGACTGTTTGATGAAGCCCCAAGTCATCTATCGCTCTGCCAAGCCTAGAGCATACAGGAATTGCAATATGAACCAGCTTAATGTTTATTGGGCCAGTAATAAGAAGGCTTGGGTCACGTCGGCACTGTGCACTGACTGGTTCGACAATCATTTTGTCCCTGATGCCCAGAGTTATTGCAAGAGGAAGAATTTAGATTTCAAGGTGCTGCTATGTATGGATAATGCTCCGGGGCATGGTAAATTCCTAATAGGGCGTCATCCTAATGTAGAAGTTTATCTTCCTCCCGCCTAATACAACATCACTTCTACAGCCTCTTCATAAAGAGTTCATCTGCAACGTCAAGCTCTTTTATTATCAGTCTCTCTATGATGACATGCGTGTCAAGACTGACTCGCTGCAAGAACTAGAGAGGATTGAGGCTGAGCTAAGTGTACGTGACTAGGATGAGCCCGATGAACCGATCGCCAGCACCAGTTTAGACCCACCACCATCTCAGACCCGAGAAGTGTTAACTGTGAACCAGTTTTGGAAAAACTACAACATTAAGGATGCTGTTGACCGCATTGTGAAGGCCTGGCAGAAAATAAACAAAGCTACAGTGTTACACGCTTGGAAGTTTTTGTTAGGTGAGGTCGGAACAGCTGTGCGTGAGCGCCAGCAGGAAGCCACCACACTCTCGCAGACTGTAGAAGCTGCACGTCTGATCCCTGCACCTGGCTTTTCAGCTGTGGAGGCCAGTGACTTGCAAGAAATTATTGGTATCCATCAAGAGGAGGCTACTATTGAGGAGATGCTTGAGGAAGATGAAGCTCAAGAAGATCCTGAAGAGGATGGACAGCAGGAGCAAAATGTTCAGCCAGGCGAACCGACAACTGGGCAACTGACGGAGATTCTCACCACCTTCTCACGGCTGACTGAACAACTGGAAGAATATTACAGCCATCTCTTGATCAAGTGATGAACATTTATAAAGACCTCTACATGTCTCGTGTTAATGCTCGCCACCAGTCACTGATCACAGGATACTTCAGTCAATCACAGGCTGCCAATGCTCTGGCTAACGTAACAGCTGAACCAGGTGAAAATGAAGAGGATGTCGACGACCTGCTGGGCCTTTTACAGGAAGATGACATCGCTCTGGATTTTGATGGCTTTGAAGCTGAGGTTGCACTCAGTGCTGGGGGTGATGCACAAACAGTGGAGGAGGGAGCAAGTAGCCAGTAGTCACGGCTCCCCACCATTACCACGCCAGGCCACTCAAGCCAGTCACAGACTCGTAACGTAAGTAGAAAAATATTCTAACCCTTATTATTATGTTGAAAAGTGTTTAATATTGTTTATTAACATACAGATTATGCATAACCTCGTTTATGTGAACAATTTTCAGCAAAATATTTTGTGTTTTTGGACGGTTATTTCGAGTTATAGGATGATCATGTACCATACCTAAGAACCAATTATGCTATTTACATGTATTTCAATATCGCTCATCTCGCAATTTTTCATCTTGCGGCCGATAGTCCAGTACCAATTTACCGCGAGATGACCAATCTTACTGTATATATATACAGTAAAGTCCCGGGTTACGTCGGTCTCGAGTTACGTCAAACTCGCACTTACGTCAGTCCACTATAAGGCAATTTAAGATTAAAAAAATTGAAAAGTTCTAAATCGTAAAGTACGGGGTTCATTATTATTGTTGGCTGCCAGGCGTCACTAGTGGTTATCCACCACACTGCCCACCTCATGCTTGAATGCAATAACACTCTATGTACCTCAGTTCCACCACACTGTCGCCCCTGGCAAGAGTGTTCCTACATCTGCGTTTGCTGACTATCTTAGTATCTTGCTCAATGGCACCAAAAAGAAAACTCCTGAGTGATAGCAGTGATGCTAAGAAAAGGAAAACCATTACGCTACAAGAAAAAGTGGACATAATTAAAAGACATGAGAAGGGAGGCAGCAGCTGTGTATAAGGGAGTGAAGAAGAAAATGGGAAGCCCGTTACCATGACAACGGGGAGGTTGACGACCTTGAGGGCTCACGCACCTATCACAACAATAACAACTCCGGAGCCTTCGCCTGGGCCACACGACACTCGCAGCTCACTTGCACCGTCTGCGCTTGTCTGCTGATCCCTATTGCCCTTTCCTATTGCATTTCCTTCTCCGCTGCCCATGCTTCTACTCCCGCCGCACTGCACTATGCTCCCAGCTGTCCGCCCTGGGCTTCACAACATTCGACCTGCCTACCCTCCTGGCGGCCTCAGGCGTCCATGCTTCTGGCAACATGCAGTCCTTCGCGTTCGCGGCCCTAATCAACAACAAAAACAAGCTTGTGTTTCATATTCCTACATACTTGTAAATAATATAACAATATAACCTTTTACTTATATAACGCTTCTACTCCTACCGCACTCCACAAAGCTCCCAGCTGTCCGCCCTGGGCGTCACAACATTCGACCTGCCCACCTTCCTGGCGGCCTCAGGCCGCCCTCTCCGCAACCTGCAGTCCTTCGTCATGGCCCTAATCAATATATTCCTACATAGTTGTAAATAATATACCAATATAACAATATAACCTTTACTTACCTGAATAACCATAAAAATTATTGGTTGAAAACTCGATAATATGCTTTGAAAGTACAAAAACTTGAGTTACGTACAAAATCGACTTAAGTCATGTTTCAGGAACGTAACTCTGACGTAACTCAGGACCTTACTGTATAAATATATATATATATATATATATATATATATATATATATATATATATATATATATATATATATATATATATACACAGGTAACTCTTGATTTACGTGATGCAGAGGAGAATGCCTAAAAGAATACTAGGGATGAGAGATATTCTCCTCATAATAAGATTGAAGATATTGAATTTGCATTCCTTAGAGAGACGTAAGTTAAGAAGGGACATGATAGAAGTATTATGTAGTGTAGGAGTTATATTCATATCAAAGGGGACATGAACAAAGTAATTTGGATAAGGATTGAATCAGAAATAATGAATCCATGTTTGAGAAACCTAGGTTTAAGAGAGAAATGAGAAGGAAATGGTTCTCTAATAGTGTGGTTAATGAATGGAACTGACTTGATAATCATATTGTTAGTGCTGAGTCATTAGGGAGCTTTAGAAAAAAAACATTTCCCGTTTTGTATGTTCTTACGTGTTCTTTTCTTTTCAGGCACTTAGACTTGCGGCAAGCATACTCTTGCTCCCAAGAAGATTTGAAGATCTTGCTTAGGCCAAAAATTAGGTGTCATATGGTACATACATTGGATATGGATGCTGTTTACTGGTTCAGGCCTCCCTTTGACACCATTGCCAGAATGAAGAACTTGAAGTCCCTTCACTTGCGAGGCATTTCTATCACCTTCAAGCAACTGCATTGCTTGCTTACTGCTGGTCTGCCGGTAGGTTCATATTTCTTTTGTTATTTTTGGGACATTTTTTTACTGTACTCTTTAGAATGGAAAGGGTTGTAATCTCCAGTGTTTGTTTAGGGCATTTAAAATTTTTTTATTTATTTTAACTCACTTTTTCTTCCTCTTTCTTCCTTTTATCATGGAAGAGGACACCAGTATCCACTATGCTGAGCTTACTGCTTCTGCTCAGGAGGATGCTTTGCCTGTTAACGGTGATTCTCCTTGCGCTCCTTGTTCTTTTGGTTCCCATTCTTGTGTGAGATCTTGAAGAATTTGCTCAAGACTGGCATGCTTCTGGATCTTGGGTTGTTTTCTCCTTGAGCCTCATTCAGTTTGTGTTAGTTGCAGGGATATCTGCAGCTCAGGTAAGAAGTGTGGTAAGTGTTCTAGCTGGAGCTGTGATAAAGTTCTTGTTGCTTTTAGGTACCAGTGCAGTTTGAGTTGCAGGAGGGTCACCAAGGCTAAGCATAGGTGTTTGTTTGGATGTAGGTTTGGAGGTTTCAGCCCCTGATAATAGTGTCTTGTCCCACAGCTGAAGACTTGACTTCATAGTAGGGCTCCAAGCCCATGGTTGTTATTGACCTTTCTTTGTTTTTGAAGTGTGGGCAAGAGGAGATGCTTGATTCTGTTAACATTGTTGCTCCTCAAATATGAGTTTTACGTAATTCAATGCCTCTCCTGCATGCCTACTGACCTCCCTCTTCCAGCCCTGCCCTTGTTTTCGGACCTGGACATGATGCAGTTCTTTGTCCTGTCCCCCCCAGAGTCCTGATGCAAGAAGGTGTGTGCAGTCACATCAAGTCAGGGAGCCAAGGGAAACTGTCCAGGGAGTAGAGGTACCTCTTAAACATTCACATCCACCAAAGGATGATGCTAGGAGGATCGAGAAGTTTTGCCCCCACCTCAGTGATAACTGGTGACCGAGCTCATTCCTGGGACTGGTCTGTGGGGCAGGGGAATAGCGGGGAGGTGAGCTGAAGCGGCAAACTTAGAAACTTCCCCGGGATCCTGGATGAAGGTCTGGCCAGGGGTGACGCTTGGTGCCTTACCTTGTCCCTCCACCCACAGGGTGGCATCCTCACTGCCCCCCACCCCATAGGCTACCACCTTTGTCCTTTCAGCCGACAGACAAGCCTTCTCTCAATCTAAGCCTCATGACAACCATGTTGTCTGTTTCTATTGCTATGATTTTTCCCAGGGCCCACCTGATGTACTCTGACAGCCGTCTCCTCGGAAGTGATCTTTTCCTCCCTGATAGAGACGATTGTCATGCCTTATATGTTTCTCTGCACTCTGTGTTCCGGGTGACAGGACTTGGATGCCTGACTTTGCATAACTTAGCTTGGAGAGACATGATTGGACCCCACCAGAACTGGAAAGGGGTGAGGAGCACAAGTTTTCACCTAGTGCCACCTCTATGTACCATCCCATGAACTACATCACGTCAGTGTTGGAGGATGTGGTGAGCCAGAGGATTGACTTGGAAAATTTGATAGCACAATGTACTAGCACTTCACCTGTATGAGGGGGTCCCATCCTCCTTAGCAGGGCACATTCTGTCCAGTTTATTGTGGAACAAGCTAACAGGACTTACTGCAAGGCAAATGAGAAGAAGTCTTCCTAAGTTGGCTATCCTTTGGGCAAATTTGTTAAGATCTACCACATGGCTGGTCAGGAAGTTTATGGGAAAGCTGCCATGGTTAACCCTAAGTTCCACAACACTTCAAACCCTGGTGCCCGAGAGTCATGCATCACTCATGGGCACCAGGAATTGGCCAGGATGGAGGAAGTGGTTGCCAGGTCTAGGGACACCCTGAACTACTCGTTTCTGGTGCTTCGGGCACCTTCACCTTTTGCTGCGTGCTACCTCCTTCCTCCCCTCTTAGACCTGAAGGAACAGTCCTTTAAAGCCATCCGTATAATCCTAAATTATGTCTCCAGAGACTATACGTACTTACATCCTCTCCAACCTGCAGGCCTGGATGAGGGAGGCCTACCTGAGGCACCTCAGACCCTCTTTCTCACAGGTAGAGAGGGGCATCCTATGAAGGTCTCCTATTTCTTCTCCCCTTACTGTTTGATGAGGATAGACTTCAAGGCCCATATTTATAAAACTTTCATAAGTGAGTCATAAGTCATGACTTAATCTGTCAGAGGTATGACGCAACATTGATGGCAAAGTTATGACTCGGTAATCCCTCGTCATTAGTTCGACTTAGCGCAGTGATGCCAACTGCAGCATAGGGGTGAAATTTATAGACTGAAATTGATCCAGGTATGATTACTTGAACAAATAAAAGTGTCTGATCCATTTCAATAAGATTACCAATACATGAAATTTAGTTATATTTGAAGGCGAACATAATTAATGATACCCTCATTGTCCCTCCATGCAATGCAAACAAACAGCACGTGAGCCCACGCACAAGTATAGCTGCATACGAGTACTTTGTTTTGTTGTTGCTTCGTACTGCTATGGATCTACGACAGCCACCATCACAGAAGAGGAAAAGAAGCACCAATTGGAGTATCAGTGAAACAACTCAACAGCTCAACTTGTTGAGCTGTAGAAAGAGAAGGCAGCCATCATCAAAGGAAAATTCTCTGATGTTGGGTGCTCTGTGGCAGTGAAAGCCAAGGCTTGGGAAGAAATAACAAGCCTTCTTGTAGAGCAATCAAAGAATGCCAGAAGAGACAGCAGACTATTCAATCTGCTGCCAAGGGCATTAGGGTTCCATTTAACAGGGCCCAAAATGCAACAGGTAAGAGTATTTTCATTGTTTAATTACCTAATTCTCACATAATAAACTGTATGGAACTTTTAGCCAAGTTTTGAAAATATGCATTAGTACTCTATGACCTTGGTTGTTCCTAGTACCTTTTCAGTAATTTTAATAAGGACATCTTTCCAGTGGTGCCAAGATATCAGACATTTCCTATAGTTTGATATTTTCAAGACTGAAGGTAATTGCTGCTACATATCAGTAACTTCAACCTAGCAACCTTAAGTAACCTAACTTATCCTAAACTACAATGTAACTTCAGATACTTTGATTTCAAGAATAATTTCCAATAGTGATATTCAATTATGTGTGTCTAGGGATGGAAATATTCACAATGATGAGATGTAACAATCTGTAATGGCAAAATAGAGATGGGTTATTCCTGTGCACTTGTAAAGTAAAACTGGTTTTTCTTGCACAAGTCTATTTAAGGCACTTCAGTACAAAGAAATATTTAGCCAAACACAATAAGGCAGTAATGTTAATTAATAGACTAAGTCTGCAAGGCATTATTGATTTTCTTTCCCATTTTTGGATGGGAAAGCCTACATTGCTATGCTTTATTAAAGCCAGTAGTGAAACACTGAACATTAGTGGCCACTTTACTAATGGGTCTATTTTATATAGGAGGTGGTCCACCTCTCAAGCCCCTGGATGACAAGATGGTGCTCCAAATCCTTGGGGAGGACAGTGTTACCATCACTGGCTTGGCAGGGGTGATGGACATATTCCTCCCCAGTGAAAATGAGAATGCAGAGTTTGAGTGAGTAAATCTTTCCATACACATATGGATCATCTTGGTTTTTGGAAAGTGTTAACCATTCCATCCTCGTATATCTATATCCTCCCACATTCTAGGTGACATTAAGAGAACACACCCTTCTTTTTCTCTCCTTTGCTTTTCTTATTTGCTGCACACCACACCACTTCTTTCATACCCTCCTGTGCCTCACATTCACTCTCCCTCCAACACTCCATAACTCCCATCTGCCTTTCTTCATAAACACCCTGCTTAGGTTTGGAGTAACACAGGCAACAAACTATCCATTTATCATATTTAGTGCTTCCAGATGTAAAGAACAACTTCTGCCAGCTTACACATGCCTTGCTTTCACCCCAGACTAACAGAATATAACTTCAGTAAGGTATATAATTAACCTAATGAAATTGATAGGTCTCATTGATTTGAAGAATTTCCAATGTTGTTATTCAATTATGGAAGGTGTGTTTATGGTTGGAAATGGCATCTTACAAGGAATGCATCCACACATGAAAGTGTCTTAAAAGACAAGTGCACTCTGTACCTGTCTGCAACACAGTAACAGTACCTTACTTTCGTGCTGAGAATTTCAATAAGAGCATACAAAATATCTTTAAAATTGAAGTGTAAGGACATTAACTATCTATCTATGTACTGACAAAGCCAACACCCTCCTCCAGGAGGAGAATAGTAAAAATGATGCAACCACACATGTACCATATACACTCACACTATGTATGAGGAGTGTGGGGAGGGAGAGGGGAGGGTGCCTTGTTTTGGATATCTTCCTCCTTGAGAGGGTTGTTCACTTCTTATATAGATATATAGATACATCTGCAATAAATGTGCTTGCGATGGTTTAACTAATATTTATTGTCATTGGTCATAACAGGAGAGATGGAAGTGCTACCACAGCACTTCCAACATCCAGCACAGCTGCACCTCCTGCTGGTGCCAAGACGTCCACCCTCTTGGTGGATGATGAAGTGCCCAGCCAGCTACAGAGAGACCAATGGCAGATCAAGATAAGGTGTAGGTTTTAATGATATTCACTGTTTTGTTTTAGTTTTCTTTAGTTTTATTTCTATGTTCAAATTTTAAAGTTTTTGTGTGATTATATGTATAAGTGTTATTTTATTTATATGAATACCATTTATTTCTTTATTTGTTTAAAATGTATATGTATAATATTTATAGGAATGTAGTTCAGTTATTTATTTGTTTAAATTTTGTGTAATTATTTTTATGGGAATGTAATTTATTTTTTTATTAGTTTAGATTTTATAATGTAATTATATATATTTTTTTTTCATTTTTTATAATGTACTAATTGAAAATGAGGAGAAACATTAATGTTTTTTTTTTCCATTTAAGTATAAGTTTAATCTAATGAAATTAGGGAATCATTATACATTAACATAACACTGAAAATTATTCTACAAGATAGAAAAATGTTTATGTATCCTTATTAATATCCATATACTTACAGACAAAGCGAGACACAAAGACAGACAGACAATTAACTTGGTGTTAATCCTGCCTGAAGTAAAGGGTGGCAGTAGTTACATACCAATGGGTGGGTGAGGTTCACCACCATCTCTGAAATGAAAAAAAAGTTAATAAATGAAAAAAAGTAAAATTATATATATATATATATATATATATATATATATATATATATATATATATATATATATATATATATATATATATATATATATATATATATATATATATATATATATATATATATATATATATATATATATATATATATATATATATATATATATATATATATATATATATATATATATATATATATATATATATATATATATATATATATATATATATATATATATATATATATATATATATATATATATATATATATATATATATATATATATATATATATATATATATATATATATATATATATATATATATATATATATATATATATATATATATATATATATATATATATATATATATATATATATATATATATATATATATATATATATATATATATATATATATATATATATATATATATATATATATATATATATCAACCGTGTCGTTCTACAAACTTTCAATGAACAAATTTATTAATAGAATATAACTTGCAGAATTCAAAATACATTTGATAATATATTTCAATATTCATTTCATTCACTGATTTATTTATTACTGGAAGTAAAGGTTGACATGTCCCTGCAGAGGAGGCCTTCACAGGGACGTGTGCCTACAGGTGGCTGTGGGCCAGGTGGGTCAGGGTCACCACCATCAACTCCCTCACCAGTATGTCCTTCTCCATCTGGTTCAGGGATGTTCCTGTCTTTGCATACATTATGCAGCATGGCACACACCTGAAAGCATGAGCAATTAAGAGTAATTATTTTTTGATAGCATATTACAATGATTTGGAGCGATACTTAAAGTATGAGCTTAATTATTAACCTGAATAAAGTAATACTAATATCACATTGTTGTTATCAACCTTGCTTCATCTGCGTGTGCATCAAAGATGTCACCAATGGGATGGAATGAGTCCTACTTAAAAAATCCTGTCTGCGTCACCACAGGCTTGGATCAACCGACAAGCACTCTACTGCTCAATAGGGAGCATAAGATTGAGCTCATATTGAGAAAGTGCATGGTAACTAGTGCACTTGCATTTAAAACACTAAGACACAGTTTTCTGACTGTGCTCTATGCTGTATTTCCTGTCCTATAATGTGCACCCCAGCTCAACTTTGCTATAGGCTGATTCAATATAAAAATGTCCAGTTAGTGAACATTAAAAGATTCATTGCATGAATTTGACGATGTAATGAATCCATATCTACATACCTGAGTTACTTTGGCCACATATGCTGGAGGTGTGACTCTGATTTCACTATGAAGGATGTGAAATCTTCGTTTCCACCGGCCAATCCCCCTTTCAACTGTACTACTTGTCCTTTTGTGTTCTGTAATGGTGTTAGTCATGTTGAATATATTGCGGTTTTTTTTTGGAATATATATACAGTAAGGTCCCGGGTTATGTCGGTCTCGAGTTACATCAAACTCGCACTTACGTCAGTCCACTATAAGGCAATTTAAGATTTAAAAAATTGAAAATTTATAAATCGTAAAGCGCGGGGTTTATTGTTATTGTTGGCCGCCAGGCGTCACTAGTGGTCATCCGCCACACCGCCCACCTCACGCTTGAATACAATAACACTCTATGTACCTCAGTTCCACCACACCATCGCCCCTGGCAAGAGTGTTCCTACATCTGCGTTTGCTGACTATCTTAGTATCTTGCTCAATGGCACCAAAAAGAAAACTCCTGAGTGATAGCAGTGATGCTAAGAAAAGGAAAACCATTACGCTACAAGAAAAAGTGGACATAATTAAAAGACATGAGAAGGGAGGCAGCAGCTGTGTATAAGGGAGTGAATAAGAAAATGGGAAGACCGTTACCATGACAACATGGTTGACGACCTTGAGGGCTCGTGCACCTATCACAACAATAACAACTCGGAGCCTTCGTCTAGGCCACACGACACTTGCAGGGCACTTGCATCGTCTGCGCCTGTCTGCTGATCCCTATTGCCCTTTCCTATTGCATTTCCTGCTCCTGCACTGCACTACGCTCCCAGCTGTCCACCCTGGACGTCACAACATTCGACCTGCCTACCCTCCTGGCGGCCTGAGACGTCCACCCCTCTAACAACATGCAGTCCTTCGCATTCGCGGCCCTAATCAACAACAAAAACAAGCTTGTGTTTCATATTCCTACATACTTGTAAATAATATAACAATATAACCTTTTACTTATATAATGCTTCTACTCCTACTGCACTCCACAAAGCTCCCAGCTGTCCCGCCCTGGGCGTCACAACATTCGACCTGCCCACCCTCCTGGAGGCCTCAGGCCGCCCCTCTCGGCAACCTGCAGTCCTTC
Organism: Portunus trituberculatus; assembly: GCF_017591435.1. Taxonomy (NCBI): domain Eukaryota; kingdom Metazoa; phylum Arthropoda; class Malacostraca; order Decapoda; family Portunidae; genus Portunus; species Portunus trituberculatus. The sequence continues at coordinate 12,656,976 of NC_059263.1, read as the reverse complement.
GCGTTCGTGGCCCTAATCAATATATTCCTACATAGTTGTAAATAATATACCAATATAACAATATAACCTTTTACTTACCTGAATAACCATAAAAAATGATTGGTTGAAAACTCGATAATATGCTTTGAAAGTACAAAAACTCGAGTTACGTACAAAAAACGACTTACACCATGTTTCAGGAACGTAACTCTGACGTAACTCGGGACCTTACTGTATATACACACACACACACACACACACATATATATATATATATATATATATATATATATATATATATATATATATATATATATATATATATATATATATATATATATATATATATATATATATATATATATATATATATATATATATATATATATATATATATATATATATATATATATATATATATATATATATATATATATATATATATATATATATATATATATATATATATATATATATATATATATACAGTAAAGTCCCGGTAACGTCAGTCTCGAGTTACGTCAAACTCGTAGTTACGTCAGTCCACTGTAAGGCAATTTAAGATTAAAAAATTGAAAATTTATAAATCGTAAAGTGCGGGATTTATTGTTATTGTTGGTTGCCGCCACAGCCCGCCTCACGCTTGAATACAATAACACCCTGCCTCAGTTCCACCACACCATCGCCCCTGGCAAGAGTGTTATCCTACTTCTGCGTTTACTGACTCAAGTTCTTAGTATCTTGCTCAATGGCACTAAAGAGAAACTTCTTAGTGACAGCAGTAATGCTTAGAAAAGGAAAACCATTATGCTGCAAGAAAAAGAGGACATAATTAAAAGACATGAGAAGGGAGGCAGCAGCTGTGTGTGAGGGAGGGAAGAAGAAAATGGGAAGCCCGTTACCATGACAACGGGGAGGTTGACGACCTTGAGGGCTCGCACACCCATCACAACAATAACAACTTCGGAGCCTTCGCCTGGGCCACACGACACTTGCAGCTGACTTGCACCGTCTGCGCCTGTCTGTTGATCCCTATTGCCCTTTCCTATTACATTTCCTGCCCCGCTGCCCACGCTTCTACTCCCACCGCACTGCACTACGCTCCCAGCTGTCCGCCCTGTGGGCGTTACAACATTCGACCTGCCCACCCTCCTGGCGGCCTCAGGCGTCCACCCCTCTCGGCAACCTACAGTCCTTCGCGTTCGTGGCCCTAATCAACAACAAAAACAAGCTTGTGTTTCATATTCCTACATAGTTGTAAATAATATAACAATATAACCTTTAACTTACCTGAATGACCATAAACAATGATTGGTTGAAAACTCGATAATATGCTTTGAAATGTACGGAAACTCGAGTTACGTACAAAATCGACTTACATCATGTTTCAGGAACGTAACTCTGACGTAAACCGAGACCTTACTGTATATATATATATATATATATATATATATATATATATATATATATATATATATATATATATATATATATACACACACACACACATACACATACAGCAAGAGAAAAAAATAATGAAAGGTCAGAGGAGGAGAAGAAGGCATTTTTTTGGAGAATTATAGGAGACAGGATAAGGAAATGGTATATAAAAGAGAAAGAAGAGAAAAAATGGAGCAAGTTTAACTAAAAATGATAAGAACAAGAGATTAAAAATGATGTATACAAACATAGATGGGATTTTATCTAGTAAATTAGAATTAAGAGATTACATAAAGAAGAACCAGATATTGTATGCCTGGTGGAAACAAAGTTAAATGAGGCAATAAAAATAGACATAGATAAAAGGTATAATATATGGAGGAGAGACAGAGTGGGTAAAGGAGGAGGAGGAGTCATGATGATGTTAAGGAAGGAGATAGTGGTAAATCAAGTGGAGTTTGGGCAAGGAAAATCAGAAATACTGTATGTTAAGATGCATATTAACAAAAAGGAGTTAACAATCATTGGAACATATGTGCCACCAAAACAAACTCATGGACTAACCAAGAATATAGAGACATGATAGATGACACAATAAGGAGTCTTACAAGAATCATTAAGGAAAGGAGAAAAGTGATATTGGTAGGAGATTTCAACTGTAAGGAGGTAGACTGGGAAAATTATGAAAGTGGTATGGGGAAGATGCCTGGGAGATAGATTCCTGAACCTAATGATAGATAATTTGATGGTCCAAAGAGTAAAGGAAAACACAAGATTCAGAGGAAACGATGAGCCGGCAAGATTAGACCTAGTTTTTACAAGGGATATACCAATTAACGATGATATAAGATACAAGTGCCCATTGGGAAAGAGTGACCATGTAATATTAGAAATGGATATAGAAGAAGGAAAGGAAGATAGAGATGAATCATACAAAGGAGACCGATTAAATTACAGAAAGGCTGATATTGAGAATCTCAAGAACTATTTTAAAACGTAAACTGGGAGGAGATGGAAAACTCATTAACGGTTCAAGAGAAATATAACTTATTTTTGGAAATATACAAAACTGGGGTCAGGAATATGTCCCAAAATATAGACCTAAAGAAGAAGGAAAGAAAGATTGGTTTAATGCAAGATGTGCTAGGGCAAAGGAGAAACGAGATGGAGCATGGAAAAGGTGGAGAAGAAACAGAAATCCAGAAAATAAGGAAAACTTCAAAACAGCAAGAAATGAATATGCTAAGGTGAGAAAGGAAGAAGAAAGAACTATGAAAAGGACATTGTCGAAAAATGTAAGGAACAACCAAAATTGTTCTACAGATTCATAAATGGAAAAATAAGACAAAAGAAACAATAGAAAGGTTAAAAGGAGAAACGGAATGGTGGAAGACCCAAAAGTATGGCAGAACTGTTAAATAGTAAATTTCATGAGGTCTTTACTAAGGAATCCAAATTTGAAAGACCACAGGGTAATAGAGACTGTCTATATGAAAGAGATTAAAGTAACCAAGCTTGAAATAAAAGAGTTGATGACGGAATTCGATGAGGAAAAGGCAATGGGACCGGATGAAGTCTCAGGCAGAATACTGAAAGAATGTAGGGAAGAACTAGCAAGTCCAATATACAACATCATAAAATGCTCAATAGAAAATGGAACAGTGCCAGTGGAGTGGAAAAGAGCTGAGGTGGTTCCCATATATAAGAGCGGAAGGAAGGAAGAACCTTTAAATTACAGACCGGTATCACTAACTAGTGTAATATGCAAGATATGTGAAAAAGTAATAAAGAAGCAATGGATTGAGTTTCTTGAAGACAACAAAATATTATCAAATAGCCAATTTGGTTTTAGAAAAGGTCGGTCATGTGTAACAAATTTATTGAGTTTCTACTCTAGAATAGTTGATAAAGTACAAAAGAGAGAGGGATGGGTTGACTGTATTTATTTAGATCTAAAAAAGGCTTTTGATAAAGTGCCACATGAAAGATTACTATGGAAGTTAGAGGAGAAGGGTGGCTTAAAAGGAAGCACATTGAGATGGATGAAGAATTACTTAAGGGGGAGAGAAATAAGGACGATAGTTAAAGATATGAAGTCCAAGTGGAGAACAGTAGACAGCAGAGTGCCACAGGGGTCAGTATTGGCACCAATACTTTTCTCGTATATATAAATGACATGCCAGAGGAGTGAACAGCTACATAAATCTGTTTGCGGACGATGCGAAACTGTGCAGAGTCATTAAACAAAAGAGGATTGTGAAATACTACAGGAAGACTTAAACAAGATCTGGAAATGGAGCAAAAATGGGAGATGGAATTCAATGTGGACAAAAGCCATGTCATGGAAATGGGAAAAAGTGAAAGACGACCAGTGGGAATCTATAAGATGGGAGATGGAGTAGAACTAGAAAAAGTAAAAAGGAAAAGGACTTGGGAGTGACAATGGAAGAAAATAATCAACCGGTAAGCCATATTGATAGAATTTTCAGAGAGACGTATAATTTGCTAAGGAATATTGGAGTAGCATTTCACTAAATGGACAAGGAAATGATGAAGAAATTGATAAGTACTAAAATAAGACCTAGATTGGAATATGCAGGAGTTGTGTGGACTCCCCATAAAAAGAAACACATAAGAAAATTAGAGAGACTACAAAAAATGGGAGATGGAGTAGAACTAGAAAAAGTAAAAAAGGAAAAGGACTTGGGAGTGACTATGGAAGAAAATAATCAACCGGTAAGCCATATTGATAGAATTTTCAGAGAGACGTATAATTTGCTAAGGAATATTGGAGTAGCATTTCACTAAATGGACAAGGAAATGATGAAGAAATTGATAAGTACTAAAATAAGACCTAGATTGGAATATGCAGGAGTTGTGTGGATCCCACATAAAAAGAAACACATAAGGAAATAGGAGAGACTACAAAAAATAGCTACAAGAATGGTCCCAGAACTTGAAGGGATGACATATGAGGAGAGACTAAAGGCTATGGATCTACCAACCTTGGAGCAGAGAAGAGAGAGAGGGGATCTGATACAAGTTTATAAATTGATTAACGGAATGGATAAAGTGGATAATGAGAAACTGATCCTGAGAGAAGAATATGACTTTAGAAGCACAAGATCGCATAGTAAGAAACTAAGGAAGGGACGATGTCTGAGAGATGTTAAAAAATTTAGTTTCCCGCAAAGATGTGTTGAGACTTGGAACAGTTTGAGTGAGGAAGTGGTGTCAGCAAAGAGTGTACATAGTTTTAAAGAAAAATTAGATAAGTGTAGATATGGAGACGGGACCACACGAGCATAAAGCCCAGGCCCTGTAAAACTACAACTTGGTAAATACAAATAGGTAAATACACACACACAAACACACACACACACACTGTGGCCTCGTCACTGGCCTCCCTCCATTCCTACATCTATATATACCTATGGTGTTACAGGGGCCGGGTAACTCTAAGTTAGTGTCCTGTTAATGTCGTACTGTCGCTTAGTGTTGAAAGTGAGGGGATATGGAGAGTGATCCCTGAGAGGAGAGTGTGGGCGGTGATTGTTTTGGCCGAAATCAGCTGACGATAACAAAAATGGCGTCTAGACAAGCCAGAGACTTTGAAGGTTTTATAACAATGCCAAAAGGACTGGAGAAACTAGATATGGATGCAAGAATCCAGGCACTGGAAAGTAAGTTCCTAAACATTTTGTCCATAGAAGAAAAACTGGATAGAGTTCTGCCGAGAATGATTGTTCAAAAAGAGATCTATTTGTTAACGTTAGCGAATAAAGAGCTATTGAAGGAAAAAGTAGAGATGGAGAAAGAAAACCAACAACTAAGGAAACAATGTGAAGAAGAGATGAAGGCTAAACTCATGGAAATGAAGATAAAATTATCCGAAGGGGACTTGAGGAAGGAGGAATGCCTTAATCTAATTGATAACAGGATGAAAGAAGTGAACCATGAACATCAGGAGGTACAAAGGTCGTTTAGGGAGATACTAAAAAAGCAGGAAGAGGAAAATAAAGGGATTATGCAGAGGGAAATGGTAAAGGCACTAAAGGAAAATGAGTATGTGGTGAGAGATAATGCTGAAAAGAAAAAATGTGTGATAATACGTAGGAAGAGGGAGAAGGGAAAAAAAAGAAAGTTAGAAAAAAGATTGAGTGGCTCTCCAAAGAGTAGAAAAGTGAAAGTCAGAGAATTAGGGGAGAAATGTGATACCTTCTTAAAACTTGGCGGTGATATAAAGTTTTGGAGAAGTGAAGAGGATTGAGTAATCAAGATTTTTCCGCGGAATTTTAAGTCTCTGGCTCTCTTGAGGCGGATGGTGAGTAGAAGTATCTGGATCTTTTAAAAAGTGTTTACAAGCTCCTAATTTTAGAGGTAACTGAACTGTTTTGATGGCGACACTTGGAATGTGTGCTGGGTAGAAAGGTCAGTGATAACAGAAGGATGGGTCAGATTGTAAATCACCATGGAGCAAGGCAGAATTTTACTTAGCAGTGGTTCTGAGCTAGAAGAAAGTGACAGTGAATATATAGAAGAAGAAACTGGGAAAGTGAAGAGACTAGTAGTGAGGACACGGATGTAGAGCATCATTCATGCTTTCTCAGTAGAACAGACAGAGAGACAGAGATCTTACAAGTATAAGTGACAGTGAAGGCAATAATGATGAAGAACAGACTAGATAATGTGTCAAGGACACAGAGTGTTTCTAGGAGGAGGAGAGTGTTTGGTTCTGGGAGAGATCAAGCGTGGCAGAGGTGGGAGAGAGATGTCTTTCAATGGAGGAATTCAATGATGAAGATGTGATTTATCTGTGTCTTGGATAAAGCTGAATTTTGTGAACACAATTAATCATATTATCATGTCAACTTTTCATTATCTTCCATTATAATAAATTAGTAGAAGGTAACTCATCTGAGAAATGGATAAAATCAACACTTGTCAGAGAGAGAGAGAGAAGAGAAAGAGATAACACACACACACACAAAAAAAAAAAAAAAACAAAAAAAAAAAGTGTCTAGAAATCAGTGATATATGACACAAAAAAAAAAAACAAAAAACACAAAGTGTCTCAGAAATCAGTGATAAATATATTTTTTTTCTCTCTCTCTCTCTCTCTCTCTCTCTCTCTCTCTCTCTCTCTCTCTTCTCTTAAAGAAAAGAGAGAGAGAGAGAGAGAGAAAAAGAGAGCTCTGGGCTGTTTCCTTGATGGAAGTGGAGGAGGAAACTTTGATAAAACAATAACTAAATCTCAGAGTCATATGAGCTGGAAAGTACATCATTGTATTCAGAATAACACAGAAAATAATTATCAGTATTCAACTGTGTTGTGACTGACAAAGGTGTACATTTTTGTCATTAGACAGGAAAAATATTTTAATGGAAGTTAAGGGTTAAAAGAAGACAAGTTGTAGGAATTTGGAAATACAGATGCAGGAGAGTTCCAGAGTTTACCAGTGAAAGGGATGAATGATTGAGCGACTGGAACTCTTGCATTAGGGAGTTGGACAGAATAGAGATGAGAGGAAGAAGAAAGCCTTGTGCAGCGTGAGGAGGAACATGCAGTTAGCAAGATCAGTAGAACAGTTACCATGAAAATAGCGATAAAATATAGAAAAGGATGCAACATTTTGGTGAGAAAAGAGTGAAGACAGTTAGTCAGAGGAAGTTGATGAGAAGAGCTTTGATTATATCAAGAAAGCTGTGTGACTGGAATAAACATGAAGAGTACTCCATACAGGGACGGATAAAGGCCCTTATACAGAGTAAGCAGTTGGAGGGAGAAAAACTGGTGGAGACGCCTCAGAACATAACTTCATAGAAGCTGAACAAGAGATGAGATGTGAAGTTTCCAGTTAAGATTATGAGCAAAGGACAGACAGAGGATATTCATTGTGGAAGAGGAAGACAGTTGAGTGTCATTGAAGAAGAGGGATAGTTGTCTGGAAGGTTGTGTCGAGTTGATAGATGGAGGAATTGAGTTTTGAGGCATTGAAAACTACTAGATTTTCTCTGAATTGGAAATTTTAGAAAGATCAGAAGTCAGGTGTTCCGTGGTGAGCGTGATCTGTTAATTTCCTGAAGGGTTGGACGTCTCTGAAAGAACGTGGAAAGATGTAGGGTGGTATCATCAGCGTAGGAGTGGATACAAGAAGTTTGGTTAAGGTCATTAATGAATAATAGAAAGAGAGTGGGTGACAGGACAGAATGAGGAACACCACTATTAATAGGTTTAGGAGAAGAACAGTAGGCGTCTACCACAGCAGCAATAGAGTGGTGAAAGGAAACTTGAGATAAAGTTGCAGAGAGAAGGATAGAAAGTGAGAGGGCAGTTTTGAAATCAAAGCTTTATGTCAGACTCTATCAAAAGCTTTTGATATGTCTAAAGAACAGCAAAAGTTTCAGAAATCTCTAAAGAGGATGACCAAGACTCAGTAAAGAAAGCCAGAAGATCACCAGTAGAGTGACTTGGGAAAGATACTGGCGATTAGAAGAAGATTGTGAAGTGACAGATGTTTGAGAATCTTCCTATTCAAGATAGATTCAAAAACTTTAGACAAGCAAGAGATTAAAGCTATAGGACGGTAGTTTGAGAGAACGGTCACCCATAGGAACAGGCTGAATGTGAACTCCAGCAGGAAGGAAAGGTAAAGTCAATAGACAAAGTTGGAAGAGTTTGGAGGAAGGTGAAGTACAGAAGCACAGTTTTTGAGAACAATAGGAGGAATCAGGTCCATAAGCCTTGGTTTAGGAGCAAGAGATAGAAAACATCAAGAAGAAGAGTAGACATGAAATAGTCAGAGGGAGGAGGAAGGAGGAAAGAAGAATGATGGTGGAGTTGTGAGAAAGGTTTGAGAAAAATGTGTGATCATAATAGGATTGAGGAGGAAACTAACAGGAACTGGCAGGACAGGAGGGATAAGGAAAATGACAGGATTAAGTCTTTACTGAACAAGATCTCTGTGGAAGAAGAGGACCTATATGCTGAGGTAGAAGAAAGTGTGAGATTGGGAGCTTTTGAGGAAGGCAAGAATAGACCATTAAAATTGAAATTAAAGTCTCAGGTGGCAGCAGAGGCCTTGTTGAGGAGGGCTTGGAAACTTAAGGACTCTGAGGAAACCAAAACAATTTACATAAGAAGAAATATGTCACAAGATGAGCGAATGAAAATGAAGGAGCTTGTAACTGAAGTGAAGGAGAGAATGACGAAAGAACAGAGGAGGAAAAGACCAAGTTTTTGGAGGATGAGAAATGGGAGGCTAAAGAAGTGGTGGATAAAACAGATGGAATAGGCATTACATGGAAGAATGAGACTAGGAATGGAATAAAAGTGACTTACACGAACATAGATGGATTTCTGTCTAAGAGGCTAGAATGTATGGATTACCTAAGAAATAACGAACCGGACATAATGTGTGTAGTGGAAACAAAGCTAAGGCCGAAATAAAGCTAGACTGGTTTGTTGTAAAACACTACAAAGTATGGAGAAATGATAGAAAAATAAAGGAGGTGGTGGTATAATGGTTCTTACTAAGGAAGATCTGATAGTGAAGGAGGTGAACTATAGTAAGAGAAATGAGGAAGTGATAAGTATGCTTATAACAGATGGCAAGAGGGACATTAATATTATAACAGTATACATACCACCCAGAACCAGTGCTTGGGAATATGAACAGTACCAAATGGTGATGAGAAATACTCTAGACAGAATGAAGCAAGAACTCATCAGAAAGGATAGAGTGATGATAGTTGGAGACTTTAATTGCAAAGAAATAGTGTGGGAAGACTACGAAGTGGTGAACGGTGGTGAGTGGGCAGAAGAATTGTTAAAGGTAGCAACAAATAACTTGATGACACAGTGGGTGAGATCACCAACAAGGTGCAGGGGACAAGATGTTGCAGCAAGGTTGGATTTGGTATTTACCAGGGAATCTCTCTAAAGAGGAAATTGAACATGAATGTCCCTTGGGGAAAAGCGATCATGATGTCCTAAGCTTTGAGCTGGATACGGAATTAAGCACGAATAAGATTGTGGAACGCAGGAGGAAAAATTAAATTATACTAGGGCAAATTATAACCATATAAGGGAGTTCTTTAATGAAATTGACTGGTCCGTGGTATACCAGGAAAGGGATATGCAATTGAAATACGATAAATTTATGGATTTGTATAACTCTGCTGTGAAAAAGTTTGTGCCATATCACAGAAAGAGGACTTTAAATAATAAACAGTGGTTTAATAGAAATTGTGAAGAAGCAAAAAGAACAAAGAAAAGGCATGGAAGAAACTTAAGAAAAACAGTGATGTATTATCAAGGAAGTCTACAAAACAGCAAGGAATAGATATGTTGAAGTAAGGAGAACAGCACAGAAGGAATATGAACAGAGGGTGGTGGAAAACTGTGATAGTGACCCAAAATGTTTTACAAATTCATAAATGGAAAACTAAATAAAAGGGAGGCAATAGAAAAGGTAAAAACGGGAAGAAGTATATGAAGATGCTGGAGATATAGCTGAAATTTTGAACGACAACTTTTGCAAAGTGTTTACAAAGGAGGAGCATTTTATGGGAGGAAGGCCTACGAAATAAAGCAAATGCAGGACATCATGGTTACTAAGGAAGATGTAAGGAAAATTATAAGCAATCTGGATATTAATAAATCAATGGGGCCTGATGGCATATCTGGGAGGTTGCTAAATGAATGTAAGGATCAATTGTTGAACCCCGTATTTGATATTGTGGAAACCTCCATACGAACAGGATTAGTCCCGAAAGAGTGGAAAAGAGCTGACATTGTGCCTATATATAAGAATGGTAGTAGAATGGAACCGCTAAATTATAGACCAGTATCGTTGACTAGTATATTGTGCAAGGTATGTGAAGAAGTAATTAAAGCTAAGTGGAGTGAGTATCTAGAAAGTGAAAACATTCTGAGTGAAAGGCAGTTTGGTTTCAGAAAAGGAAGATCGTGTGTATCCAATTTATTATGTTTTTATTCAAGAGTGACTGACATACTACAACATAGAGAGGGATGGGTGGATGCTATCTACCTGGACTTGAGAAAGGCCTTTGATAAAGTACCACACAATAGACTGATGTGGAAACTAAAGATGATTGGAGGAGTAAATGATAAACTAGCAAAATGGATGGAAAATTACTTAATGGGAAGAGAAATGAGAACAGTGGTGAGAGGAAGGAAGTCCGAGTGGAAGAAGGTAACCAGTGGAGTTCCACAAGGGTCAGTGCTGGGTCCCATCATGTTTTTGATTTATGTTAATGATATGCCAGTAGGAATTGACAGTTACATGAACATGTTTGCGGACGATACTAAAATTATGAGGAGAGTAAAGAATGTGGAAGATTGTAACAAGTTACAGGAAGATCTTGATAAAATATATGAGTGGAGTAAGGAGTGGCAGATGGAATTTAATATAGACAAGACCCATGTTATGAAAATGGGAAGAAGTAGATACAGACCAAACAGGGATTACAGGCTGGGTGATGAGAAAATTAAAGAGACCAATGAGGAGAAAGACTTAGGAGTAACGTGCAAAACACTTTGTCACCGGAGAAACACATTAACAAGATTTTTGGAAAACATACAACATGCTTCAAAATATTGGCCTTGCATTCCACTACCTAGATGAAGGAATGATGAAGAAGATATTATGTACCTTAATAAGACCCCAGTTAGAATATGCAGCATGTGTCTGGTCACCGCATATGAAGAAAAATGTGAAGAAGGTGGAAAGGGTACAGAGGCTGGCAACAAGGATGGTACCAGGACTCAGGGAGTTAGACTATGAGGAAAGACTGAGGAAGCTGGGGCTGACCACATTAGAAGAGAGAAGAACAAGAGGAGACATGATAACTATGTATAAATTGGTGAACAAGATTGACATACTGGACAGAGAGTTGATAAAGGTGACCACAAGTAATCATCTCCGAGGACATGGAAAAAGCTAATAAAGAACATCTGTCTAAATGACGTGAGAAAATACAGTTTCCCGCATCGTAGCATTGATAAGTGGAATAAACTGAGTAGTGATGTCGTTGATGCGGTGTGTGTCAATCAGATGAAAGAGAGATATGACAGGAATGGACAAGGAGACAGGTCACAGAGAGCTTAGCTTGGGCCCTGTAATACACAAATAGGTAAATACACACACACACACATATTTGTAAAATATATATATATATATATATATATATATATATATATATATATATATATATATATATATATATATATATATGTATGTATATAATAAGTACACCTGTCTAACATTTTCTAATGAAACTACTTTTTTGGGGGGTGAAGATCTTTTTTCTATTTTCTGAATTCCCCAAAACATGTAAAAACATTGATTTCCAATGAAAATGGTTACTAGATTCATTAAAAGCACATCAAAATTATCAAAATAAAAATTCTCACATAACAATGAAAAATTAAATAAACAAACCTAACCTTACTATACATAACAATACCTAACCTAACTCATCTTAACAATTAATTAACAGGAAATTAACTGAATGGTACCAAGCATTAATGATAAGTTCAATAAGAAAATAAACTAATCCTAACGTAACCAAATGAAACATAAGTAAACCTAACTTAACAATGAACTGAATCTAATCAAAGCAATTATATACTTCTTAATCTAAACTAACTTAACTAAACCTAACTTGATTTACCTTAATGATAAATTTGGTAAAAATTAATATCTTAGGAGCTAATAATTTCCAGTGGTAAAGATATGTACCACTTTGTTATAATGTGACCCAGTAGTTTGTTGAGAACTTTTTTTATACCATGAGATATAATAGCACCCTAATCTAACCCACTAACCTCAATGATAGGAAATTGACAATCGTGAAAATTTACCAAAAACAATGAACAGGTATAGTATGTGCAATATGGAGTGAATGAAACTGTCTGATATGAAAAATGTTACTGTTGCAAATCTTACCTATTGTAGATGGACTGTGGGCCAGGCAGAGGTTGAAGATATGGTGTCAGAAACCACTTTTTAGTGGGGTAGCCACTGTCACCCACAAGGTGGCATTCAGCTGGTACCATCACCCTCTCAAACCCCTGGTAGAGTTCACTTTCCCTAAGAATCCTTGCATCGTGGACAGAGCCGGGCCACCTTGAACTTATATCAAGGAAACTGCCATGTGTGTCAAGCACCACCTGTACATAGATGCTGTGCTGTCTTTTTCTGTTGACATATTCTGCCTCAAACTCCTTAGGTGTTGTTATTCTGATGTGAGTACCATCTATTGCACCAATCACACCAGGCAAACCAGCAGTATTTCTAAATTCAGCTGCTTTCAATCTAGTTTCCTCTTCAGTGAGTGAAAACTTGATGAATCTTTTCAGGACGTCTTAAGTTGCAAGTGCATACATTGTTTCCCTGATCACCTTGCATTGTTGGCTGTGACGGTCTCAAATCATCACTGCTGCACTGCTGCATTTTTCCAATGGCAAGGTACCTTCATCTCTGGCATGAAGGCTTTGTTCCTTCTTGTGGGACTTGTCAGGGCATCATGCACCAAGTCAGTCATATATATATATTTCCTGCACGGTCTAACCAGTACGTCTTTATCTGTTCTGAGTCACTTAGTTCAGTCAAGATGTCTCTGTGCTCATGAAAACTTCTCAGCTGGCATTGATGCTGTCCCACTGCCTCCACCATGTTGACTGTTATGATTCACATAGGAACACTATTCCTGCTCTCACCCAAATATAATGGGACCACTAATTTATGATTAACCTACGTTAGACATAAGACATGTGCCTCAAGTAAATCATAGGGTCCGCCATTTTGTTGACTTGTGCTTCACGTACGTCAATCCATAGTTTTATAAATACAGGCCCAGGAAGCAATCCATTCCTCCAAAAGCAATGCTGATATAACTTCACAAGGCTGCTATCAGGGGCCTAGCACAACCACATCCTGCTCCTGGCACACTCTTGGTGGAGTTTGGCTCACGGCCTTCTAGTGCTACAACCACATACCAAAGACTGAGCCCCTCTACTCACCCCAAGTACTCTCAGGATGGGTCTTCTAGGTCTCTCTCCTCTCATCCTAGTGGACAGAGGGGCAGACAGATGGGCAAATTCTTTTGGAAGTGACAACCTCCCCCATCAAGAGCTAGTTGTGGGCTGTCTGCTCCAAAGGTGGGAAGGGTGGCTTCAGATAGGGGCAGAGAAGTGGATTCTTGATGTTCTGAGGGAAGGCTACTGAATCCCCTTCTCTGCCCCTACCACCCTTCACCAGCCACTTCAAGAACTTCAGAGGCTGTACCCCAGTATCCCTCAAAGGACAAGCCCTTCAGTTGGAGCTCCAGCGACTAAGGGACACAGGTGCCATAGAGGAGGCACCTCCTACCCTGGGTTCTTACATTCACATGTTTGGTTCTAAAGGCCTCTGGAGGTTTCACGCCCATCTTCAGCCTTTCCATCCTAAACAAATATGTCATCACCACCAAGTTCAAGATAGAGATGGTCAGGACAGTCATGTCTGCAATTTGACAGGAGTACAGTCTGCGCAATTGAATTAGGCCACGACGCATCAACTACAATAACATGTAAACATTTTAACTCTTGTGCAACAGAAAACTACTTACCACCCACTAGTATTTAGTTGTGTTTCCTTTCTTCTTTATACACTCCTGCAGTCGTTGCAGTACGGACTCCACAAGTTTGTGAATAACCTCTTCACTGAGGTTTTCCCACACACTTGTGATTGCAGACCTGAGTTTCACTACAGTGCTAGTGTCCTCGCGAAGTTCTTTTTTCACTATTGATCAAAGATTTTCAATTGGATTTAAGTCGGCTGTTTGCTGGCCAGTCATGGATATATTCTATGGCACAATTGTCTAACCACTCTTTTACAGGATAACTAGTATGGCATGGAGCACCATCTTACATGAAAACCGTTGCACAGCAAGTGTCAAAACAGTCTTCCAAGTTGTCAAACAACAAATCAAGATATTTTTCTGTGTTCACTCTAACTCCCTTTTCAAAGAACACCAGCTTCCCAACACCATGGTATGAAAAAGCACCCCACGCCATGAGGGAGGGAGGGTGCTTTAGAGACTACCGTGTAGTGTGGATCATAGCGATCAGCACCCCTTGGTCTACGAACATATCTGCAAGGTGTTCCTGTGACAGTGAAAGTACTTTTGTCTGACCACAGAATACTTCGAATCTTGTCTAGTGGCCACGACAAACAATTCTTAGCGAATATGACGCGGTTCTTTTTGTGGCGAGCTGTTAATAAAGGTTTGCGTGTTGCATGGCGCGATGGCAGGTCCAAGTAGTCATGGATGTAATGGGAGACACTCCTCAATGACACATTTTGTAGCAAGTCTGTGTTACTTTGTTTAATGTCACGAGCTGTGTTTGTAGGATGACTCGTCAGTTGATAACATTTAATGTGTGCTTACTAACTTAAATAGCTTTTCCTGGCCGTTTTGAATGAACAGGTATCACTTCATCGGGGCACTCACGGCACTTTTTCACCCACCGCCTCACGCTCCTTGACGACACTCCTATTGCATCCTCAGTTTCTTTAGTGCTATAATGAGCTTTGTGTAAGGTATGAATACGGGTGATAGTCTCCTGGCTCAAGTCTGGCTTACGCCCCATTTCTTGGTGAGCGATGACACCATCCGAAATGTAACGCTCAATTACGGGAAATTTCAAATCCTGGAGATCAGTGCGTGTTGCTACCATACCATACAACATGCAACTGATTTATCTATGGGACATACTTCATTGAGTTGCCAATTGTCTTAATTAAATGCCAGATGTACGATAATTGCAACTAATCCTACACAACCGTGATGGCAGGGGGATAAGTGAAAGTAAGTAAACGAATGCTCTCGGTCGCATCACGGCCTAACTCATTTGTGCAGGCTGTAGATGATGTCTCTGGATCTGGAGGATGTCTACCTTCAGGTACCCATCCACCTGGACAGCTGATGCTTTCTGTGTTTTACCTGTGTGGGCTGACACTTAGTATTGAATGCTCTGCTTTGGCTTTTCTACCATCCCACAGGTCTTTACTCATCTCATGGCTCCCATCTCTGCATAGTTCCATTGCCAGGGCTTCCACATCCTCTAGTATTTGGATGATTGGTTGGTCCTGTCTTTGTCGGCAGATGAGGCTGGAAGAGGTACGCCTTGTCTCATTGACATGTGCTCTGCCTTGGGGATTCACATAAATTGGGAAAAGTCCTCCCTGACACCAGAATGAAAGATCTTCCTTAGGATGGTGATTTGTTCCCCTCTTTTGAAGGTTTTTCCGACACAGGGGAAGATACAAAACCTACAAGATACAATTCAGTTGCAAGTTCTCCACTGCAAATTTCTTGGACACTTGTTCTCTCATTCATCTGGTGCTGGGATTGAAGAGGAGAATGTGCATTCTTCAAATCAAACTCAACCAGCAGTAGAACAGCCAATCAGTGGCAGACGACCATCCTGTCAGCTGGGACAGTATTCTACAAACCGTCACAGCTAATGACATCATCACTACTATGACTGTCAGGTCGCACAAAATTTATGACTTTTTCCCCTATGACGTACTGATGTCGATGACAATGCATCACCACCTTGAACCTTTTATGATGCATGGATGCAAATTGTCAATATCAAAATATCAAATAGAGTCTTTGTATTATTTTCCTTTGTTATAATGGTTTAAATTTCATGTTATGACTTTTTTAGGAAGATAGACATAAAAAAATGAAAAAAAATTTAAATAAACATGATCCCATTGAAGATCCTATAAACAAATGTTGTGCCATTGCCCACACAATATATTTAGCATGAGTGAAGAGAGCATAGCAGGAACAAAAAAAAAAAAAAAAAAAATGGAAGCTCTAGTATACGAGTGTGCAAGAAAACCAAACTTATCACTAATGAATATTTGCATTTTTCCCCTGGCAAGATTGCCTCAATGTTATGAAAACTTTCATCTCGGGGGTGAGTGGGTTCCTCCTTTTGGTGTTGCTTGACAAGGCAGCCCTCACAAGATTAGTGACAAATAGAATATTGTCTGTCCAAACGATATCACTTGATCAGTTCCACATCACTGAGTTTGTGGACGTAATTTTCTTTGATCTAAATTATTTTCACATGATATTACTACTTTTGGGAACAGTTAGACAGTGTATCCCAGGGGTTCTCAAAGTGGTCGATATTGACCCCTCCCCCCCCAGGGATCAATCAGAACATCCAAGCCTGGGTCGATGAATAGCCAGGGGGTTGAAAGGGGGTCGTTGAATGCTTAATTGCTGGAATAAAAGGGACCATTTAATTCTCCTATTTGAAATTCTTGATAATAATTAATTAATGTTGTCAACAGTAAAAGAAGAAAAGGTATGTTGCACTGAGGAATGATTTACAAGTACTTGTACACTTGACATATTTTCTTACTGTGTGATACCTTTTTATCATACTTCATAGCTACAACAACAACTACAACTACAACTATTACTACTACTACTACTACTACTACTCATATTGATTTTGGCATCATTGTTTTTCCCTTGAATTGAAAGCTAGGGGGTCGATAGAAAATTTGAAACTTCATTTGGGGGTCAACAAGCTAAAAAGTTTGAGAACCTTTGGTGTATCCAAACAAAAGAAACATGAGAAATAGGAAAAGATTACGCCCAACTGTCTGACACATGCAGGTCATGCGGGGCAAGGTTTGCTTGAGTTTGGGGAAAACTGATCATACCTCTCCTGGCAGTTATTTACACACAATAATACATCAGTGTATTGAATAAGGACACTAGTTATCATTACTGATATTTATCTTTAAATTGATAACAAAAATTATTGGGCATCATCTTATGCTATATACAGCCATGTTCCCACAATGTTGACAAGAGTTATGATGCTTATTGGCAATGCTATAACAGGATGGACCCTGTCTTAGCACTTCTGACTATGTTATAAGATTTGTGCCTGTCATAGGTGGAATTATGTCTAAAATGTGCCATTTTGTCTTGCTGTGACAACATCATTAGCTGTGATGGTTTGTAGAATACTGCTCCTGGAGTGGTGGCTGGAGACCCAGAACCCAGAGCAAGGTCAACCTGTCCAGTTAATTATCCCAGACCTCTGTCTTTACAAGTATGCTTTGTTCAATGGATAGGGCACGTCCCTCCTCCAGGACTCTGTGAGTAGCCTCGGGGACAGCCAAAAGAGTTCCCTCCACGTCAACATTTTGGAACTCAGGGTGATATACCTGGGGCTCCACCACTTTGTGGAAGTGTTAAGGGATTTTGTTGTTGGTGTTCTCTCCGACAACACCATGGCACTTGCATTTAGATGGCGGTGCTGGCAATGTAAACAGCCTAGGGAGACATAAATGATTGAAATGCCTTTTGGAATTAAGACACTTAGGAGGTTGGCAGAGTGAGAGCAAATTTTCTGGCTTTGAGGAGGAAAAAGCAAATATATGAAGGATAATCATAGTGGAAAAAGAAATTAGGTGTCTGAGGGAGATGATCGCTGTGGTGTTTGAGAAGCAGGATCAGCTGATCGTGGAAAATAAGGAACTGAACGAGAAGTGTGATAAGCTAGAAAATAAAGTGAAAATGAAAACTCTGGATGAAATAAAAAGGGAAAACAGTGCCCTTAAGGCCATGCTGCAGTCCAGATTTGAAATATTCATTGAAAAAAAAGTTATAGGTTTTATGATGAAGTTTTCAGAATATCATTAGGTACTGGTTGTGTTTGATGTGTATGACTATGAATGTGATAGAGTAATGAGGTCATGAGTTTATGGTGTCATGCATAGCATTGCATTCAATTTGTCATACAGGCCTTATTTCAAATTGTTTTGCACTGATCTTTGGCATGGATATGCTTGAAACATGCCTAAAGAAAGGTTGGGAATGTGTTTTTTCAATTTCTTCAAATGTCATGAGGTATGATATTTTAAAGTTTTTGCTTTTCATGATGTCATCAAAACAGCATGAAAAGTTGTTATTTTGCCTCAATAAAAACTGTCTAATCACTTTACAAAAATACCAGTCAGACGAAATGTTACACCAGTCCCGTCAATAAGTACACCAAGTTTCAAGGCAACATGTATAATGGTTGATTTTATACAGTTTTTTTTTCCTTTTTATATCTTGAAAAATCATGTTTTGCGATATGGCTCTTTAAAGTTTAAAAGTTTAGCACCCATGCTATGTGTTTATCAAAATTAGTAGTTTTATTATATATTGTGTGTTGATCTATAGAAAAACTGCACACAAAGAATGATCTAATTATTCTTCATTTGTGGACCAATTTATCTTGTGATGACACTATCAGAATTCCTGTCTCTGGATCTTTGGATCTTTGTGCCTTTGCCAGTAGATTTAGCTCACTGGTGGGTGTACTATGAATGGTATTTCATAGAATTATGGTTTTTTAACTGTCAGTAGGCACCTTCCCTGTTCTCCATGAAGCAATCCTCTCCAAGTAGATTTTTTGGTCCTACTCAAAATCAGCACCTCCAAGTATGTACGTTTCTCTCTCTCTCTCTGCTTTTCTTTCCTCCTCCTTCTCATGTATTTTTCTAATTTTCTTTTCCTTGATTTCATCTTTCTTGGCTTCTGCTATCGAAACTGAGATCCTCTTCTTGTCCCTTCTTTCCAAAACCTTCCCTGCTGTGCTAAATGCCTCAGCTTCACCTGCCACTGAGCCATCTTCTCTGCCCTCTTCTCTTCATTTATCTCCAATTCTCTTTTTCTTTTTCTTCATCTTTCACATCTTCAGCTGCCTTAACCTGTTTTGTGTATTCCTCATGTTGCAGTAAGATCAACAAAGAAAAAAAAATGTAAGCGAGCTTGCAAGCAGGAGTATGACATAACCTCTCCCTTCGCCTTTCTCTGCCAAACTGGGGTGGTGTATGACAAGGCGAGGAGGCGAGCCTCACCACAGAGACCAATATTAGTGGCAAAATGACAAGGAAAAACAGGCAATATACCACAATGATTAGAGAGTGTTTATTGTGCTATGCCCACCTCTTGGTGTACGCTACTCATGTCCCTTTAAACGTGTCAGAATGCATGTTGCCGTACACATAGGCCCATGGTTCATATACCATATGAATTCTGAATATTTTTCCTACAATAATCTGCAGCAATTGAAAAAAAATAAATTTTTCATCATAATTCACTAAATCTCAACCGCACCATGTCCTTAAGCACAGATAACAGTAGATCTGGATTTGACATGAAAATCGCCGCGCTGCAGTAACGTACCCAAAGCCGGAGAACAGACCTTAAATTTCAAACATCGAAATCTCAGCTCCTAGCCAACATGAATCTATGAAAATCACTAAGAAGCAAGTTAACTGTGTTTAATTCAATGCCTGAAAGCGATATCTAAGTCCATACAACCGTGTCATTGTACCTCTCAGTTATACGAATCAAACACGAGAATTTATATAGTAGCCTACCAGGAGGATGTTTAAATACAACTTTAAGATTACAGCTGTATTTCAAACACAAAATGCAAATTTTGTATCACTTATAAATTACTTTACATGATTTTGGCTGTCCACTTGCTCTTATCTTCTTCACACCTGTGAGTTTCTTGTCATCACTCTGTGACCGTGTGTTACCTCCTGTAGCAACACCAAGTTTGCGCTTGGCGTGGATATCACTGTTGGTGTCTTACTAACCCACCCCTTATATATGCCACAGATGTTGTACTAGCATACTCTATATAATTTCATGAACAAAAATGCAACTTTTCTTTTTTTTTAGGAAGACTATTTACAAAGCGCATAGCCGGGCTTTATTATTTTTTTTACATCATTAATGCGAAGAAATATATCGCAGTAGTCACTATCAGTCACTGCCTAGGCATTGTTTCCTACCATTCTAGTCACTATTAATCATTCATCGGTTTGTTGCAGTCATGTTAGTAATCAGGTGAGTTTAACACTTAATAGCACTCCACAGTACACTTCCACGTCACAGTGATGTCAATAACATGTCACTGTTCTTCACCAGTGTCACTATCTTTTCCCAAACTGACTATCTATATGGCACCAGATGTCATAACTGCAACATTCACGGTCTTAGATCTAATTTTCAATCTGTGGAACACCACCTCTCCTCTGCTAAACCTCATCTTCTTTTCCTCACCGAAACACAGCTGTCTGACGCAACTGACAGTAGCCCCTTCTCTGTTCCCTCCTACTTTCTCTATTCTCATTTTCATTCCAAAGCTGGATGTTGCGTCTATGTACGCAACGACTTAACTTGCTCCCGTGCCCACGCTTTTGAGTCTTCCGAATTTTCCACCATCTGGCTACGACTTAACAGTCACTCTCAAACAAAATTCATCTGTGCTGTTTATCTCTCCCCTAACTCTTCTGACTGTAGTAATTTCTTCGACTACTTAACTTCTAAAGTGGAGCACATTCTGTCCCTCTACCCTTTCGCTGAGATTTCCATTCTTGGAGATTTCAATGTTCACTACCAGCTTTGGCTTTCCTCTCCCTTCACTGACCACCCTGGTGAACTAGCCTTCAACTTTGCTATCCTCTATGACCTAGAGCAACTGGTGCAACACCCTACTCGTATTCCTGACCGTCTTGGAGACACGCCCAACATTCTTGATCTCATTCTCACCTCTAACCCTTCTGCTTTTACTGTCATCCTTTCATCTCCGTTGGGCTCCTCCGATCACAATCTCATTTCTGTATCTTGTCCTATTTTTTCAATCCCTCCGCAGGATCCCCCAAAGCGAAGGTGCCTCTGGCGTTTTGCCTCTGCCAGTTGGGGGGACCCGAGGAGGTATTATGCTGATTTTCCCTGGAATCATTATTGTTTCCATGTCAGAGACCCATCTCTTTGTGCTGAACGCATAACAGAGGTGTTACTATCTGGCATGGAGGCGTACATTCCTCATTCTTTTTCTCAACCTAAACCTTCTAAACCTTGGTTTAACTCGGCCTGTTCTCGTGCTATACATGATAGAGAGGTTGCCCTCAAAAGGTACTGGAGCCTTCCATCTCCTGAATCTCATGCACTTTATATCTCTGCCTGGAATCATGCCAAGTCTGTTCTTCAACTTGCCAAACACTCTTTCATAAATAGGAAATGTCAAAATCTTTCAAACTCACTCTCCTCGTGACTTCTGGCATCTAGCCAAAAACATCTCAAATAACTTCACTTCTTCATCTTTCCCTCCTTTATTTCATCCTGATGGCACCACTGCCATCTCTTCTGTCTCTAAAGCTGAACTCTTTTCTCAAACCTTTGCTCACAACTCCACCTTGGACGATTCTGGGCTTGTCCGTCCCTCTCCTCCTCCCTCTGACTATTTCATGTCTACAATCAAAATTCTTCGTAATGATGTTTTCCATGCCCTTGCTGGCCTAAACCCTCGGAAGGCTTATGGACCTGATGGGGTTCCTCCTATTGTTCTCAAAAACTGTGCTTCTGTGCTTGCACCTTGCCTGGCCAAACTCTTCCAACTTTGTCTATCGACTTCTACCTTTCCTTCCTGCTGGAAGTTCGCCTACATTCAGCCTGTTCCTAAAAAGGGTGACCGTTCTAACCCCTCAAACTACCGTCCTATAGCTTTAATCTCTTGCTTGTCTAAAGTTTTGAATCTATCCTGAATAGGAAGATTCTCAAACATCTGTCACTTCACAATCTTCTGTCTGATCGCCAGTATGGCTTCCGTCAAGGTCACTCTACTGGTGATCTTCTGGCTTTCCTTACTGAGTCTTGGT
This sequence comes from Portunus trituberculatus, assembly GCF_017591435.1. NCBI lineage: Eukaryota > Metazoa > Arthropoda > Malacostraca > Decapoda > Portunidae > Portunus > Portunus trituberculatus. The sequence goes on along the minus strand of NC_059263.1, from coordinate 12,634,783 downwards.
CATCCTCTTTTAGAGATTTTGGTGAAACTTTTGCTGTTGCATTAGACATATCAAAAGCTTTTGATAGAGTCTGGCATAAAGCTTTGATTTCAAAACTGCCCTCTTACGGCTTCTATCCTTCTCTCTGCAACTTTATCTCAAGTTTCCTTTCCGACCGCTCTATTGCTGCTGTGGTAGACGGCTACTGTTCTTCTCCTAAACCTATTAATAGTGGTGTTCCTCAGGGTTCTGTCCTGTCACCCACTCTCTTTCTATTATTCATTAATGACCTTCTGAACCAAACTTCTTGCCCTATCCACTCCTACACTGATGATACGACCCTACATCTTTCCACGTTCTTTCAGAGACGTCCAACCCTTCAGGAAATCAACAGATCACGCGGGGACACCACGGAACGCCTGACTTTCGATCTTTCTAAGATTTCCAATTGGGGCAGAGAAAATCTAGTAGTTTTCAATGCCTCAAAAATTCAATTCCTCCATCTATCAACTTGACACAACCTTCCAGACAACTATCCCCTCTTCTTCAATGACACTCAACTGTCTCCCTCTTCCACAATGAATATCCTCAGTCTGTCCTTTGCTCATAATCTTAACTGGAAACTTCACATCTCATCTCTTGCTAAAACAGCTTCTATGAAGTTAAGTGTTTTGAGACATCTCCGACAGTTTTTCTCGCCCCTCCAACTGCTTACTCTGTATAAGAGCCTTATCCGTCCCTGTATGGAGTACTCTTCGCATGTTTGGGGGGGTTCCAGTCACACAGCTTTGCTTGATAGGGTGGAATCGAAAGCTCTTCGTCTCATCAACTCCCCTCCTCTGACTAACTGTCTTCAGTCTCTTTCTCACCGCCGAAATGTTGCATCCCTTTCTATATTTTATCGCTATTTTCATGGTAACTGTTCTACTGATCTTGCTAACTGCATGCCTCCCCTCCTCCTGCGGCCACGCTGCACAAGGCTTTCTTCTTCCTCTCATCCCTATTCTGTCCAACTCTCTAATGCAAGAGTTAACCAGTACACTCAATCATTCATCCCTTTCACTGGTAAACTCTGGAACTCCCTCCGTGTATCTGTATTTCCGAATTCCTATAACTTGTCTTCTTTTAAGAGGGAGGTATCGAGGCATTTGCTCCCCTAATTCTGGCTGACGGTTTTGGCACTTTTTGAAGTCTTTGGAGTGCCAGCGCTCAAGTGGGCCTTTTTCTAACTTTCTTTTTTTTGCCCTTGGCTGGCCCTCTTCCCTACGTAAAAAAAAAAAAAAAAAAAAGTCACTGCCACCAGTTGCACGTGTCTCGGATTACGTCCCAGTTACAGCCTCTCACTCTGCTATTTTGTGTGACCTCTCATTATATTTCACTGTAGTGTTTCACATTGTACGCCTCAAGTCACCACTAGTAGTTTTTCTCCACTGTACCACTGACTTAACTCCGCATACAACACTCAGCGTCACCCTACACACGTCACTGTTGGATACACCACTCACAATGCTAAATCTGTGTGCATTACACCACTCACAATGTTCACTCCTTATTCACCTCACTGTACTTCATTACTCACTGCACAGTGACATCACTAGCAACTACATCACACACGCGCATAATAACATTTTCATGTGAGCCTCGACACAAGCTCTTCACACTTTCACTGTAAATCCATTGTTGGACAAAACTCTTTCAACAGCATTCACATTTCACTGTTTCATTGTCTCCACAGATATGTCAAAATGCCTGAACATGCACGTAAGAATTATAACCCCTCACTCTTGGCTGCAGCGGTATCCCTAGTATGACTGACTTGAACTTAGTGACATGAGTGACAATCCGTTCAATCCGGTGGCTAAACCGTTGGCCGTCTTGCTGCTCGCCTAAGATTTTAAAATGACTCATTCACAGTAGACATGGGTGTATACAACTTGCCACAAATATGTACATAATAATAATAATGATAATAATAATAATAATATTAATAATTATAATAATAATAATAATAATAATAATAATGTTTCCTCCAGGTAGAGATCAGCCGAGCCCTTAATCTGGTGCACCTTACAGTCTCCACAAATGCACACGCTTTCCCACTGCTGCGGCTTTTAGTAATGATTAGTATTTCCTTAAAAAATGTACCTTATACTGTATAAAACTTTAGAAAATTATAACTTTAACAGTCAGCTGCCGCGTATTACCAGTCGACCGCTTTGGGTACGTTACTGCAGTGGCAGCGTGGCTCTGCAGTCCAGTGTCAAATCCAGATCTACTGTTATCTGTGCCTTAAGTGATGATGCTGACACTGCATCTACTGTACCAAAGCAAACTTACAGCCAGTTACACACCAAATCCAGCAACAAGTGCAAGATTTACTGTTCTTCTTTGTATGTTTCTTAGTATGATGCTGTTATTCCTTGAGGTGAATCTATTTCCACACATCCTTATACTTTGAACATTTACCAAAATATTATAACTATACATAATTACATGAGATGATAATGAAAAAATATTATACAGAAACTTTACTACCACTCTGGCATCTGACATTGTCATTGCTGATGCCATATACATTCGACCCTCGAAACAACGGACAAATGCGTGCACGACCCTGTCCGTAGATTGCAAAAGTCTGTTCTGTGCAAAAGTATATAAAAAACTGTATAAAATGTACGTAAAATACTGTGTAATCATTAAGAAATCATTCAAGCAGTATTACAAAGCATTAAGTACAACAAATAACCTGAAATAGATGACATGAGCATGGTCAGTTTAATAAATATTAATACCTACCGGACAATAATTTGCCGGGAACGGACAATCGCACGCATTTTAATATTCGTTCGTAGATTAAACCGGACTCTAGAATTTGTCTGTAGTTTCCGAAATCCGTTGATGGGAGGTCCGTTGTTTCGAGGGTCGAGTGTATATACATCTCATGGCAGGATTAGTCTAAGGACCAGTGAGTTGGTAGGTAGGTTCTAGCAGATATTTAAGTTTTTAAATGTAAAAAATTGGGACCTAATAAAGACTGAATATATATGAGAGGGCTTCAGCTGTCTAGTGAAACCTTTCATTTCATATTTAGACCTTGAAACCACTTATTTATCTGTTTTTTCAATGCCTTTTTGTCTTATAAGCTGTCAAATACCATATATGAGATTTAATGGGTGGCAACATCCTGCAGTAGCTCAGAATGTTTTTCGCTTAGCTGTTATTAAAGAATCAGACAGTATTTCCCTCTTTGATATCTTATCTGTTCAGTGAAATCATCTGTTTTTCTCCTGGACCTATTTTCCACATGGGAGTCATGCCATGTTACAATGTTGCACCTGACCACTTGACCAGTGAGATAGTCTGTCTGGACATCTTCAATTCAGCTATTATGGAAATTACTGAGATGCTCTGTCTTAATGGGGTCAAAGTATGTGTCTTCTCCATTTTGAGCTTGTTATGACTTATTATTAGCAAGATGGTTGGATTTGTGGTAGGATGCAAGAGGAAAAAGTTTCTTCCCATGTACTTAATTTTCACCTTTCATGTCTAGGCTGTAGTGGCTCACTGAGCAAAATCTTTGCATTACATGGGGAAGGATGTCAAGAGTTGCTATATCACAAGCCTAACCCTGTATTAAGGCAAGCAAGAACTTTATGTGCATTTTTGTTTAAAGATTTTCATTGCTGAAGTTTTGTAAAGAGTTCATTGTACCAACTCTATAGATATCACTGGATTAATTTGAATGCATGTGTACATTTGCTTAGTACTGAAATCAATAATTATTGAATATTCCCATAGATATAGATGTGCATCTTCTGACAATATTTTTTTCCTCCAGTTGCAGGAGCTGTCAATAGACTGGCCAAAATGTTCCCAACAACCCATGAACATGATAGAAGAGATGCAGGAAGGACTAAGTCATTTGAAGTTCCTGTGCCTCACTGTGCAGTCACTTAATAGTGTGATAAATCAGTTTTTGAAACAGTGCCACATTCCCTTCAGGCTTCTGCTCTACTGTTCAAAACTGCACCTGCACCTTCCATCCATAAATAGATTGGACATAATCTTTAGTGAGTATGATTGTGATTATTGATTTGGTGTATGCACTGATATAGCTGTGTGGTGGATATCTCTTTGTGAGTTTTTTTTTTGGAAGGGAAGAGGTGTTTGGTAAGTCTGGAATATTGGTGGAATCTGGGATTATGCAGTAGAACTGAATACATTCCTTTTCAGAACAAATTGGCTTTCAAACAAAATTTTGAACTCATTATTGTTTGGTTACACTGCCAATCTTTTTTCATGAAAAAAATGATTTTATTTCAAATATTGAAAGGCCAGGCAAAAAGCTGTTGTTTATTGCCAATTCATAGTTTTATATAAATATTGACTTCATTTTTATATATTTGTAAGAGAGACACAGAGATTAAGGCAGTAATTCAATCTTTGAAATAAGGTAAGTTTGTTCCTGTTGAAGAGCCTTGATGTAAAGAACCAAGGTACATTGGGGTCAGGGGTAATTCTGAGCCACTTGTGGTTGTGGCTCTTTTGATTACCAACAACACCATCGCGACTTCACAATTTGCATCTTTGCAGTAGACTTTCCTAACACCAAGATGTCCAAGTGTTATGATCACTTTGATTTTTTGGCAGTGAGTGGGTTGTGTTTCTTTGTCACTGTAAGGCTTTCCACACTAGATGGTGACAAAGAGAATACCAGCATGGTCTAAACAGTTTCTTGTGATGAATTCTGCATCACTAAGTTAATTCAATACAGGTATTCCCTATGTATATCACAGTTAGGTAAATACACACACACACATGGGAGCCATTGTCAAGGACGGACGTGTCTGAGCAGCTCACAGAGAATTCTACAAAAGGGCTGGACCCAGGCCTAGACATATGTACAGGGGTACAGGGGGCCATAGCGTTCTCCTGTCTCCAAATGAAATAAGTGTTAGATTATGTATAACCAAGGATAGGTAAAGTGAGAGACATGGATCCAGGTAGTGCTGCCAAGTGCATGGAGGAACAAAAACATACGCCGACCGAAAATCAACGTTATATAGAAACACCTATTGGTTTAAGAAAACTGACTGAGGTTACTATGGATGAGGATTTCTCGGGTTTCCGAGATGAACGAGGAAATACGAGGAGACTTGTAAATGTAGAGAGAGAATTAAGATATTTGAAGGAGGCGATGTCCAGTCTCATGGACAAACATGACCGACTGGTAACAGAAAACACAGCCTTAGAATTGAGAATAACTGAATTTGAAAAAGTCAGTGAAATAAACCAGGAATTAAAAGAGGAGATTTTAGAAATAGGGAAGCAAAATGACGCTCTAAAAACCACATGCCAGAACTTGCAGGATAAAGTGCAGCAAGGGGTTACAGACAGGATAGAAGGTGGTCTAGCTGAAAACAAATTGAAAAAACTCAGAAATGAATGGAAACAAGAACAAGAGAAAAAAAATCAAATTTTCAGAAGTGGTAAAGAGACAAATTATGGAGATCACAAAAGTTGCTGTAATCAAAGTTATCAAAGAAAAGGAAAGTATAGTGCGGGATGCAGTGGACAAGAAAAAAAGCCTCATGATCTACAGGATGAGAGAAAAGAAAAATCCATATAAATTCACAAGAGAACGTGAAAAAAGGGAAATGGCCAAAACGGTTATCAAAAGGGTACAAGACAGCACACAAGAATTTGACCAAGAGGTGGAGGAAGTGGTTAGGCTGGGAAGGTACACTGAAGGGGGTAAGAGACCAATGAAGGTGAAAATGAGATCTCAAGTGGCTGTAGAAGAAATAATGGCTAGAAAAGGGAAGTTAGCTGATGATGTTGATCACAAGGAAATATGGATAAAAAAAGATATGAACTTAGAGGAAAGGGAAAAGGAGAAAGTGCTAAGAAGTGAGGCAGAGGAAAAAATGAGAAAAGGACAGAGATAGAGAAGAAGAATTTTTACTGGAGGGTTCTGGATATAAGACTAAAGAAGTGGTACTTAAGGAAAAAAGAGGAGGTCGTGGAGGAGGCAGTAAATTAAGAGTGACTTATACTAACATAGATGGTTTGTTATCAAGTATATTGGAAGTTCGGGATTATTTGAAAGAGAAAAAGCCAGATGTAATGTGTATTGTTGAAACAAATCTGAAGAATGAGATACATGTCAACTTTAAAGAGAAAGGATTTAATACCTGTAGGAGGGACAGGAAGGATAAAGGGGGAGGAGGAGTGCTAATAATGGTTCGTGATAACATGTGTGGAGGATGTGCAATATGGAGAGGGCAAAGTGGAGGCATTGGGAGTAACAATCAGGACAGAAGATTTGAAGAAGAGAAAAATTATAGTTACATATGTTCCACCAAAGACTAATACATAGGGATCAGAAGAGCATCAAGATATGCAAAGAGAGATGATAAAGTATCTGGATAACATGATAAGAAGAGATAGAAGAATACTCTTAGTTGGAGACTTTAACTGTGAAAAAATAAACTGGAGAGAGATGGAAGTATTGGACAATGCTGGGCAGTGGAGTGAGAAAGTGTTACAGATGTCTATGGTTAATACAATGGACCAGTGGGTAGAAAAGTCAACAAGATACAAGGGGGAAGAGGAACCATCGTTACTTGACCTAGTCTTCACAAATAAACCAGAGTCCCCTCCAATCATACAATACCTTAGTCCAATGGGGAAAAATGATCATGTGACATTAGAGATGCAAATGCAGGAGGAAGATGAGATAAGATACAGAGAGGACTATAAAAAAGAGAGATTAAATTATGCAAGAGCAGATTTTGAAAAAAACTAAGGAGTTATTTTGCTGATATTGAGTGGAGTAATATTATGTGCAGGAAGACTGTACAAGAGAAATATGACATATTCTTACAAGAATACAGTGAAGGAGTAAAAGAGTTTGTTCCTTTTTATAGAGTTCAGAAAACAATACATACATGGTACAATGCTAGATGCTTACAAGCAAAAAAGGCAAAGGATAAAGCATGGAAGAAACTTTTAAAGCAGGGAAATGACTATAATAGTCAGCAGCACAAAGATACTAGAAATGAATATATTAGAGTAAGAAGAGAGGAAGAAAAAAAGTTTGAGAAGGATATAGTGGATAAAAGCAAGGATGAACCAAAACTTTTCTACAAGTTTATAAACGGCAAAACAAAGAATAAGGAAACAATTGAAAAAATAATTAAAGAAGGAAAGACATACCAAACAGAGAAAGAAATGTGTGAAATAATGAATGAGAGCTTCAAAACGGCATTCCCTGAAAAAGATGACTTCACAGAACCTAATAGGACATTGAATTGCCTAGGATTACAGGAAATTGCAGTTCATAAAGAGGATATTGGAAGATTACTGGACAAGTTGGAAGTCAGAAAAGCAATGGGGCCAGATGGTGTATCAGGCTGGGTGTTAAAAGAATGTAAAGAGCAATTACTGGTACCAATTTGGGAAATAATTAAAAGTTCAATAAATGAAGGGAAAGTTCCACTAGAGTGGAACAGAGCCAATTTAGTACCAATATTTAAAGGAGGAAAGGCAACTGAACCACTAAACTACAGACCAGTGTCACTTACAAGTGTTGTAGGGAAGTTATGTGAAATACTTATCAAAGAAAAATGAGTTAAGTTTCTAGAAGAGGAGTAAGTCATATCGAACAGACAATTTGGGTTCAGGACAGGGCAGTCATGTGTATCAAACTTATTAAGCTTCTACTCCAGGGTTATTGCAGGACTTGAAAACAGAGATAGATGGGTAGACACAGTATATCTGGACATTAAAAAGGCATTTGATAAAGTCCCTCACGGAAGACTTCTTTGGAAACTAGAGAACATAGGAGGACTGTGTGGAACCTTGCTCGAATGGACACGAGATTATATGAAGGATAGAGAAATGAGAACTGTGATCAGAGATACATACTCATCTTGGAGTAAAGTAACTAGTGGAGTGCCACAAGGGTCAGTGTTAGCCCCCATTATGTTTCAAGTTTATGTAAACGACATTTACATTGGGGTAAACAGCTATATGAATTTATTCGCTGATGATGCAAAGTTGCTAAAACTTATCAAAACCAGAGAGGACTGTATACTGCTACAGGAAGATTTAAATAAGATCTATGAATGGAGCAAGAAGTGGAAATTGGAGTTTAATGCCATGAAATGTCACATGATGGAACTAGGAAAGACTAAGAGAAGACCAGTATGGAACTATCTGATGGGAGAGGAGCAAATAACGAAGATTAAAGAGGATAAAGATCTTGGAGTGATCATACAAGAAAATCTGAGCCCTGATAAACACAAACAAGATATTTGGACTATCATATAGGATGTTGACTAATATAAGAGTGGCATTTCATTACATGGGTAAAGATATGATGAAAAAAAATCATCACAAGCATGATACCCCCAAGGCTGGAATATGCAACGCTGGTATGGTCTCTGAGTTCTAAAAAAGATATAAGAAAACTGGAAAGGATACAGAAAATTGCTACAAAGATGGTGCCGGAATTAAAGGACCTCACATATGAAGAACGACTGAAGGAAATGGGATTGCCAACCTTACAAGATAGAAGAGAATGCGGGGATGTAATAACAATGTACAAGATAGTAAGTGATATTGAAAAGATCGACAAAGAAGACCTGGTGCTGTTGGTGGAAGAGGATGGAAGGACAAGAGGACATGAAAAGAAGATCAGGATGAGGCAGTGTGTGAAGAATGTTGGAAAATACAGTTTTCCACACAGAATGGTGGAAAAATGGAATGCATTGGATAAAGGAATTGTTGCAGCACATAGTGTGCATAACTTTAAAGAAAAATAAGATAAGTGGAAATATGGATACAGGACACTATGAGCCCTGCTTGAACCCTGTACAATACAACTAGGTAGATACAACTAGGTAAATACACACACACACACACACACACACACACACACACACACTCTGCAAGGCCCTGGTAATGTATTATAAGGGGATAGGAGGCTAGGAAAGTTATCCTGTCTCCTAGGATAAGACATGTTGAATTTGCTTGTATTGAAGCCATAAAAGTATGGAAAGGAAGGAGAGCGTAAATGGCACCGCTGCTAATGTAAACAGTGGTGGAGCTAGGCCAAGGAAGACACAGGTGATTGAAATGCCTTTGGGACTAAGACACTTAGGAAGCTGGAATAGTGAAATGGAATTTTCCAGTTTCAAGGAAGAAAAAACAAACACATGAAGGATAGCTATCTCACAGTGGAAAAAGAAATTAGATTTTTGAGTGAGATGATTGCTATGGTTATTGAAAAGCACGATCAGTTGATTGAGGAAAATCAGGAACTGAGGGAAATGTGCGATAAGCAAGAAAAGGTGGAAATGAAAAATGACACGAAGAAAACTCTGAATGAAATAAAAAGGGAAAACAGCACCCTTAAGGACAGATGTGAGAACTGTGAAGTGGGTTTACAAGACCTAAAGGCGAAGCTTGACACTAATGTGGGAACAGGAAAAGGGATAAGCAAAACATAACTAGAAGAATGGATGATAGTCTGGAAAAAAGAATGAGAGGAAGAAAAATTAATTTCAGTGAAGTAGTTAAGCAACAAAAAGGTGGTGTCACATTAGCACTTTTCTGTCATCTTTCTAAAGATTGTCAACTTTTGTTGATGCTAATCATCACACACAATCTTGCCTCTGCCTTTGCCGTGCTTATTGATTGTAAATAAACATGGCTCTTCTTTCACCCCAGCAAGCCGTGGTCTTTTTGCACCTTATAATTTGTTTAAAGAAGAGGAAACGAGTCAGACTAACCAAGAAACGTTTATGGGTGCGCTCGTGGCTAGCTTGTCAAGAAAAGGAAAGTGTTTATCACACTCCTAAGAGAGTAGAGTTTAGAGGATATTATATATATATATATATATATATATATATATATATATATATATATATATATATATATATATATATATATATATATACCTACGCTGATGATACCACCCTACATCTTTCCATGTTCTTTCAGAGACGTCCAACCCTTCAGGAAATCAACAGATCACGTGGGGACACCACAGAACGCCTGACTTCCGATCTTTCTAAGATTTCCGATTGGGGCAGAGAAAATCTAGTAGTTTTCAATGCCTCAAAAACTCAATTCCTCCATCTATCAACTCGACACAACCTTCCAGACAACTATCCCCTCTTCTTCAATGACACTCAACTGTCTCCCTCTTCCACAACGAATATCCTCGGTCTGTCCTTTGCTCATAATCTTAACTGGAAACTTCACATCTAATCTCTTGCTAAAACAGCTTCTATGAAATTAGGTGTTCTGAGGCGTCACCGACAGTTTTTCTCACCCCTCCAACTGCTTACTCTGTATAAGGGCCTTATCCGTCCCTGTATGGAGTACTCTTCGCACGTTTGGGGGGGTTCCAGTCACACAGCTTTGCTTGATAGGGTGGAATTGAAAGCTCTTCATCTCATCAACTCCCCTCCTCTGACTACCTGTCTTCAGTCTCTTTCTCACTGCCGAAATGTTGCATCCCTTTCTATATTTTATCGCTATTTTCATGGTAACTGTTCTACTGATCTTGCTAACTGCATGCCTCCCCTCCTGCAGCCACGCTGCACAAGGCTTTCTTCTTCTTCTCATCCCTATTCTGTCCAACTCTCTAATGCAAGAGTTAACCAGTACGCTCAATCATTCATCCCTTTCACTGGTAAACTCTGGAACTCCCTCCCTGCATCTGTATTTCCGAATTCCTACAACTTGTCTTCTTTTAAGAGGGAGGTATCGAGGCATTTGCTCCCCTAATTCTGGCTGACGGTTTTGGCACTTTTTGAAGCTTTTGGAGAGCCAGCGCTCAAATGGGCCTTTTTTTAACTTTCTTTTTTTTGCCTTTGGCTGGCCCTCTTCCCTACATAAAAAAGAAAGAAAAATAAATACATATATATATATATATATATATATATAGGCAACCCTCGGCTATCGCGACTTCAGCTATCGCGTTTTATTGCTATCACGCACCCATGAAAAGCTGCTAAAATTTCATTATCGCGACCTCAGATGCATGCTATCGCGTGCCCAGCCATGACGTCATGAAATATCTGAGCGCTCATTGGCCAAAACCGCCTTCCCGCCAAGATCAATTTGGCTATCGCGTCTTCGGCTATGGTGCGGCTATTTCGGCCCCAATTGGGCGCGATAGTCGAGGGTTAAGTGTATATATATATATATATATATATATATATATATATATATATATATATATATATATATATATATACAGTCAACCCTCGGCTATCGCGACTTCGGCTATTGCGTTTTATTGCTATCGCGCACCCATGAAAAGCTGCTAAAATTTCCTTATCGCGACCTCAGATGCCTGTTATCGCGTGTCCCGCCATGACGTCATGGAATATATTAGCACTCATTGGCCAAAACCGCTTTCCCGCCAAGATCAATACGGCTATCGCGTTTTCGGCTATGACGCGGCTATTTCGGCCCCAATTGGGCGCGATAGCCGAGGATTAAGTGTATATATATATATATATATATATATATATATATATATATATATATATATATATATATATATATATATATATATATATATATATATATATATATATATATATATATATATACATTTATATATATACAGGTAGTCCTCAATTTATACGGTAAATGCGTTCCAGAAGAGACCGTATAAAGTAAAAATTGTATAAAGTAAGGAATGAATACCAACTCCCTAGACTTTTTTTTAGTATAAAAGAGCGGACCTGAGCTTTGTACAGTACCTCCAGCCCCTTTCCATCAAGCAGCCACGCGATCCTCATGAGCATGACCCCCAGCACATCCACTTTGCCCCTTAGTTGAACAGCCTCGCCCTCTAGGGCGAGGCTTCAGGGGTGTCCTAGCATCACTACCACTACCACCACCATCACCACCACCGCTTCCACCACTAGACTTTGAAGGATGTGTTCAAAATAAAATAATCTTTCACTGTATGTATACATTTTGCATAAAACACATTTCTGTTATGCTTATTAATGCTTTTATTAATAATAAACTTATGAAGACATAAAAGTGACAAAATTCACGCGGCGATTTAGTTAAGAATTGTGCGCCAAGCAGCCTCATTGTTTACCTATACGTGGTTGTGGCAACATATCCCTTTCTTGTGCCCAGTGGTTGCCATGGCTCACAAGCGCCCTTCTGCATCTCCAGCTGGCGGTGATACGCCCAAGAGAGCAAGGAAGACTTATACACTGGAGCGAGCCCTCACAGTAGCCAACTTGTCTGAGTGTATGGACTTGTTGGCGCAGTCAATGAAAATTCTCGAATAAAGTGACCCAAATATTGAAAGAAGCACCACTGCCATCAGAGGGGTTATGGAAAAAATGACGTGCTATGAGGTTCTTCTCAAAGAAAAACAACAAAAGAAAAATCAACAATCGATAACAAGCTTTTTCAGACCGCACACACCAAGTCAAGTAACAGAATCAGAGACAGACGACAACAATGGTGACACATCAGAGGAGGAAGTAGCAAAATAGAGGAATAATTTTGTGTTTAAACATTTCCCTTTTTCATAGTCATTTTTATGTCTTTGTAAGTTTATTAATAAAAGCATTAATAAGCATAATAGAAATGTGTGTAATGCAAAATGTATACGTACAGTGAAAGATTATAAATTTTGAACACATCCTTCAAAGTCTAGTGGTAGTGGCGGTGATGGTGATGGTGATGACGGTGGTGGTGGTGGTGGTGGTGGTAGTTCAACACGCTAATAATGACTCAGGTAGTGTCCAGTTCAGTAGTGAAACAGCAGATTACCATGACGCTGCTGATGGCACCTTCCCAACCTTCACATTTTCTAGAGAACCAGGTATCTAATATGTTATCATTTTATCATTCTCCAGGAAGTCATTATTGTATACACAATCATTTAATGTGCTTTCATTCATTGTTTTCTTACCCATTTGGGTTATGTACATGGTTTTTTTTTTCAATTTATAAGGGGCTGGGAGAGGAAATTCTGCATATCCGGATATTTCACGTATCCACCAGGACCTTGGCTGCTATAATCTGGGCTGCGTTCCATTGGAAGTTAGCACGCTGCCCCCGCAACCCCCAACGGAACGCAAGGGAACGCGTAAGCCATACGGGTATGGTTGACAAAGATGGTCGTCCAAGCTGCTCTCCTCCTCCTCGCTCAAGAGCTCGCAGAAGACCCTCTGTTGGACACTGCAGAGCTCCTCTTAGCACGAGAGGAGGAAATATTGCTGAGGCAAGAGGAAGAGGGAGAAGAGAGGCTGCCAAGGCAAGGAGAAGAGGGAGATGATAGGCCGCCAAGTCCTGTGAGGGTCAAGGACTATGCAGAGACGATAGTGCCTCTTTACTCCGGGAAAGACTTCAAGAAACACTTTCGAATGCAAAGGGAAACTGTCCCTGCAGCCACAGGTGCTGGAGGGGCCTCTGTAGCAGCTACCATGGCGGTAGAGGCTGTCTCTTCTGCCTCAGAGGCTGTGGGAAGAAATGCGACACATGTAACACCGTCTTTTATTGCTATAAATACTAATATTTTGGTCATATTGCTTTATTCCAGCATTCTACAAGGGATAACAGACTTACCACATTGTTTTTGATGTTTTGTGACGTCGCATAAGCTGTCAAAATAGCATTTACATCCCCCACACTGAAAATATAGTGGTGAAGCGGCGGACGTCTGCGGTTTGTTGATAAACAATAGTTGCCAGACAACGCCAAGCATTCACCTCCGAGGAGCACAAGGTCCCGCAAGCTTCCGCAAGGCGAGCTGTATGCTGGTCCCCCCCGATTCGGGGGAAGTATGCCATACTGTACGCCTTACGGTCCCCAATGGAACGCGGCCCTGGATACACGAGCAATTACTGTATATATATATATATATATATATATATATATATATATATATATATATATATATATATATATATACACATTTATATACAGTAAGGCCCCGAATTTAGCGAAATCCAGCTTAGCGAAACACTTATTTAGCGACTGTCTGGAAAAAGGCCAAGCCCTCAAGTTTAGCAATTTTCTCATATTTAGCGAATGTACTGCGCTACACTGTCCCGCCTCCCGCTCTCTCTGAGCCAATTGTCCCGCCTCCTGCTTGCTCTGAGCCAATCGCTTGTCTGTTTGGCCATGACGTCAGCCCCACAGTGCCTCCGGCATTCCCGCTCGACACTTGAGCTATTATGTGTGTTAATCCAGTGTGTGAACTAATTTTTTGTGTTCCCATCCTTGCTGTTTAGCGAGTTTCGCTATCACCATGGCCTCCACTAGTGGTTCGGGGAGTGCTAATTCTCGTTTAGGTGGCGATGTTGCAGCCGTAAATGGGGACTCGAAATGGGGACTTTGGGCGGATGAAAGACTGATTGGTATTTTTCCCTATTTAAAGTAGTATTGAAATTTAGCGAAATTCCAATTTAGCGATGGTTTCGGCAGACTAATAGTACTGTATATATATATATATATATATATATATATATAGATATATAGATATATAGATAGATAGATAGATAGATAGAGATTTTTTTATTAATTTTGTCTTAGCCTAACAGTGAAAAGTAGTTCAGTTGTTTGTTTACATTTCTCTGAACAGTGACGTTCCAAGGCAGAACTTCCAAGGAACAACTGGCCAAGATGAGCAGCTCTGTTGTTTATGAGTGGACAAAGCTGTCTGAAGATGAAAAAATAGCAATGGCTTCCTGTGGGTGAAGGGCCGCCATGTTTGTTTACAGTTGACAAACGCGACAAAGGCGGAAGCGAGCTTGTGTGTGACAGCCACCGTCGACAAAAGTTGACAGAAAAAGTTGACGGAAAAGTGTTAGTGTGACCCTGCCTTAAACAATGCACAGGGTAGTGTTGGTTTACACTTCTGCCTGTTGGGGGCTGGTGGCGGATTTGACCGAGTGGGTGGCGTGCGAGATATAAATTTCGAATTGGCGAGTCAGTCAGTCGAATCTTAAGGATTAGGTATTAATTAACTGAGTTCAAAGTGGCAATAATTTGAACTGTGAACAGTTGAATCACGAGGATCCCCTGTATGTCTGTATGTATGTATATACAGTAAGTCCTCGTTATACGGTAGTTCTTTATCTGGTAAATTCACAGTTACGGTATTTGGAATTTACTACCCTCGATTCGATATACAGTAAGAAAAATTCACAGACACGGTATCCACTCATGTCATCCAAAAGTGCCGAGAGCGGGGAAGCAGGGGTGATGACATCATCCACGCCACACCTCCCTGCCACTCACGGTACTGACTTTAATTTGACCATCCTTTGAGCATGTTATTTCTTCCCCTCCCTCCTTTTTTTTAACTGCATTACATATTACTTACATGCATTACTAATTAGATAAGTAAATGGAATATTAAAGGGTCTTTTGTAAGCACAAATATATTCATAATAATCATGGCTAACATTTAAAGCCTACTACCAGCAGTGAACCATGCAGCAACTGATAATGGCACAGATGGGCCTGGTAAGCCCACTATCAAAGAATGGTGGAAGTCGCATAACATCAAGCACGCCTTAGATAACATCAAGTCATCTTGGGACAAAGTGATGACGTCTACCATGAACTTGGTGTGGAATAAAGTATGGCCAGAATGCGCGCATGACTTCCCAGGCTTCGCTGAAGAGGACATCGGTGCGATCAGAAATGACATAGTAAATCTGTGCCACAGGGCTGGCTTCGATGAAGTTGATGATAATGATGTTCAAAATCTTTTGGAAAGCCATGCTGAACCTCTCTCAAATGATGAACTTATGGAGCTAGACAAGGCAGAAAAAGAGGGAGACGAGGAAGAAGAACCTGTGCGTGGCCTGGACATCAAAACTCAAAGAGAATGTCTCGGTGGTATCGAAAAGCTCTGGAAACCCTGAAGGAATGTGACCCAAATCCTGCCAGGAGTAGCAAAGTGGCTCATGATGTAGAGAAAAGTGTCAAGATTTATCAAGAAATCTTTGATGAAAAAACAAGAAAAAAACAAACAGTCCTCCATGTCCATGATCCTGATACAGTTGGCCCTTCCACATCTGCTTCCGACAGTGCAGGCGACGACGTCTGCCCACTCAGCCAAAGATGAGTAAGGGCTTAAATCCCTACTGTCCCTTAGCCTTAGGAGGGACATCATCTGATAGAATACATGGCGAGTGAAAAGTAAATAAAAACATTTTGTTTATTTCTTTTGTGCAGTACTTTACATTTTTTTTTAATGACTATTTTCATGTGTTTTAATTTCTGTAGGGGTGACTTTTGATGTGCTGGAATGCATTCCCTACTATTACATGTTATAATGGGTTCGGTATACGGTAATTTCAATTTACGGTAAGGTTTTCAGGAATGCATGTGTACCGTATAACAAGGACTTACTGTATTACTTAGAAATAAGGGGTACTTGAGATATGAGTTTTTTTTTTTTCTTGAGATATGAGCCACGATTTGGCTAATTTTTTGTTTTGAGATACGAGTGAAATTTTGAGATAGGAGTTGTGCTTTTGGGTGGTGCTGCTTGTTGGCACATTGGTTCAGCCTCAGCTGAGCTTATATCTACACGTTTCTTGCATATTTTGTGCATTGTTATTGTTCTTTCATAATTTTCACACTATTTACTTACACTTAACCCTCGGCTATCGCGCCCAATTGGGGCCGAAATAGCCGTGCTATAGCCGAAAACACGATAGCCGAATTGATCTTGGCGAGGAGGCGGTTTTGGCCCATGAGTGCTCAGATATCCCATGACGTCATGGCTGGGCGCGTGATAGCAGGCATCTGAGGTCATGTTAATGAAATTTTAGCAGCTTTTCATGGGTGCGTGATAGCAATAAAACGCGATAAATGAAGTCGCGATACCCGAGGGTTGACTGTAATTCTTTTTGTTTAAAGAAAGTATATTTTTAATTTGCATTTAATGTTTTTCATGAATGGTACTTGTATCCCTTCCTCCCTCTCTCCTCCTCTTCCTCCTCCGTTGCCATTCTCCACCATTAACCCGTACAGCGTCAGAGACGTACGAGATACGTTGGCTACTCTAAACGAACCGGGCGTCAGAGACGTATGAGATACGTCGGCGAGCTTTCTCGTGTTTTCGGAGGTATTGCGTCCTCAAAACCTACCATTATACTGCCATCATGCACTGTAAACATTGCTCATGCTGCCTCCTCGTCCCTGCTAACATGAATGCTTCCTGTATTTATTTATTACAATTCTGAACCCTAGCAGGTTCTGCTGCCTTCAGCTAGGTGTAGCGGGAAACTGACGCCTCAACTCCGCTAATATGAACAAAGCGTAATTTCCATTACTTACTCTTACCATTTCAGTTGTTTTTGGTAACTGTTATATTGTGGTAGTGAAAACTTTGTATGACATAAATAAGAATTTTCCAATCGCTTTGTTATAAGGAAAAACAAGTACATATTACTCTGGAAAATATTTGCACCGTGAAAGGCAACACTCCCTTGCGATATCTCTTGTCTATTTTTATCCACAAGCACTCCCAAACAGCAAAACATGACATGTTGTTTTTCTTTCAACTCAGGAATGATATTATGCATGTGTCCAACTCGGGGATCGACTGGTGAGAAATGAGGAAGCGAATAAACTAGTCACATAAGGCTTTGCTAAGTCGCTAACCTTAGCGCAAAATGTCTCGCACCAATTAATACCACTTCCAGTCAGTTCTAGGAGGAATGACTGTCATTTTCATTTGTTTCACATCATTAAGACTGGTTTAGCAACAAAAAAAAAAAATCCATGATGTGGCCAGCACTGGCGAAATCACAAAGTCTCAGATCTGCTGATGCTGTACGGGTTAACCAAAATTGTCTGTCTCCAAGGGAATAGCACTAAATAAACTTTTGTTTTTATTTTATGTATTTTTATCCATTGAGAAATTATACATGTTTACATAACTGAAAAGTCAAAACAAATTTCTCCCACATCCACTACCTCCTCCACCGACACTTATCATCAAAGGGGAGGCAACAATGTAAAGAAACCTCTATGGTGGTAGCCACGCAGCTTTTAATGTCTCTGTATCTCTTGCCTACTTAAAACTTTATTTACTTTACAAATTATGTTTACAGGGTCATAAACAAGCTTTTCTGTGATTATTAGAGCAGCCAGTCTTCTGTGGGTGGCCATATTGTACCCTCTACCTGATCGACAGTCCCATGTGAGGGTGGGGGAGGGGCAAGATATGGCACGGTAACATCCCGTGGAATGGACCCCTCTGAGATAAAATGCGATGTTTGAGTTACCGAACTGTTTGAAAACATCTATTTTGAGTGAAGCAGCTCCAGTGCATTTTGAGGTACAATCAGCTCCAGTACGGGTTTAGCTGCATCACAAGTGGAGGAAGGATCCGCCGCCAGACTATACTGAAAGGGAAGGGTACTGTAAACCTCTAACCTGGCAGAGTGAGGATGGTCCGAGAGAGCAGCATACCTGGACCGGTGTGTGGAGGACGGTCTGGTAGAGCTGAGGCAACCTTTGGGAGGGGTGAGGTCTGGTCTTGTCGGGTGAGCACAGACCTCCCCCGAAGCTACCATCCGCCCCCCCAAAGTCTGACCCGTCGGGTCGGAGAAGGGGGTCCGGGAGGAGTAAGAGGGGCTCTGGAAGCGGCAAAGACTCCTACCGGAGGGTAGGGAAAGGGTCCCGCGTCATTGCTGTGTAAGATGGGGGTGAGGTCCGGACCCGTAGGGTGGCCGATGACCTCCACTGACGCTGCCATGCCCCCCCAAACTCCGACCCATCAGGTCAAAGAGGAGGGTCCGGGAGGTGGAGGAGGCCCTGCCATTGAGGTGCAAGGGACCTCCTCCAGCGTGTGATCCAGATAGTGGGCTACGAAGGAGCGGTCTGAAGCCCACTGTCCATGCTCCCGTACCTGGTCCAAGGAGAAGTGGCAAAGGAAAGCCATGGTGGCCGACATGGCCCTTACTTCGTGCCCCTTTGGTGCATGTCCTGGATCCGCCTCCTCTATCACCCCGCAGAGGACCTTTGAGATGTGGATCCTGGATAGGGGCTTGTGGGTGTCAGGCAAGATGAACAGACAGGTATGTTGGGAACCGGAAGTCGATCCAACATACCGTCACAAGGACTTCACAGGGCAGAGGGGGTGGTGGTGAAGTCCCTCCATCCACGCCTGGAGCACCATGGGGTCCAAGGAGTGTCCTTCCCTCTCATTCTTGGCCAAGAACTTGGGAGAAGGTGCTAGAGAGACCCGTCGCCCATCCTTGGAGAAGACCAGCCAGGGTGCCGGATAAGGGCGTGAAGTTGGGAAGCCCTTAAGCCAGAAGCCATGGCCACCAAAAACAGTGCCTTCCGCAAGCTCTTTTGAGGGGTAGAATTAGTAAAAGGAGGGCCCCGAAGGAGGGTCAGGACTTTGGACAGAGACAAGAAGATCCTTGGTCTCTTCACAGGAGGCCGCTGGTGGAAGTGACCCTTTTTCAGTAAATCCAGGACCCGTCCTCTGATGGTGATGTTAAACCCCAAAGACAAGGGATCCGCCAGAGCAGCTGCATAGGTGGCGACGGTCGGGGCAGCTCTGCATCTGACATGGAACATAAAGGACAAAAAGTCATAAACAAGAGGTAAAGAAATATATGAAAAAGGGCGATTGCGGAGAAAAAGCTGGAAAGCCTTCCATGCCGACTCATACTAGCGGAGGGTGGAATCCCTGGACCCCTTGATGACATCAGAGGAGACTGCAGGCAAGAGGGAGGTGGTCAAGCACGCCTGCAGAAACTCCACGCGTGAAAGCGGAAGGATATTCCAGAGTGACGGACGCCATGGCCCCATACCACCAGTCTGTTGAGAGGCAGAGGGGAAGGACACCAGAGCAGTAGACGTTAGCACCAGGGTTGGGCCTTCCAGAGAGGGGCGATGAGAAGAACTCGGCCCGTGAACGTCTCCAGCTTGCGTACCACCGCCGTCATTACCGTCGTCGCTGGGGGAGGAAAAAGATAAACGAACCCCCATGTGTTCCAATCCATGAGAAAGGAGTCCGGCCCTCCCGTGGCCGTGACCACGCTCTTGGTGATGTACTGTGGGAGCTGATGGTTTTCCGATGATGCAAACAGGTCCACCTCAGGCAGACCGAACAACTCCACTAGATCCGTGAAAACGTCTGGGTCGAGCGACCATTCCACTGAGGAAGTATCGCTGCGGGACAACATGTCTGCCCAGACATTGTCCCTGCCCAGCACGTGCACGGCTGACAGCGTAAGATGGCGCGACGCTGCCAGGTTGAAGAGGGCCTCAGATGTCCTGAGGAGGGAGATCGACCGGGAGGAGCCCATCTTCTTCACACACTGGACTGCCACTACGTTGTCCATGTAGAAGCAGACGTGGAGTTGTCGGAGGTACACCTGTTGCTGAAGGAAAAGCAGAGGCACCGTCAACTCCCTCACGTTGACGTCCCTCTGCACGTCGGCCTGCTCCCAGCGTCCCCGGCCCTGTCGACCGTCGGACGCCTGGAAGCCCCAATCGCTGTCCGAAGCGTCTGTGTAGACTTGGAGCTGCAGCACTGACAGCCTCCAAGGAACCGCAGTCTCCAGAAGGCCCGGAGATAACCACTGACGCAGCAGCCAGTGAAGGTGTGGTGGAACCGGGCTCAGATGGTGCGGGGCCGTCCGCGGAAACACCCTGCTGCCTTCCCACCAGAGCCTCCTGTACCACAGAGGCCCCAGTGGTGTCACCTGGGCTGCAAACGTCAAGGAGCCTATGAGCCTCGTCCACATGCGGTGGGTGAAGGTGGTGGACCAGGAGGCCCTCCTGACCCGCTGCAGGACATTCCTCCGATTGTCCTCAGACAGGCGGATGGTAGAAGTCCGAGTATACCACCACATGCCGAGCCACTGCAGAACTTGAGTGGCCTCGAGAGGAGACTTGGGGAAATTGAAGTGGAGACGGTCCTGGTGGTTGCAGCTTGGGCTTCCTCCCTCGAAGACCCCTGGATGAGCCAATCGTCCAGATACATTATGATTCTGATGTTGACGTCCACCAGCATTGATGCCAGAGTCTTCGTGATCTTGGTGAAGACCCGTGGCGCGATGTTCAACCCGAAGGGCAGGACTGTAAAACGCAGGACACGGGAGCAGTCCTGCACTGCCAGGTAGGAACGGAAATGGGGACCTATCGGCACATGGCAATATGCATTGGCGAGGTCCAGGGAGGTTAGTCAAGAGTGCGGAAGAAGAGACTCACTGAGCTGCTTGAGCATTACCATCCTGAAGTGATGACACTCGATGTGGGCGTTGAGAGCCGAAAGGTCGACAACCAGCCAGGGGTCTTGCCTGTCCCACCGAGGGACCAAGAAGGGACGTGACAGGAAGACAGGGCCGGAATACTTCTCCAGTACCCCATGGAGGAGCATCTCCTGCAATATCGCCGAGAGCTGAGGTGATGTTGAAGAGAAGAGAGGAGGCATCTGTAGACGCCGGGCACGGCCTTGAGCCCACTCCCAGGAGAGGCCCCGACGAACCACCCTGCCCGCCCACGTTCCGACCGGCCACTTGCTGGCCGCGTTGGACAGGCGACCCAGCACTGGGGAGTCACCGCTGCGACCCCCGGGGTGCTGCGGTGGTAGTCCGAAAGGGCTGGCCCGAAGCTCTGTGGGTAGAGAGACCGCCGTCCTGACCCGATGGAGCTCTCCTATCCTTTGAAGAGGACTGGGCCTGGCGAGAAACTGACGGGTAGGGGAGGAATCTGTTGGAGGTCCTCTGGAAGCGCGATGGGTCTTGGTATCGAGGAGGGGCAGCCCGAGATGATGAAGCGCACGCTCTCGCAGAACCTGCACTGCCTGGTGGAGCTCCCCGGTAAACCACTGCAACCTGAGGGGACTGTGCGAGAGCATCCGCCACCGACTGCATAGACCCAAAGGAAGCTCCCAGCGGATTCCCCATGAGAAGGGCTGACTGCGCTGGAGATGGCAGAGGAGCCACGGCTTGCCTCCAGCAGGCTAAGTGGGCTGAGAGAGCCTGAGTGACAGAAGAAGCCATCGCCGCAGCCCCTTGCCAGAGGGCGAAGCAGCAGAGGCAGGAGGTTAGCGCACAGGAGTGATGAGGACACCCGTGCGTTCAGATCCTGCCTCTGTGACAGAACCGTCAAAATCTTCTCCGCCGTCAGCAAGGCCTGAAAAGAGGAAAAGGCATCCAAAGCAAAAGCCTTGTCCTTTTCGGCCTGCCTCACTGTCTCCGACGAAGGGGTAGCCAAGGGAGGAGGAAAGGAGGGTGGAGAACGCGCCGACAGCCAGACTCCCACCCGGGCGTCCAGAGAGTCCCCAACCGAAAGTAGAGGAGTCTTGGGCTTTACAGACGGTCTGGAAACAGGAGCACTTTGGGTCCGTGCCGCCGACTGATCTCACCAGTCCCTGGCCACCTTAAGGAACTGGTCTGCCTTGCCCGCCGTCCATGACACGCCCATCGAGCGCCGCATCGATTCCTCACCCTCGGAGGAAAGGGAAGGAGGAGACAGGCCCGCAAACAAAGAGAGGACTGAGAGGGAGCGCGAGGGCTCATCCACGGTCACTAACGGCAAGGTAGGAGAAGGCTGGGTCGCTTGAGAGAGAGGACGGAAATGCCAGGAAGGAAGGGGAGAGTGGTATGACGTCCCCCAGCACACCTCCTGGCCAAGCACTGGAACCTCCTCCCCCTGGGAGGCCTCATCTCAGCGGAGTAAGATGGCCAACCCGGCGACCTGAGACACCTGCCAATCTGGAGGCACAGGAGCCCGCGACTCCGGCAGAACCTCCAGCTCCAACTCCTCCTCTGAAGGGGGGGCGTCCGAGACAGGGGACGAATCCACCCCGTACGGCTGAGACGCCGGACTAGAGAGGGGAAGTGGTGTAGCAGGGTGAGGGTCCGCCATTACGGGAGGAGCCGAGGACTGGGCACACGGCAGAGGAGCAGCAGAGGAGAGATGGGCCAAAATCCCCGAGAGGAGCTCGTGAATGTTAGGAGGCAGAGGCTCCGAGGGGGGTCCAGGGGGAGTGGAAGGTGGCACCACTGGAGACGGATCCCCGGCCACGGGATCGTGAGGTACCGAAGATGGCCCTGGTACCGGCTTCTCCACGACCGACGAGGGGGGGGAAGGAGCGGCCAGCAGAGGACAGGGTGGACGGGACCGCCGTCCGAGAGCCCCGGCCCATGAAAGCCAGGCAGAAGGCTTCGTCCTTCCAGACTGTGTGCTTCCCCTTCCTCTTGGCCGAACGCTGCACTGCCTCCCACGATCGGCGCAGCGAAGTGTACTGGAGGCAAAGCTTATCCACCTTGCCCACAGATTGGAGGAATTTCACATTTTCTCGGCACTTCTCACACTTGTCAGTGTCAAACAAGAAGTCCTTGGAAACACAAGGACGATGGGGCACACACAAGTCATGGCCATCGCATGAAAACTCATATGCGCACCCTTTGCCATCAGAGGAAAACTGGCACTTGGTAGTAGGCATGATGAACTGAAAAGAAATCACATGTAAAACACTACCTTATCGCTCCCAACACGGGCGTAGGAGACGCACAACACTCGGCGGCGCAAAAGACCGCAATGTGCGTCAAAACGCCATAAAAGTGGCATCAAAACACTGCACACGCACAGAGAGCCAAACAGCAGAGGCCATGAGCAAACACTATGCCCCACACCGAACGAAAATGGCCACTAACGCACTCGAGAACCTTCGAGAACACCTGCTGGGTCCCCCACCATATGGTCACTATAAACACACATAATAAAAGCACCACACTGCACTAAAACACACGAAAAGGGCACAGCACAGTGTAATCCATCCATAAATCCAAGATTCTTGCCAAAAAGCAAGAGGAAAAGCTGAAAAGAAACACCCAGGTAAAACACCAGCTCTAAGAGCCGGCGATACAGGCGCAAGCGAGTGTAGGTCCGGCTACCACGAGCGCTGAAACATGGAATGGCGTCTTCTTATCAGGAGAGTGACCTCCCAGAGATAGAAAACGGGACGTAGGAAGGTCGGGTATGGGGGGTTTGGTTCCTTTTGATAGGGGTGGCTGTGCTATTGTGATTGTAGGTAGGGGTTACTGCGCTATTGTGCTGATTCTATTTTGAGGATAGTGTTTTCCTATGTGCGTGGGGCCTCATTTTTAATGAGATGTTTCAGCATTGTGCACTCAGTTAGTACAGCTAAACCCGCACTGGAGCTGATTGTACCTCAAAATGTGATTTATAAAAGTAGTTTATGTATTTACATTCTCTTTTGTTATTGTTTTATTATGTTTTTTACAATATTTGTTATTTATATATACCTTTTGCTTACCTAAAAACACAAAAAAATTAGGATACTTTTTTTTGGGAGGTCAGAATATATTAATGGCATTTCAGTGCATTTCAATGGGAAATTATTTTTGGAGATATGAGCAATTTGAGATATGAACTCGTATCTTGAGGTGCCACTGTAAATGTATTTTTCTTCTTTTTTTCATTTATTTATTTGTCAACTACTTTTTACTTCCAGTCTCATTTAGTCAATTTTTATTTTTCATTAGTCATAATTTACTAAGATATTTCAATTCATTGATGAAATTAACTAAGTACAACTCAAAATGGATTAGAATTCACTTATAGGATATAATTGCATTACAGAAATTAATAATGTTTAGGAGCCTAACCTAATGTAACCTAACCTTATATGGGCTCATTATATCACTAATTCCTTGATTTATCTTATAGGTTCCAAGCTTAGCAATATCAGGGAGATAATTACACTGCAATGTAAAGGAAGTAATGTGACTAAGAAGAACCAGGAGCATTTATCATCCCTCAACCAAGTAACAGAGGTTGTGTATGACAGTCTCAGTGTCAGTGATGTTGGTGACTTGACAGCTACATTGAGTGCATATCCCAGACTCAAGGGGCTTCAGATCCAACTACCAAAACAGTATGTGGTGAGTTCACTGAATTTTGATTGAATCAAGCCATTCATTCTAAAAGGTGTAGATTTATTGGCAATTACCTTTACTTTTGAGCAGGTGCAGTACAGGGAACTGTCTTATCACAAAGGAACAGGGATAAACCTTTATATGCTGTCAGGTCTCTCTGTGGAACACTGTTCATAAGGAATACCTTCCAGACATTCGATAAATAACAAAAATCTACAAATCTTGAATGCAAACCTTACAAGGCTCAGAAATACTTGTGCTTATAGTTTGAACCTTATAATATAGGTCTCATATGTATTAAGTACAAGGTAAAGGATAGCTCCATTGAACCCATTGTGACAGATTGAGCAGAGGAACACACAGGTGGGGAACTGTTGGAGTGATAAGCCTGTTTTTTGTGATTGCATCTTGCCAACTTAAAAAGAAAATAAAGGTTTCTTATATTAATGATAATAATAATAATAATGATAATAATAATGACAATAATAATAATATGTGGATGTGGGCTATCGCAACAGGGAAAAGGAGAGAACTGAGAAATGAAAATAAGAAAAAAAAAAAAACAAGGGGATGGAAATTGAGAAGAATGGAAAGAGAGTGAGTGACAGGAACCCTGAGGAACTCCACTATTAATAGATTTAGGAGAAGAATAGTGGCTGTCTACCACATCAGAAATAGAATCGTCGGGAAGGAAACTCGAGATAAAGTTGCAGAGAGAAGGATATAAACTGTAGGAGGACAGTTTTGAAATCAAAGCTTTATGCCAGACTCTATAAAAAGCTTTTGATATGTCTAACATGACAGCAAAAGCTTCACCAAAATCTAAATCTCTAAAAGAGGATGACCAAGACTCAGTAAGGAAAGCCAGAAGATCACCAGTAAAGTGACCGTGACGGAAGCCATACTGGCGATCAGATAGAAGATTGTGAGGTGACAGATGTTTAAGAATCTTCTTATTGAGGATAGATTCAAAAACTTTAGACAAGCAAGAGATTAATTCTATTGTGCTGTACCTAAAGAGATTAGGCAAACATTAAGCAAGAAGGAAGGGTAGAAGTCGATAGACATAGTTGAAAGAGTTTGGGCAGGCAAGGTGGAAGCACGGAAGCACAGTTTTTAAGAACAATAAGAGGGACCCCATCAGGTCCATAAGCCTTCTGAGGGTTTAAGCCAGCGAGGGCATGGAAAACATCATTATGAAGCACTTTAATTGTAGGCATGAAATAGTCAGAGGGAGGAGGAGAGGGAGGGACAAGCCCAGAATCATCCAAGATAGAGAGTTGTTAGCAAAGGTTTGAGAGAAGAGTTCAGTTTTAGAAACAGAAGAGATGGCAGTGGTGCCATCAGGATGAAATAAAGGGGGGAAAGATGAAGAATTTAAGTTATTGGAGATGTTTTCGGCCAGGTGGCAGAAGTCTCGATGGGAGTTGGAGTTTGAAAGATTTTGACATTTTGTATATTATGAAAGTGTTTGGGAAGTTAAAGAACTGATTTGGCATGATTCTGGACAGAAGTATAAAGTGCATGAGATTCAGTAGATGGAAGGCTCAAGTACCTTTTGTGGGCAACCTCTCTATCATGTGTAGCATGAGAACAGGCTGTGTTAAACCAAGGTTTAGAAAGTTTAGGTTGAGAGAAAGAATGAGGAATGTATGTCTCCATGCCAGACATTATCACCTCTGTTATGCATTCAGCACACAGAGATGGGTCTCTGATATGGAAATCATTCCAGGGAAAATCAGCATAATACGTCCTCATGTCCTGCCAACTGGCAGAGGCACCTCCACTTTAGGGGATCCTGAGGAGGAAGTGAAAAAATAGGACAAGATACAGAAATGAGATTGTGATCGGAGGAGCATAACGGAGAAGATAGGGTAACAGCATAAGCTGAAGGATTAGAGGTAAGGAAAAGATCAAGAATGTTGGGCATATCTCAAAGACAGTCAGGAGTATGAGTAGGGTGTTGCACCAGTTGCTCTAGGTCATGGAGGACAGCAAAGTTGAAAGCTAGTTCACCAGGATGGTCAATGAAGGTAGAGGAAAGCTAAAGCTGGTGGTGAACATTGAAATCTCCAAGAATGGAGATCTCTGCAAAATGGTAGAGGGACAGAATGTACTCCACTTTGGAAGTTAAATAGTCAAAGAATTTACTGTAGTCAGAGGAGTTAGGTGAGAGATAGACAGCACAGATAAAATTAGTTAGAGATAGACAGCACAGATAAATTTAGTTAGAGAGTGACTATTGAGTCAAAGCTGGATGGTGAAAAACTCGAAAGGTTCGAGAGTGTGAGCTCATATGAGAGTAAGTTAGGTCCTGTGTACATAGACATAACAACCAGCTTTGGAACAAAAATGAGGATAGAGAAAGCAGGAGGGAACAGAGAAGGGGGTACTGTCAGTTGCCTCAGACAGCTGTGTTTCGCTGAAGAAAAGATGAATTTTTGTTGTAATTTTTATTTTTACTTAATGTAAGTGAAGGCTGGTGATGGACAATGTAGAAGAGTAGAGGAGAAGCGTTGGGAGGAGGAGGGAGGCTATTCTTCATAGGACAAGTCACCATCCACATAACAACATGCTTGGCAACTTGGTATAATTCTTGTGAACCCTCTATTGGAGGAAACTTTCACTCTCACTAGATTTCTTATTTTCACCAGTAATAAGCCTCATTGATGCCATTGCAAGTTTTTGAATGATAAACTACAAACAGAATGCAGAAGAATGTTGTTATTCTCTTGACTTCGACACGGCAGCAGGAGTCTAGGGCTGTGCACCTCCATCCGGTATATTGCAATACCAGTGTTTTAGCTTCAGTAATACTGTTATTGCTGGTATCAGAACCATGTGTGTAGCTGATTGCGTACCAGATATTTTTTCAAGTACTAGGTTGAACTTTTGCATTCTGGGTACTGAAAAGTTTGATTTTTAAGAGGTTTGAGTATTGAGGCTTTACTATATATACAGTGGACCCTCAGAGAGAGAGAGAGAGAGAGAGAGAGAGAATGATTCATAGACAAGAATAAATAAAATTAAAAAAAATATTGATATTGCATTTTTGCTGAAAAATGTATAAAACAACTGTTTTTCTCTTCGCCAGGAAATCCAAAGTATTTTTGAAGCTGTATCACAACTATTGTGGCTCAGACTGCACATGCCAGACTCTGAAAAGGAGAAAAGGAAAGGATATGTTCAATCTATCACAAATCTCCATCATCTCACTCACCTGTCCTTACCAGCACATATCCTCTGTGGTTAGTATGATTTATATAGATTTTATAAAGATTGCATCTGGTCAGTTACCAAAGTTAAATTTGGTAGTGTGGTAAAGTTGCTCTGAAATTTTTTGATGAAAGGGTAAAGTTATCTATTTTTGTGTTTGCTCTTTTTAAACTAGGTGAGATAGAATAAAGGACAGTCTTGGAATATTATGAGAGAGAGAGAGAGAGAGAGAGAGAGAGAGAGAGAGAGAGAGAGAGAGAGAGAGAGAGAGAGAGAGAGAGAGAGAGAGAGAGAGAGAGAGAGAGAGAGAGAGAGAGAGAGAGAGAGAGAGAGCTCACTACCATCCTTCACCATGGTACAGCCAGCTTGCCCCTGCCACCAACTAAAGGTCATCTCAAGCAATGTCCGTGGTCTCTGGACTAATCTTGCAAACTTATACCACAACTGTGTGCAACAACACAATGCAGACATTGTTGTGGTGACCGAGACATGGCTAAACAGTGAGATGGAGCCCATATATGGCTGGATGCAGGGCTTCACCCATTGGATGACGAGGGACCACCAGGAGCGAGCAGGAGGTGGAGTGGCTGTCTGCTTCAAGGAAGGAATACAGGCTCAGCTGCTTGACATAGACACGCCTCCACTGATGGAGGTGATATACTTCCAAGTAATGCTGGCAGACCGCTCAGCCCTTCTGCTGTGTGCCCTGTATCCCTCTGCCACGACAAGGGCCTGACTCACTCCTGTACCTGACTGAGACCTTAGACAACCTGATGATGGCACACAGCTACAGCCACATGCTGATTGTGGGGGATCTCAATCACCACCTGGAAAGAGACGCCTACGAGAATCTCCTGGAGGTGCAGGGTCTGACAGATCATGTCACCTTTCCCACACATGAACGAGGTGGGAAGCTGGACCCTGTCATCTCAGACTACCAAGAGGACAGGCTTCAGTGTCATCAGCTGGGGCTCGTGGCTAGCTCTGACCAACACGCTGTACTGACACAGCTGTAAGTGGACGTGGCTTGGGACAAGGCCACCACCCGCTCCATCTGGCTGTGGAACAAAGCAGACTGGGCTTCCCTGCGCCGCGATCTGACCCACACCCTGTGGGCCGCTCTGCTACAGGGAGGGGCAGAGAGTGAAGCACTTGCACTCACCTCTCACCTCCTCGCCCTCCAGAGACGCCACATCCCACACAGGGAATACACCACCAGACTGACGGATCATCCATGGTTTGGCTACCGTTACTGTGTTGCTGCAGAGGCAAAGTACGCTGCCTGGCTCTGCTACAAGAGGAACCCGACTCGGCGCATCAAGGACCTGCACAGGGTGGCATGCAGGAGGATGGTGGAAACTAGCAAGTGGGCCTTAAAAAAAGTGGGAGGAAAGCCTGCGCCAGAAACTGTGGCCCTGGCGTAGGAAACAAAACTTGGTGGTCCCTTGTTAAGGACAAACAGGGAACTGGCTACCAAGAATCCATACCTCCCCTCAGCAAGCAGAACAGTACTGTTGCCACCAGCAGTAAGGAGAGGGCACAGTTGCTGGCTTCCTTGTTTACTGGAAAAATGAAGGTGGGGAATCCACAACAGCCACTGTCTCAGCTGGTCCAGCAGTGCCAGAAGACTGTCACCATGGTGGAAGTTACGCATCAGCAGGTGAAGCGATTACAGGCAACCCCCGTTTAACGAAGGTTCACACAACGAAATTTCGCTATAACGAAGGTTTCATTTTAATACCATCTGCTCGTTTAACGAATATCAAACTCGCTTTAACGAAGTTTTATTCAGGTAATTTTTTCCAAATTTGAAAGCCCCACTGTATCATGCAAGCTGACAGGCTTTCGAATACATCAGGAGCTGCGGGTACTAAGGCCTGCCTCAGGAGAAATCCTGAGACACCTATAGAATAAAGATCAAGATCAAGCCTCTCGTGGACAACACAGGCTCTGCCGATACAAAGGCCTGACTCAGAAGAAATTCTGTGTCACCTGTAGCATCAAGATCTAGATCAAGATCACACGCACCACTCACTGCCCAGTCAAAACATAACAGCGTCACCAGCAGCTCATCTTCCTTAGTTCAACTTACCACCAAAACACCCTGCAATGTGGCCTAACGTTCCTAAGAAGACCAGGAAGTGTCTTACTCTCGAAGTGAAGCTGGGTATTATTCACAGACAAGAGAGAGGCCAGAAAACTAATAACATTGCTTCCCACCATGGCTTGACTCCATCTACTGTCTACTATTTTCAAGTCAAGATACTCTATTAAGAAGGCTAGTGAGACCTCATCTTCCTTGCAAGCTAAAAGAACCACCAGAACTTGTGACTCTACAATGGATAAAATGGAAAGCCTTGTGGAAATGTGGTACATAAGTTTTGTATGCAGTACCATGATGCGCACTTTGTTTACATTCCACAGGTTGCTGGTTAGTGTATTTCCCGTTTCACTCTCCCTCCCTTCATAAAGTTAAGATCATCAACATTATAAAGTTACGTACATACATACATTAGTGTACATTATAATGACTTAAATTAAACTATCTAAATGTTTAACTTCATAATTTTTACTTTCATTAAACCTTTTACTGTACTATGATGCACTCTCACTTTGCTTACTCTCAATGGAAGTTCAAATCAGGGGTTAAACTTGTTATAATCGGTTCGCTTAACAAAGTTTCGCTTAACGAAGTGTTTTTTAGGAACGTAACCCCTATGTTAGACGGGGGTTGCCTGTATTACGAGGGCTCGACACACAGAAAGCCACCGGCCCTGATGATATCAGCCCACACCTGCTGAAGCGATGCTCCCAGGAACTAGCTGCCCCTCTCACCCAAGTCTTCAATACTTGTGTACAGGAAAACGTCTGGCCTTCAGTGTGGAAGGAGGCTCGAGTAGTTCCCATTCACAAAAAAAGCTCCAGGACTGACCCAAAAAAACTACATACCCATATCCTTGTTATCAGTGGTGGGTAAAGTGTTTGAGAGGGTTGTGGCAGAAGTGGTGTGTAGCCATCTCAAGGACAATGTCTTCCTCTCAGACCAACAGTTTGGGTTCAGACCTGGAAGGTCAACCTCCGACATGATGATGCTCCTCACCAGGCAGTGGCAAGACGCCCTTGACGATGGCAAGGACACTGTCGTGGTTGCCTAGGACATAGCAGGAGCATTTGACAAAGTATGGCACAGAGGCTTATTAGAAAAGCTTCATGCTAAAGGCATCCAGGGTGGCTTGTTACGACTCCTGGGAAATTCCCTGCAAGACAGAAGCCTCAAGGTGGTTGTCAAGGGGGAAACATCTGAGTCCCTGCCTATGGAGGCATCACTGCCACAGGGTTCAATTCTTGGCCCACTCCTGTGGAATATCTACATGGATGACCTTCTCCAGCTACTGCCATGAGTCATGCATGGCCTATGCCGATGACTGCACCCTCTCCTATACCTATCCACGCCAGGACAGTGGGCAGGCTGCTGAGGCCATCAATCAGCAGCTATGAGTAATAGAGGAGTGGCGTGCTTGCTGGCAAGTGACATTTACTGCCCTCCCACTCCAAGAAGCCGTCAAGATACTTGGAGTGGAGGTGGATAGAGGGCTGAGGTTTGACAGCCATGTCAAAACCATTGCCAAGAAAGTCTCTCACAGGATCTCTGCTCTGAGAAGGATGGCCAGCTTCCTCGACAGGAAGGGGAGACTGCTGCTGTACAAGGCACAGGTACGGGCCCACCTGGAGTACGCACCACTCTCCTGGATGTCCTTGTGCCACCACACACAGAAGAAGACTGGACAGCATCCAACGCTATGCCTTATGGCTAGTAGAAGCAGCACTCCCACCTCACCCAGATCCTGTGCATCCTCTCGATTCTCTGGAACACCGCAGAGACGTGGCAGCGATTGAAGGCACAGGTGCAAAAAGTGCCACATCTGGCAAGGCTGTGTCATCCTCTAAGAGTCTCCACACAGAGCAGCATGAAAATGGTGCTCAATGGTGGTGACACCGTAGAAGTGCTGCATTCCCATGGGTGTCAGCACCAATGCACCTTCGCAGGATACGTCTCCAGGATGTGGAATTTGTTCACAGCCACGGTGCTTTACGTCCAGGAGATGAACACTCAGTGTTAAACTGATGGCTCGTTAGTGGAAGCAGACACTGCCAACTCTTCTGACACTCATCGTTACGTAACACTTAGTGCAGTGTAGTGTAGTGAAAGTGAATAGTGCTCCATTTATATGCTGTCCATTTTTTATATTATCTATCTTCAGAGTTTTGTAAATACAGTATTCGCCCGCGTATCCGGATCGCCACTATCCGGAATTTGCTACTATCTGGAGCTGCCCACAAGCATATTCAAACATACCGCATGAGCAGCGCTTAAGGTGGCGTCACAGTAACATTTTTTCCGTTGTCTTCAACGATTTCCGTTGGTTTTTTTACTGTTCTGTCAATTCTTTCTGTCGTCTTGAGCCAGATGGAACACACCGTTTTCCTCTAGTGACAATTTTTAGCCAAATTAAAATCTATGGTTTCTAACCAAAACTTTTATAATAAAATTTATTTTCTTGCTAATTGGAATGATGCTATAATCTCAACTTAATAGCATCTTCATAAGTAGATGTAAACATATTTTTGTGTGTATATACAGTAATACTCCGCTTAACGAACAGGATAGGGGTTGTCAAAGCTGTTCGTAGAGCGAAAATCCCTTAAGCAGACGTAATTTTTCCCATAGGAAATAATGGAAATAGGGGGGATGCATTCTGGGTTAGTCCCCAACATACCACATGGGTTGAAAAAAAAAAAAAATCATATAGACGTTTGGCAGCATATTGGGCCACCGGTTTACCACTACTTTTATGAAGTCATATGAGTCATTGGAAGTTAGAGGAGCTACGTACAAATTCTCTCACATTCTCGCATTTAATGTTCACAAAACATTTCTGTTAGCTTTTTGGAGCTGGATCCAAGATTCTTTAACGTCAGAGCAACCTCTTGCAGCGAAATGGCATCCATGAACGCTTGGAGGGACGGTGACAAGGTTGCTTTCAGGTTGCTCTGAGGTTGCTGGGAACACCACCTCTGGAGGTGTCATTTGTGTTCACAAAACAACATTTCTATTAGCTTTTTACAAACCTTGCCCCAAGAAAGGATTGTTTTGTAATGCATAAAGTGAAATCTTACATGGAATACCAAAAAATAAAGCAAAGATGAGATGAGCCACAGACGAAGCAGGAGACTTGCGGCGACTCGGCCGCTTCTTCTTCTTCTTGTGATCCTTTTAGCCTGCGTGTTGTCTTTCCCCATGATATTTGTTTCCACTTCTCTATTGCCTGCTATAATGGATATAATATCTTAGTATTCATATACGCTCATGCCATGAGGATAACCTTGACTCCGTGGCACTGAATGACAGTTATTTATTAATGAAATACCGCGGTATTTCATTAGTAATTTACTTACACTCAGTGCCACGGAGTCAAGGTTATCCTCGTGGCATGAGCATATATGAATACTAAGATATGATATCCATTATAGCAGGCAAGAGAGGAGTGGAAACAAATGTCATGGGGAAAGACAACACGCAGGCTAAAAGGGTCACAAGAAGAAGAAGAAGCAGCCGAATCGCCGCAAGTCTCCTGCTTCGTCTGTGGCTCTGCTTTATTTTTTGGTATTCCATGTAAGATTTCAGTTTAAGCATTACAAAACAATCCTTCCTTGGGGCAAGGTTTGTAAAAAGCTAATAGAAATGTTTTGTGAACATAAATACATATATAAGACACCTCCAGAGGTGGTGTTCCCAGCAACCTCAGAGCAACCTGAAAACCAACCTTGTCACCATCCCTCCAAGCGTTCATGGATGCCATTTCGCTGCAAGGGGTTGCTCTGACGTTGTTAAAGAATCTTGGATCCAGCTCAAGGAGTGTTAGAGACAAAGGCGGGGAGCCAGCCAAGCACAGCGAAACTACCGCGTTCGGTCCCTCACCCGGCAAATTCAAACCCAGAAAAGTCGCTAAAACGGATGTGGTTGTACGTTATGTGGATTTTTGGTCTAACTTTATATAGTACGTTAAACCGGAAATTCGTTAAACGAACGTTCGTTAAGCGGAGTATTGCTGTGTGTGTGTGTGTGTATATATATATATATATATATATATATATATATATATATATATATATATATATATATACACAGTAAGGTCCCGAGTTACGTCAGAGTTACGTTCCTGAAACATGACATAAGTCGATTTTGTACATAACTCGAGTTTTTGTACTTTCAAAGCATATTATCGAGTTTTCAACCAATAATTTTTTATGGTTATTCAGGTAAGTAAAAGGTTATATTGTTATATTGGTATATTATTTACAACTATGTAGGAATATATTGATTAGGGCATGACGAAGGACTGCAGGTTGCCGAGAGGGGCGGCCTGAGGCCGCCAGGAGGGTGGGCAGGTCGAATGCTGTGACGCCCAGTGCGGGACGGCTGGGAACTTTGTGGAGTGTGGTAGGAGTAGAAGCATTATATAAGTAAAAGGTTATATTGTTATATTATTTACAAGTATGTAGGAATATGAAACACAAGCTTGTTTTTGTTGTTGATTAGGGCCACGAACGCGAAGGACTGCATGTTGCCAGAGGCGTGGACGCCTAAGGCCGCCAGGAGGGTAGGCAGGTCGAATGTTGTGACGCCCAGGGTGGACAGCTGGGAGCGTAGTGCAGTGCGGTGGGAGTAGAAGCGTGGGCAGCGGAGCAGGAAATGCAATAGGGATCAGCAGACAGGCACAGACGGTGCAAGTGACCTGCAAGTGTCGTGTGGCCCAGACGAAGGCTCCGGAGTTGTTATTGTTGTGATAGGTGTGCGAGCCCTCAAGGTCGTCAACCTCCCCGTTGTCATGGTAACGGGCTTCCCATTTTCTTCTTCATTCCTTATACACAGCTGCTGCCTCCCTTCTCATGTCTTTTAATTATGTCCACTTTTTCTTGTAGCGTAATGGTTTTCCTTTTCTTAGCATCACTGCTATCACTCAGTTTACTTTTTTGGTGCCATTGAGCAAGATACTAAGATAGTCACCAAACGCAGATGTAGGAACACTCTTGCCAGGGGCGACGATGTGGTGGAACTGAGGTACATAGTGTGTTATTGTATTCAAGCGTGAGGTGGGCGGTGTGGCGGATAACCACTAGTGACGCCTGGCGGCCAACAATAACAATAAACCCCGCGCTTTACGATTTATAAATTTTCAATTTTTAAAATTTTAAATTGCCTTATAGTGGACTGACGTAAGTGCGAGTTTGACATAACTCGAGACCGACGTAACCCGGGACCTTACTGTATATATATATATATATATATATATATATATATATATATATATATATATATATATATATATATATATATATATATATATATATATATATATATATATATATATATATATATATATATATATATATATATATATATATATATATTGTTACGCCCGCCCGTAACATACTCCACTACCCTCACCTCCTCCGCTTGCTACCTCATTCACCACCTCTCCACCTCCCTTCCACATCACCGTCTCATGAACCCTCCACGTCACCGTCTCATGAACCCTCCACGTCACTGTCTCATGAAGCCCCGCTACTGTCCCGAAGTTGGATTCACGCGGCCCCATTCAACTCAAGCGGAACTGTTAAGCCAGCTCCCTGATTTTTGGAAGTCAGTCGAGGTCAAGGCCTCAACCAGTGAACACAACGCCTCTTGGAATACCGTGGGATCCACATCACCCAGCACTTCACCACTGCGACACTTCATAAGTATCACTTCCCCTCGTCCCGTTTTTTCCACATTGCCTCCATATAGGATTAGTATTATTGTTAGGTATTGTTGAGTTCTTTGTTATATTTATTTGTGTGTTATATTTATATGTGTATGTCATTTTCATGTGTGTTTTGTTATTGAGTTATTAAATAGCTTCTTAAGTGCCCCCTTTGCATATCCTCACCCATTGAACCTGCAGTGTTTTTTTTTTTCATTGTCATTGTTCACCGGCTCCCTGATGCCAATCTTACTCATTTAACCGGTGAATGTAACATATATATATATATATATATATATATATATATATATATATATATATATATATATATATATATATATATATATATATATATATATATATATATATATATATATATATATATATATATATATATATATATATATATATATATATATATATATATATATATATATATATATATATATATATATATATATTGTTCCAGTCTAGCAGCAAAAAGTGGTTCAGTTGTTTGTTTACATTTGTCTGTGAGATGCTCCAAGGCAGAACTTCCTAGTATCAAATGGCCAAGATGAGCTGCTCTGTTGTTTATGAGTTTATTTTTTTTATGATTAAATAACCTTTCTGTCAGGAAGTCATTTTTAAATGTCTTGTGTGATTGTGTCATAGCCTAAATCAGGCCCTACACAGTACGTGGCCAGGAGTCAAGTAGGGAGGTGTGTCATTTAGCTCAAATTTTTGCCTGACAGGTAGAAGTTGACGAGAATTAGAATGAGAAACATCAAGAAGAGAAGACAACTAGAAACAAACAAACAAATGTATCGTTGGGAGACAGCTGGACTTTCAATTCTGGCCTCCCCTCTCCCATCCATCATTTGTGTTACCTTCACCTCCAAGACCCTGCCTCACCCATGCTTCACTGCCAGGCTTCTCCACCATCTCTCTATATCATAAGACTGTTATGATCTTTTCAAACACTTTTTTTTCTTACTGCCTTCATCATCACAACTTTACATGACATAGTTCTCACAAGAACACTATTACAAAAAAATTATGTTCAGACAAAGGTAGAAAGCTGTACCAGACAAATAATAAATACTTCACTATCATTATCTCACTTCAGCACACTAATAATGACTCAGGTAGTGTCCAGTTCAGCAGTGAAACAGCAGATTGCCATGACGCTGCTGATGGCATCTTCCCAACCCTCACATTTTGTAGAGAAGCAGGTATCTAATATGTTATTCTATCATTCTCAAGGAAGTCATTATTGTAAACACAATCATTTAATGTGCTTTCATTCATTGTTTTATTACCCATTTGGGTTATGTACATGTTTTTTCTCAATTTATAATGGGTTGGGAGAGGAAATTCCGCGTATCCGGATATTTTGCGTATCCGCCAGGGCCTTGGCTGCTATAATCCGGATACACAGGCGATTACTGTACTGTAAACATATACGTAGATAGTAGTACCCTTAGAATAGGTAGCACAAGGGTACATAGTCCTTTGTACTAAGTTATGTTTAAATAAGAAAAATAAAAAAAAGAGAGACAGAGAGAGGGTATTGGCTAATGGAAAGAGATTGTAGTGGATCGCTCAAATGAAGGAAACTTGCTATGGCCACCGATTCAGGAAGTTCCAAGAAAAAAAGATGTAAGGAGTTTACTGGACTGTATAGAAGTCTTATTATGTATTAAGTGTTTTAGTAATTGCCACAGTGCACCAAGACCTGCTAGTTTAATATCACTTATGCAGCACTCTTCACCCTTGCTTACTTTGTCAGTTTCTGACACAATTGATGCCTTTCAAATATGACAAATGCCAGCCTTTCAGTAAGGTTATGAAATAGCAGATACAGCATGGATTGAGAGTTAGGATCTGGTAAAAATAATGTAATTGTAAATCTTTACTGTACTGAAGAAATTTCTTGATACAGTGCTTACTCCAATTTTGCGAGAAATGGGGCGGCATTGTGAGTCGCAAATTTGGAAATCGCAAAATTGGAAGTATTATTCCTATGGGAAAAATTGAATATGGTGGATCCCTCGTCCATGGTCGCCTAATTTTTCAATATTTTCCTAGTATTTTGCCCATATTTATATGGAACTGAACAGCATATAATAAATAAAAGGGTTTACAAGGATTATCCTTATGAAAAATAAATTAAATGAGGCTTTACCTGGAGACGATAAGTTTTTACAGCTTTTTCAATTTTCTCACTGTTTTTAAACACCATTCTCACAGTTGATTCTCCACACCAAACTCTCTGGAAATACCACAGTTCCTTTTTCCATCTCTTTTCATCTTAATTATCATCATCTTCTGCTCCAAAGTTAGCCTAATGTTTTTCTTGGTTGGTGGCGCCATGTCACACAAAGTCGAGCACAAGGATTCCTCCAAATTTGCAGAGAGAACTAACTCCGTGGAGGTGTACGTAAATAAATGGAAGGTGGGAGGGAGCGGGGCAGTGTTGCCAGATGAGCTTCGTTGAATTACCGCCAGATTTTTATGAAAACTAGCCAAAAACCACCAAACTATGATAAATATAATGTAAATATGATAATAATATAGTATAATATGATAATAATATAGTATAATATGATAAATATGAATAAATTAATAAAATACTGCCTATATAATACAGTAATATATA
Source organism: Portunus trituberculatus (assembly GCF_017591435.1). NCBI lineage: Eukaryota > Metazoa > Arthropoda > Malacostraca > Decapoda > Portunidae > Portunus > Portunus trituberculatus. Next base: position 12,596,189 of record NC_059263.1, on the reverse strand, counting down.
ATTTGCGGGAACGCTCTCTCTCCCGCCACCACTCGCAATATTGGGAGAAAGGAGCAAGATGGGGAAATTTAGAAAATGGCAATTTTTGGTCTTTGGTCGCAAAATTGGTGTATCGCCAAATTTGAACTCGCAGAATTGGAGTAAGCACTGTACTTTATTCCTTTGTACAATTGCAGGTTTTGTGCTCAAAGTTGTTTGCAGCAAAGGTGAACTGTACTGATAAATCAAAGTAATGCTGAAATTATGTTTGAAATCAGAACATATACATCTTTTCAGAAACATGTAGCACAGAGAAAGCCTATGCAGCACCAGCATTACCTCATGCAAGCACCCCAAATTTCAAGAGGCCCCGCTTAGGAGTCAGCAATAAGGAAGATGCTGATGCTGGAATCTTGAACCTCATAATTGATAACTGCCCACACTTGACCTTGCTGGAGATTGGGGTGGAAGATGCACCTTTCAAGTATGTCAGATACAAAATATATGCTTCTTTTTAAACATCAACGTATACTTCTTATTGTCAGCCATTTATGCTTTTTAATTTTGTTATGCTCCTCTTACATGAGTTTCCTTATAATGATAACATAAAAAAGCTTACTTTTTTTGTAGAAAATACTGTTTAGTTTTAAGAACTACATATATATCAAGTATATTCTAGAGCCACAAAGAATTTTGCAACTCATTTTTGTAGAAAATACTATTTAGTTCTCAAAATTACAAATGTACCAGATATATTGCACAGCCACAAAGAATCTTGTAATTCTTTCATATTTCATAAACGAAGATGTCAGCTGGGTAACCAATGCAGCTCTGGGGACAACATCATTACTGTTACTGTGTGATGTGTAGTTGAAGGCAATATTAGATTATGAAATAGGCCTCCATTCCGTATCACTAGACATAATCTAAACTATTTTAACAGCTTCAGATTCAATGATATGACACAATCTTCTTTGTCCAGTCACTGCCCAGATATGAGAGTAAGCAAACGTATTTGTATGTGAAAAGCAAAGTAAGGTGCAAAGATGTGAGTTTGTGGAATATAGTTGGCTGGTCTTAAGCCTAAATGTACTTTACTTGTTGAGTCCAGTGATAAAGCCTCCATTTATTAAATAGATCAAATGTCCCTGGGACCTTCTCTGGACCTGTTATACATATTGTTTTGTAGTAATGTAATGGGAAGTTTTCAGAAATAGTGGTTGTCACCAGGTGGCAGCACAGTATGTGTCCTGTTCGCTTTTACAGGGGTAATATAGAACATACCTGCAGTGTCATTATAAACACAGAGATGCAATAATTCGTTATAATATGTTTTTTCTACGTAATTCCTTCTAAGTAGTAACACAGGCAAAAGCAAACCCTATCCATGAACAAATGTAAATAAGTTGATTTTCTCGTGAACTGGCATTGAGGTTTGTTTGGTCATCTCCACATTTCCCAAGGAGTACACCCTTGATGGGAAGTGTATTAATCCAGTCCACAGTAAACATGAAGACAACATGTCTGTGTCACTCAAAAGTCCAAACCACGCAGCTCAATTTACTAGTATATGGAAGCAACAATTCTAATTAAGAATAGGCAACTCGAGTATCCTGGCGAGAGTGTTTGCTGTCTAACCCAACCTAGGCTGACCACCTGTTTAACATAAACACTTTGTTGGACAAATAGTTAATTCCTGCTGTAATGTCCATGCCATTGTGTCATGAAGAGGAGGAAAGCTTCACATATTCCTCTCTCTTCACTCTGAGGCTGTTTTGATCTTGATCTTGATCTTGATCTTGATGTTACAGGTGACGCAGGAATGACTTCTGCGTCAGGCCTTTGTATCGGCAGCGCCTGTAAGGAAAATACGAAAAAAAAACACAAACAGCAAGGAGGACAATCATCATCTTTCACACCACTAGTTCCTGCATCTAGCACGCCACATTCTCTCCAGGAACTCTTTTACAGCCTCAATCATCCTTCCATTCATATCCCCAGAGTCCCAGCAGCACCACCATCCATTCCCTTCCTGCCATCTCCACTCTGTCATGCTCCAGCTCCCTCAGCACCACTTGCATCATGTCATACCTGTCTCTGGCATACTTCACACACTCCAGCACCACATGCTCCACCGTCTCATCCTTCCCCATGTCACACATCTGGCACACTTTGCTGCGGGACTCAGACCATCTATAATTCCTTGCATTCACATCCATGCACTGTGTCCTAGCTCGGAAGAGAAGATCCCCACCCAGGCTTCCATCATACCACTTTTCATACATTGGGGCCTCTTTCTCTATACCATTCCAAGGTACTCTTTGCTCAATCCTATTCTTCCAGTCACTCAGTCCCACACCTTTCACTACTCTGTCTATCTCACTCCTCCACTTCCTTACACCCCATTCTCTACCCTCTCCATTTCTAACGATCATACTCCAGTCCTTCTCTAAGTGCCTTCCTTCTACCTGCTGAAAAGCCCAACTAGCTATTAGGCCACTCTTCACCACCATCCTGACACACTTTTTCCCCACTTGCTACTCCTGACATTCCACAGAAACACTTTTCTCACTATTCTAGCATCGTTCATTCGCTCTAACCTAGCCTTATACCTTAGGGTCGCTTTTACATACCTTTCTCTAAAAGTGCTCCAACCCATGTCTCCCCTAAGGGCCTCTACTGCTGCATATCTAGGTGCATTTAGTGCCATTCTTGCAACTCTATTCTGCCCTATTTCTAACTTTTCTAGTTCACTTTCATTCCATGCAGTCACATCCATACCATACATGATGCTCGGAACAGCCACGCTCTTTCAAACTTCTCGCAGCACGTCATATTTACTCGCTCTCATCCTTGCTGCACTTCCTAGCCGACCTACCCACTGACTCACCATGCTTATCTTCTCATTCTTTGTCTTCACGCAGCCAACCGGACTCATCATAACATAACATAACATAAATAATAGGATAACAAAGGGCCACCAGGGCCCATCTAGGTTATCCTGTATCAGTTGCACAGCGACCTCGTCATCAGTACTTAAAGATACACTTACAAGTACACAATACATTATATACTAATTCTAAATATTTGGCCCATTAACAGGGCTAAGTCCTGCAGCAAAATCCTCTACAATTTGTGGTCCCCATACATGGGGATCATGTCTTGTTTAACTATAGTAAATTTCTTATAAAACTATCATGCAGTGCTATACATAATTATAAATCTAATAAATTTAAGTGCTTATCTAATGTTTTTAAACATTGTCAAACTAGTGCTATTTACAACCGTCTCTGGCAATGCATTCCAGAAGTCTACCACCCTATGACTAAAGAAATATTTTCTTATATCTAACCTGCAGCCTTGCTTTCTAATCTTCCTGCCATGATTTCTAGTCCTATTTCCCTCCTCTAAGGTAAAGAAAGATCTCACATCTATGTAGTTTGTATCTGAGAACATTTTAAATAACTATCATATCCCCTCTTATACATCTCTCAAATGAAAATATGTTTAATTTCCTTAATCTATCTCTATACTCCAGGCGCTTTAATGCTGGTATCATCCTAGTTGCTCTTCTCTGAACTGCTTCTAACATTTTGATATCCAGCATATAGTGGGGTGACCAGGCCTGTATGCAATACTCTAAATGGGGCCTAACATAGGAATTATATAAGCTACGCACCACTTCCTTACTTTTATAACTAACATTTCTATTTATAAAACCCAGGATCCTATTTGCCCTATTTCTTGCTTCTAAACATTGCTTTGAAAATTTCATAGTCCTGTCTATCACTACTCCTAAATCCTTTCCTTCCTCTACTGCCTCTAGCCAACATCCCTCCATCTCATAGTTAAAGTTTGTGTTGTCTTTACCTAAATGCATAACCTGACACTTTTTAGAATTAAACTCCATCTGCCACCTGTCTGCCCATGCTATCAGCCTGTCCAGGTCTCGTTGCATTCTGTAATTGTCCTTTTCACCCTGTACTGCACATGCTATCTTAGTATCATCTGCAAATTTTGATACTTTGCTACTAATTCCTATATCTAAATCGTTGATGTACACCAAGAAAAGAAGAGGTCCTAGCACTGATCCTTGGGGTACCCCACTAACCACTTCCTTCCACTCAGACATTGCCCCATTTAATACTACTCTCTGTTTCCTATCAGAAAGCCATTCACTAATCCAATCAACTAACCTACCCCCTATCCCATGTAGTCTCAATTTGTACACTAGCCTCCTATGCGGTACCTTATCAAACGCCTTGCTAAAATCTAAATATATAACATCTATGCTATTTCCATCATCTAACTCCTTGGTAATATATTCTAAGATATCGAGCAAATTTGTAAGACAGGAACTCCCTGATCTAAAGCCATGTTGGGTATCTCTAATTAATCTATTCTCATTTAAGTGCTCCCAAATACTACCCTTAATGATTTTCTCTAGTATCTTACATACTATACTAGTTAAACTGATCGGTCTATAATTAATCGCATCATCCTTCCTACCTTTTTTAAATATTGGAGTAACATTAGCTAACTTCCAGTCCTGAGGTATCTCAGCAAACCTAAGTGATCTTTCAAAGATTAACTTAAGTGCTTCAGAAATACTGTCTACACCCTCCCTAAGTACTCTGGCATGTAGCTCATCAGGACCACTAGCTTTCCTATCGTCTAGTTCAAGAATAAATTTCCTAATAATTCCCGGTTTTATATAAATATTTTCTAAAGCTTTTAAACTACTCGTCGCACTGTTTGTAACAGGATTTCCTATTCTTTCCCTAGTAGATACTGAAGAAAATCCACATCCCCAGGTACTTGTATTCATCTGTCTGTTGCATCTCGTTCTCACCTAGTCTCCACACTGAGTTCCTCTCATCCTCTGACCCATTCACAACCATTACCTTGCTCTTTTCACTGCTAAACCTCACTCCAAAGTCTCTTCCATACCCATCTACAACATCAAGCAAACTCTGAAGCTCTTCTGCCGACTCACTCATAACAACAACATCATCTGCATACAAGAGCACACATATCTTATCATTCCCCACATTTACACCTGCATTCATTCTCCTCAATCTAGCAGCCAGTTCCTCTGTATATAAGCTAAAGAGGGTTGGTGATAATATGCAACCTTGCCTAACTCCTCTTTCACTTTTCACCCAGTCTGTCTCTACATTTCCTAGTTTATACTTAGCTCTTGTATCCACATACATACTTCGCACTATGTTAACTATCTTTGAACTTAGCCCAATCTTTTCTAGCACTCTACCTAGCATTTCTCTGTTCACCCTATCATATGCTTTCTCTATGTCTAGAAAACCTAAGTATAACTTGCTACCATCTTTCTTCTTTCTCTCAATCAATTCATTCACCACAAACATATTGTCTTCAGCTCTCCTGTCCACACGGAACCCATTTTGCTCTTCACCTAACACTCCATCTCTCTCAATCCATTTACACAATCTTTCATTCAGAACTGCACTGAACACTTTTCCTACTGTGTTAACTAACGCAATTGGCCTGTAGTTTTTCAACTCATTCTTACTCTTGTACCCTCCCTTATGCAGCAAGGTCACCCTGCATTCATTCCACATTCTCGGCATTCTCTCCTCCACCCACACCTGGTTAAACAACTCAGTCATCCTATCAATCACAACCTCTCCTCCATTTTTGTACAATTCATAAGGTATCTCATCCAGGCCTGCTGCCTTCCCATTCTTCTGCTTCTTCACACGTTTCTCCACCTCCTCCCTGCTGATCTTTTCATTCAACTCATCTGCATCCTTTCTCTCCAGTGTCACACGCCCTTCACCCACATCAAAGACCTCACCTACACCTCCAATCTCTTCCCAAAACTCTTTTATTGCCCTTCTCATTTCTTCCTTATCAGTCACCACTGCCCCATTCACCTTCAGGCTCTCCACATTCTCACTGTCAGGCATCCCCTCACCCCTCAGGAATCTGTACCATTCACGACCACCTTCCACACCTTTCTCTCTAAGGGACTGAATCACACTTTTCTCACATTTAACTTTAGCATTCATTATCTTTCGCTTTGTCGCTCGTTGCTGACTCACATACGCTGTCCATGCATTCAGGTACTCACTTTCAGCCTCCTCACTCTCATGTCTCCTCTTTCTTAACTGTCTGCACACCCTATTCAGTCTCTTCCTTTCCTTCCTAGCATCTCTAATCTCATCATTCCACCAAGGCCTACTTTTATGCTTTCTAGTACTTGTTCTTACATACCCTATCTGACTGGCTGCTGCATTCTTCACATTCTCTACAAATCTGTCATTCAGTTCATCCACACCATTCAGGCTCTCATCCTCCCATCTTCTCTCACTCAAGTCTACCTGGAAATTTTCCCATCCTGCATCTCTCAACCTCCACTTTTTCCTCATGACCTTGGCATTTGTTCCATCTCTTCCATTCAACTTACATTCTAGCACCAGCATGTTATGGTCTGAGACTATGTCAATCATCCCATCTTCATCTATCCACATGCGGTCAACAATTTCACGCATTCTCCCATTCACTAGCATGTAGTCAATCGCAGACTCCTGGTTCCTCGCACACCAAGTCACTCGTCCTTCAGCCAGGGTCTCATTCAGATTCTCCAAGTTCATCTCATTCACAAGTGATATGCTTAGTCTTTGCTTGATTGTTTTGCCGTGTCTTGATCGTGATGAAAGCAATGCTAAAATTTCCATGAAAATAACTATACCCATATATCACGATATTACTGAGTAAGCTGAGTCATACTATATAGTACAGTTAACAATTTTACCTTTTTCATTGTCCAAATTAATAGATTTTAGACTTGTAGTATGCTACATTTAAGATACTGATAGCAGTATTACAAGATAATTACAAAAAAATATTTGTGTTTTGACTGACTTCTCCCAAAATTATCCGTACAGGATATCTAAAAGTAGATACAGAATGTCAACAGTATCATCGTAATCAATGTTCTATGCATCTGTATGTGCCTGGGATTTAATGTAACAATAATTTAGCTCATGTCAGCAAGGGACATGTAGCAGCGGTGACATCTGGTGCATTAGTTCTGAAAACTCCCCATTAGCAGCAACTCCTTGTTGTGGTGGCTGAATACTTGGCTTAGTGATGAATAATATCTTTCCCCACTTGTCTGTGGGCTGTGTGTTCCTGGCAATGATCCTCCAGCAAAAAGGTCAAATCTTGGACATGGTGGACCGTGGCATGAAAGTAATAGATGTGGCATCCTCCTTTCAGGTGAATGAGTCCACCATTAGGACCATTCAAAAGAACAAAGAAAAGATCAGGCTGTCCCTGAAAGTTACAGCAGGTGATGCTTTGAAGGTGACTTGGGTACATAGTTATTGCCTGGGGATAGGTTAGGTGGAAAAATAGTGGAAATTTGGGTGGTCTGGAACCAGTTAGAATTTTATCCATAAGATTCCTTTATGTTTTCGGAGGTACCTAGCACAGAAGTACCGAACACGGGAGTTTTTGGTACCTATTAACCGTGCTATGTACTGCACCTGTGTGTATGTGTGTGTGTGTGTGTGTGTGTGTGTGTGTGTGTGTGTGTGTGTGTGTGTGTATTTACCTATTTGTGTATTACAGGGCCCGAGCTAAGCTCTCTGTGTCCTGTCTCCTTGTCCATTCCTGTCATATCTCTCTTTCATCAGATTGACACACACCGCGTCAATGACATGACTGCTCAGTTTATTCCACTTATCAATGCTATGATGCGGGAAACTGTATTTTCTCACGTCATTTAGACAGATGTCCTTTATTAGCTTTTTTCCATGTCCTCGGAGATGATTACTTGTGGTCACCTTTATCAACTCTCTATCCAGTATGTCAATCTTGTTCACCAATTTATACATAGTTATCATGTCTCCTCTTGTTCTTCTCTCTTCTAATGTGGTCAGCCCCAGCTTCCTCAGTCTATCCTCATAGTCTAACTACCTGAGTCCTGGTACCATCCTTGTTGCCAGCCTTTGTACCCTTTCTACCTTCTTCACATTTTTCTTCATATGCGGTGACCAGACACATGCTGCATATTCTAGCTGGGGTCTTATTAAGGTACATAATATCTTCTTCATCATTCCTTCATCTAGGTAGTGGAATGCAAGGCCAATATTTTGAAGCATGTTGTATGTTTTCAAAAAAATCTTGTTAATGTGTTTCTCCGGTGACAAAGTGTTTTGCACGGTTACTCCTAAGTCTTTCTCCTCATTGGTCTCTTTAATTTTCTCATCACCCAGTCTGTAATCCCAGTTTGGTCTGTATCTACTTCTTCCCATTTTCATAACATGGGTCTTGTCTATATTAAATTCCATCTGCCACTCTTTACTCCACTCATATATTTTATCAAGATCTTCCTGTAACTTGTTACAATCTTCCACATTCTTTACTCTCCTCATAATTTTAGTATCGTCCGCAAACATGTTCATATAACTGTCAATTCCTACTGGCATATCATTAACATAAATAAAAACATGATGGGACCCAGCACTGACCCTTGTGGAACTCCACTGGTTACCTTCTTCCACTCGGACTTCCTTCCTCTCACCACTGTTCTCATTTCTCTTCCCATTAAGTAATTTTCCATCCATTTTGCTAGTTTATCATTTACTCCTCCAGTCATCTTTAGTTTCCACATCAGTCTATTGTGTGGTACTTTATCAAAGGCCTTTCTCAAGTCCAGGTAGATAGCATCCACTCATCCCTCTCTATGTTGTAGTATGTCAGTCACTCTTGAATAAAAACATAATAAATTGATACACACGATCTTCCTTTTCTGAAACCAAACTGCCTTTCACTCAGAATGTTTTCACTTTCTAGATACTCACTCCACTTAGCTTTAATTACTTCTTCACATACCTTGCACAATATACTAGTCAACGATACTGGTCTATAATTTAGCGGTTCTATTCTACTACCATTCTTATATATAGGCACAATGTCAGCTCTTTTCCACTCTTTCGGGACTAATCCTGTTTGTATGGAGGTTTCCACAATATCAAATAAGGGGTTCAACAATTGATCCTTACATTCTTTTAGCAACCTCCAAGATATGCCATCAGGCCCCATTGATTTATTAATATCCAGATTGCTTATAATTTTCCTTACATCTTCCTTAGTAACCATGATGTCCTGTATTTGCTTTATTTCCGTAGGCCTTCCTCCCATAAAATGCTCCTCCTTTGTAAACACTTTGCAAAAGTTGTCGTTCAAAATTTCAGCTATCTTCAGCATCTTCATATACTTCTTCCCGTTTTTACCTTTTCTATTGCCTCCCTTTTATTTAGTTTTCCATTTATGAATTTGTAAAACATTTTGGGTCACTATCACAGTTTTCCACCACCCTCTGTTCATATTCCTTCTGTGCTGTTCTCCTTACTTCAACATATCTATTCCTTGCTGTTTTGTAGCCTTCCCTTGATAATACATCACTGTTTTTCTTAAGTTTCTTCCATGCCTTTTCTTTGTTCTTTTTTGCTTCTTCACAATTTCTATTAAACCACTGTTTATTATTTAAAGTCCCCTTTCTGTAATATGGCACAAACTTTTTCACAGCAGAGTTATACAAATCCATAAATTTATCGTACTTCAATTGCATATCTCTTTCCTGGTATACCACGGACCAGTCAATTTCATTATTGAACTCCCTTATATGGTTATAATTTGTCCTAGTATAATTTAATTTTTCCTCCTTGCGTTCCACAATCTTATTCGTGCTTAATTCTGTATCCAGCTCAAAGCTTAGGACATCATGATCGCTTTTCCCCAAGGGACTTTCATGTTCAATTTCCTCTTTTAGAGAGATTCCTGTGGTAAATACCAAATCCAACCTTGCTGCAACATCTTGTCCCCTGCACCTTGTTGGTGATCTCACCCACTGTGTCATCAAGTTATTTGTTGCTACCTTTAACAATTCTTCTGCCCACTCACCACCTTTCACCACTTCGTAGTCTTCCCACACTATTTCTTTGCAATTAAAGTCTCCAACTATCATCACTCTATCCTTTCTGATGAGTTCTTGCTTCATTCTGTCTAGAGTATTTCTGTCACAGACACCTGTTTTTCATACAAAATATAGCAGTTCCACTGCTCCACATACCTTTTCGCCGAGAAACCACCCGCTTTAGCGCTACGCCTGGCAGCGCGGCGCTCATTGCTGCCGCCAGCACACTGCGTAGGCAACCGTCAGTTATTTCTCGGCGCGCAGAGCGAGTAGACCTGCGTTTCCGCCGCTGCTTCCTTTCTTCCTCGCCTTTTTTTCGCCTTCCTTTCTCCTCCTGTTTCTATGGAGGAAGATTCTAGTGATGTTCCTGTGTCTCTGGGGCTGTCTGTTCCCGTCCTGGAGGGTGTTTTGGCCAGCCATATGGACGCCCCTGCCGGTCCTTCTGCAGTGTTTACGTCTCCTTCGCCACAGCCCACGAGGCGGATTTGCTCTAGGCCTGACTGTTCCAGGGTCTTGGGTAGTGTCCTCCATGATCCTCATTCGGTCTGTATCAAGTGCAGGGAGTTCTGCAGCCTAGGTAAGAGGTGTGATGAGCTGGAGCAAGGATAAGATTCTTACCGCCTACAAGTATCAATGCGGGTTGAGGCGCAAGCGGGAGGCTAAAGCTAACTTAAAAGGTAAGTCTAATGGCTCTCTTACCCGGTCTGGTATCAGCAGTGACACGAGCCATATGTCTGGGGATTCTAGCTCTCAGGTCTCCTCTGCTGGTTCTGTTGGAGGTGTTACCCTTCAGGCAGGCAGTGTAATTTCTCAGGATGAGCTCACTGCTGATGATTCAGCTTCTCAGCAGGGGTCTAAGCCTCCAGTCGCTATAGATCTTTCCCTGTTTTTGGAATCCTGGCAGGAGCAACTCCTTGCTTCTGTTGACAGCCTGGTGTCTTCACGGTTGGGAGAGTTACATAACCCTGTGTCTTCCCTGGCTACTGACCCACCTCTTTCAGCTCTCCCCTCGCCCTCGGACAGAGACCTGATGAAGTTCAGTGTCCTGCCCCCCAAGAGGACAGGGAGAGGGTGGACCAGTGCACTGCTCCTGGCCCCTCCCCCAAGGCCCAGGGTGAGGGCCCAGGCAAGGGTGATGCTCTGTCCCTTCGCCTACCAGGTGGCTTGCCCACGCCTTTTCCACGGGCTGCCACCTATGTCCTTTCGGCCGCTAGGGGCTCAGAGTCAGCCGACCACCCTACATCCTACCAAACCCACTGTCTTATGCCAGAGAGGCGCCAGGACCTCCTCTCCCCTCGAGGTGTGCGTTTCCCCTCTGAGGCTGGTGTCTCCGCTCCTGGAGGCACCCCTCGGACTGCCCGTCTCCGGGGTAGTGACCTTCTCCTCATGGATAGCACTGATAGACAGGTACTCCATGGTTCCCCCCGGCCTTCTTGTTCGGGGTGGCAGGGCCCTGCCTCCTTGTCTCTAGGACCTGCCCCGTCCCTCCACATCCCCGGGGGGCTGGAGGAGGATGAGACCCAGCCCCCATCAGCCTCCATGTACCATCGCATGATGGATTACATCAATTCAGTGTTTGAGGACGCGAAGGGCCAAAGGCTTGAGCAAGAGGGTCCTCTTGCACCCGGAGCTGGTGCACCTGAGTCACAGGGAGGGCCAATTCTCCTCGCTAGGGCTTAACCCCTCCAGTTCTTCAGGGAGCAAGCCAACAATGCTTACCTGAAGGCCAATGACAGGAAGCCGGCTTCTCTTGGTTATCCTTCAGGCAGGTTTGCCAGGATGTACGCAGTATTGGACCAGGAAGGCTCAGGGAAGGCTACTGCCGTTAACCAGGACTTGCACCATGCCTTGAACTCGGGCTCCCGTGAGCCGAGGGTTATCCGTGACCAGCAGGAGGTCGCCAGGATGGAGGGAGTGGTTGGTCGTTCTCTGGACGCACTCAACTACTCTCTTTGGTGCTTAGGTGCCCTTCACCTACTGATGATACTGCATCTCCCCTCACACCTGTTGGATTTAGAGGGACAGCTCTTTAAGGCTGTTCGTATGGCCTTGAATGACATCTGCCGTGATTCTACTTACGTCAATGCCAATCTTCGGGCCTGGAGAAGGGAGTCCTACATTGCCCACCTCAGACTCACCTTCTCTCAGGTGGAGAAGGGCATCCTTAGACGGTCCCCCATCTTTTCTCCTCTCCTCTTTGATGAGGCCAAGCTGCAGGAGGCGTTCCAGTCTTCCAAGAGTAATGCTGCCATGACTCTCCATGAGACTGCTCTCAGGGCCCTGGTTCGTCCACGTCCGGCCACCGGTACTCCCTTGGTGGAGCGCGGTTCTCATTTTCCTGCCCCCTCAGCCTCGAGGCCTCCGGCTGCTCCTCCCCGGCGAGCACAAGTTCGCCCTCGTCTTGGGAATCCTCGGGGTGGATCTTCCGGAACGCTCTCTGCCCGCCCTAGTGGGCAGTCAGAAGGACGGAGGGGTAAGCCCTTTCGGAAATGACAGTCTTTCTCACCATGGGGTGGTGGGGAGCTGTCTGGCCCTTTGCTGGGAGGGTTGGCTCAAGATCGGGGCAGAGGAATGGGTCCTCAGCGTTGTGCGGGAAGGCTACCAGATCCCCTTCTCTTGCCCTCCATCCCTGACCACTCTCTTCGAGGATTGCAGGGGTTATGTCCCAGGGTCACCCAAGGGTCTCGCCCTCGAGATGGAGCTCCAGCGTCTCTGGACAAAAGGGGCTATAGAGGAAGCGCCTCCCTCCCCAGGTTTCTACAGCCATGTGTTTGTCATTCCAAAGACCACAGGCGGGTTCATTGACCTCTCCCTCCTCAACAAGTACGTCGTCACCTCCAAATTCAGGATGGAGACTGTCTGGACGGTAATGTCGGCCATCCGACAGGACGACTGGATGGTGTCACTGGACCTTCAGGACGCATATCTTCAGGTGCCCATTCATCCCCATAGCTGTCAGTTCCTGCACTTTGTGTGGGAGGGGTACCACTTTCAGTTTCGAGTCCTCTGCTTCGGTCTCTCCACTGCTCCGCAGGTTTTCACTCGTCTGATGGCTCCTGTCTCAGCGGAGTTCCATCGTCGGGGCTTCCGCATCCTTCGCTACCTCGACAACTGGTTGGTACTGGCCTCTTCAGCGGTAGAAGCTTGACACGCCACAGCTTGTCTGCTCAGGCTCTGCTCGGACCTGGGCATCCGAGTAAATTGGGAGAAGTCATTCCTGACCCCTGCACAGGAGAAGACCTTCCTCGGGATGGTGATTCGCTCCCCTCTTTTGAGGGTTTTCCCGACCCAGGGGAGGATTCGAGGCCTCTGGGATTTACTCCGCTCCTTCCTCAGTTGCCCATCCCTCCCAGCGGAGCACTGGTTGAGACTTCTGGGGCACATGTCTTCCCTCATACATCTAGTGCCAGGATCCAGGAGGCAGACGCATCTCCTGCAGATCCAACTGAACTAGCAATGGGACAGGTGGTCGATGCTAGACGACCATCCGGTCAGCTGGGACAGTGCTTCACGTCAGGACCTGGAATGATGGCTGGAGGACGAGAACTTAGAGCAGGGTCAGCCTCTTCAGGTTGCCATTCCGGACCACCTTCTCTACACGGATGCCTCTACAGTCGGCTGGGGTGCGTCGCTCCTCCAGGCTTCTGTGAGTGGCCTGTGGAACATCCAGGAACAGACGCTCCACGTGAACGTCTTAGAACTCCGTGCAATCCGCCTCGGCCTCCAGCACTTCATGGAGGTGGTGAGGGGCTCAGTTGTCGCTGTCTTCTCGGACAACACCACGGCCCTCGCCACCTGCACAGGAGGGGGTACTCACTCTATACTTCTCAACCTCGAGGCACGCCAGGTCCTCGACTGGGCAGAAGCGCATGCAGTGTCGATCTTGCCCCAGTTTGTGAGGGGCTTAGTCAATGTGGTGGCCGACTGCCTCAGCCGCCGACACCAATCCCTGTCCACAGAGTGGACCTTACATATGGATGTTTGTCACCTGCTGTGGCGGGTCTGGGGCTACCGACAGTCGACCTGTTCGCCACTGCCCTCACCACCGGATTCGAACTATGTCCCCCTTTCAGGATCCGGCGGCCATCGCCACAGACGCCTTCCTCTACAATTGGCACAACCAGGATCTGTACGCCTTTCCACCCTTTCCCCTCATCAGGAGAGTTCTCAACAAGCTCCGGGCTTCCCGGAACACCCGTCTCATCCTCATAGCCCCTTACTGGCCTCAGAAGGAATGGTTTCCAGATCTGTTGGCGGCATCGGTGGAGCCTCCCCGCCGCCTCCCTCTTTGCAAAAATCTATTGAGACAGCCACACATCCACAAGTTCCACATCGGCCTCCCCGGGCTTCAGCTGACAGGGTGGAGACTATCCAGCGCTTTCTGAGGAACAGGGGTTTCTCCTCTAAGGTGGCCCAGTTCTTATCTCAGGACAAGAGGCCTTCCTCTGCTTCCAACTATCAGCACAAGTGGAAGGTGTACAGGAAGTGGTGCAAAGATCAAGGCCACACTGTCTCCAATCCCACGGTCCAAAAGGTCGCAGATTTTCTCGTTCACCTGCGCCAGGATTGCAATCTCTCTACCTCTGCCATTAGGGTTATAAGGCCATGCTGAATGGAGTCTTTGCAATCAGGGGTGTGGACCTCAACAATGACCGGGTGTTGAGTGCTATTGTCAAGGCGTGGTCTTCTCAACCCCGCAGACCTACTAGGAATCTTAGTCCTTCCTGGAACCTGGATGTAGTTCTTCGCTACCTGTCCAAGGCCCCTTTCGAGCCCCTTCGGCTCTCGTCCTCCAGGGACCTGACCAGGAAGACTCTTTCTCTCCTGGCATTAGCTACAGCGCAGAGGATAAGGGAGATCCAGGCCCTCTCCTCCCGGACTAGCTGGCAAGGACAGGATCTTATGGTCTGCTATCTCCCTGAGTTCATTGCTAAGACGGATACGGGAGTTCACAGCACACCCCGGGAATTCCGTATTAAGAGCCTTACTTTCATTCTCTGTTCCATGGATGAGGAGCGCTTTTTGTGCCCTGTTCGGGCTCTCTGCCACAGCTTACACCAGACTGCTTCAGAGACAAGGCCCAGGAATCTGTTTGTTGCAGTTAAACGCCCTTCTCGACCTATGTCGAAAGCGGCCATCTCGTACTTCCTCAGGGATACCATCAAGTCTGCCCATGAGGCTATTTCTGACTCTGTCTGCCTCGAGGTCAATGCCTGTGCCCATGACATCCGTGGCATTGCTGCCTCCTTGCTCCTCTGGGAAAACTGCTCGGTTCCGACCATCCTGAAGGCAGCACGCTGGAGGACTCACTCGGTCTTTGCCGACCATTATCTCCGCGATATAGTGCGGAAGGAAGGCGACGTTTTTACCCTGGGTCCAGTTGTTGCAGCCGGTCACATTGTGGGCTGACAACTACCACAAGGTCCTGCTTGCTCTGGGGTAACGCTTCGGCTCCCTCAGGTGAACACCCCAGTGCTCACTTACACTGCTCGTCTTAGTTGATTGG
Source organism: Portunus trituberculatus (assembly GCF_017591435.1). Lineage (NCBI taxonomy): Eukaryota > Metazoa > Arthropoda > Malacostraca > Decapoda > Portunidae > Portunus > Portunus trituberculatus. Next base: position 12,580,740 of record NC_059263.1, on the reverse strand, counting down.
GTCAGTAGCGGGTTCTCTCCTCTGCGTCAGGGTATTGAGCACGCTCCTGGAACACTCATCCCCTGACCCCTAAGGCCTGCTCCCTTTTAGACACACGGGTTAGGAGGACCTCCCAAACCCTCAGCTGAGCCCGCTGGCACCCCTATGCTGCCCGGCCTCAGCCAAGAGGTTAGTGTCTACATATGGACAGTTTGTTTTCACCCTCTACGCCTGGCACTTTCTTCTGACTCCTGCCTCCTTCAATGTTGGAGTCTGCTATATTTTGTATGAAAAACAGGTGTCTGTGACAGAAATCTAATTTTTAATACTAAAATTGATTTCTTCACTTACCTGTTTTTCATACAAAATATAGCAGTTCCACTGCTTTACATATCTTTTCGCTGAGAAACCACCCGCTTTAGCGCTACGCTTGGCGGCGCGGCGCTCATTGCTGCTGCCAGCACACTGCGTGGGCAACTGTCAGTTATTTCTCAAGGGAGAGAACCTGACTGGGGGAGGAAGGGAGGGCAGTGAAGTTTTGTATGAAAAACAGGTAAGTGAAGAAATCAATTTTAGTATTAAAAATTAGAGTTCTCATCACCATTTGGTACTGTTCATATTCCCAAGCACTGGTTCTGGATGGTATGTATACTGTTATAATATTAATGTCCCTCTTGCCATCTGTTATAAGCATACTTATCACTTCCTCATTTCTCTTACTATAGTTCACCTCCTTCATTATCAGATCTTCCTTAGTAAGAACCATTATACCACCACCACCTTTATTTTTTCTATCATTTCTCCATACTTTGTAGTGTTTTACAACAAACCAGTCTAGCTTTATTTCGGGCCTTAGCTTTGTTTCCACTACACACATTATGTCCGGTTCGTTATTTCTTAGGTAATCCATACATTCTAACCTCTTAGACAGAAATCCATCTATGTTCGTGCAAGTCACTTTTATTCCATTCCTAGTCTCATTCTTCCATGTAATGCCTATTCCGTCTGTTTTATCCACCACTTCTTTAGCCTCCCATTTCTCATCCTCCAAAAAAACTTGATCTTTTCCTTCTCTGTTCTTTCGTCATTTCTCTCTTTCACTTCAGATACTAGCTCCTTCATTTTCATTCTCTCATCTTGTGACATATTTCTTCTTATGTAAATTGTTTTGGTTTCCTCAGAGTCCTTAAGTTTCCAAGCTCCTGTGTGTGTGTGTGTGTGTGTGTGTGTGTGTGTGTGTGTGTGTATATTGCTGCGACCCTCCTTCAGTTTCTTCTTCAGGGAGGGGATGCCTCACAATCTTCTCGGGATTCAGGGCGTGTGTGTCGGGGGAGAAGGACTTTACCTGGGTGGCGTGGCGTGGCTGGGGTGGAGAGGCGGGCAGATCGCTCTCTCAGGCCTGGCTGTCTGCTGCTATAGCACCCACTCTCACTCAGCTCAGTCACACAGACTGGGGAGGAGGAAACACTTCTTCCTTATTTCTCTATATTACAGCAATTATACACGAGTCACTGGGAACAGGTGGCGGCAGCACACAGGACCGGGCAGGGGGCGGCAACAAAGTACGGGTAACACTTTGTTAGTTCGTCAGGCACTTCACTTTCTCTCTGTCTCTCGTTCACTCTCTGACTGCTCCCCAGAGTACGACTTGTTCCCTCGAGGTCTCTCGCTACACTCCTTTCCTCTGTCCTCGTCAGTGCCACACAGTGCCCCACAAACCACGCCTCCTGTGCCGTCGCACCTGCCAGGCAATGTCCTTACGAGTCTATTTCAGCTTATTAGGTAACGCTATCTACCTTAACCGCTAATTACCAATATATCCCAGATAATGCTGGCTACAAGCAATTCACACATGCATGCATTTATTTACACGGTACCGTATGACAATTATCCCAGGGCTGTCCAGTGCCCTCACCCATATCACACACACACACACACACACACACACACACACACACACACACACACACACACACACACACACACACACACACCCACACACAGACACATTTCGCCTGGTAGCTCAGTAGTTAGAGCGCTGGCTTCACAAGCCAGAGGACCGGGGTTCGATTCCCCGGCCGGGTGGAGATATTTGGGTGTGTCTCCTTTCACATGTAGCCCCTGTTCACCTAGCAGTGAGTAGGTACGGGATGTAAATCGAGGAGTTGTGACCTTGTTGTTCCGGTGTGTGGTGTGTGCCTGGTCTCAGGCCTATCCGAAGATCGGAAATAATGAGCTCTGAGCTCGTTCCGGAGGGTAACGTCTGGCTGTCTCGTCAGAGACTGCAGCAGATCAAACAGTGAAACACACACACACACTCTTATCTCCCCGTGACCTCCTGGGTCACATCTCCTCCGTCATGGAGGCCTAGCTCAGCGTCCCTTCCATTAAGGTCTGACAGTTTCATAAACACGAGCAACCAACACCTCGCTCACCCTTTAGCTAAAGTCTACACATATGTACTCATATGTACTACCCATATGTACTCTCTTATGACGCTGCTCCACACTCACACAGGCACACGTACATATCTGGGAGGCTGCTGCAATACACCTTTGCAACAATATATATATATATATATATATATATATATATATATATATATATATATAATATATATACAGTGGAGACTCAATACTGAAACTTAATTCGTTTGAAATGGCTGTTTGAGTAGCAAAAAGTTAATCTATCGATACCTATAAATCAGGTATATCGTTCTAATCTTAGCAAAACCTCAACTTTGTAAAACTTTCAGTGTAATTTTCATCATTTGATTTGTACATACTGTAAGTGAAGACTGGTGATGGATAACATAGAAGAGGAAGGAGAAGGGTGGGGAGGAGGAGGGAGGTTGTCGGAGGATGAGTCACCAACCATAAAAACGTCTTTGTAACTTTTCTCCTTGTGATTCCTGTGAACCCACTAGTGGAGGGCTATTGCTCACTAACACTTGCACTTTCACCAGATTTCTTATTTTCATCACTAATAAGCCTCTTTGGTGCCATCGTAATTTTCTAAATGAAAAACTACCAGCTGAATGCAGAAGAATGTTGTTTTTCTCAAGATTGCGGCAGAACTAGAGGTGCGCACCAGCATCTGGTATACTGAATTGCCTGTATTACTAGTAATGCAGTATCAGGATGGGATAGTGATGGTTGCGAGAAGGGAGATGACAGAGTTTGTATACGACCAAATGTGCAGCTGTTTGATTACCAGATATCTTCACCACTAGTAAGCCTTTGGTGTTATTTATAAATGAAAAACTACAGACAGAATGCACAAGAATATTATTCTGATGACTGTGGCAGCACAACTGGTGGAGAGAGGGGAGGGAGAGGCCAGGGAGTCTTTGTTTATGTTTGACGATCAGGTATTTTTTTTAGTACAGTATTAAATCAAACTTTTGTGTTCGAGTATTGAAAAGTTCAACTATTTAGGCATTCAAATATTGAATCTCCACTCTATTGTGGAACAGTACTGTATATATTAGTTCCTTATGCTGGCAAGGATATGCATGATATTAACACAAGACATCTGAATATGTGATGAATGTCAACTCAAATTATCCTTTCCTCAGGTCACAAGCTGAGAGCCCCATCTACTGGCATTCTTTGAAAAATATTAGAAAATTGGAGAAGCTTACTCATTTAACATTGTGCAACATTCCAGTGACCAATGGCAGCTTCCTACATGAGGTGAGCAACATTGGTGATAATTGCTTTGTTACTCCTTGTTTTTAGGTTTCACCATTATTATTAATTTTCATTATTATGTTTATTAGTTTTGTATATTCTTTTTATTAATTTACTTTTTCACAGAAATTTTTTGGTAGAACTTTAAAAATAGAATAACTGGAAAACTTTCTGACTTGTGGCATTCATTCCAGTAAATCAATGAATGTATTTTATTGCAATATTTCCTTTAATTATGTTGTTATGTGTAGTGTTTCCTCCCATCTTGATACTTTGCTCAGTAATGAAATGAATGTAAGATAGTTTTCTTACAGCAGTGTTAATCATTGTTGTCACCGTAAATAAAAGCAGTTTGTTAAAATGTTATGTTTAGAGTTTTTTCCTCCATCTTTTTGTTCCAAGCAAAGGTACAGAGAGGTTCCATTATACTAGTATCCATTATACAAGAAACCACATTATGTATAGACTAGGGGACAAGTTTTTAAAGCTCAGAAATCTAATTATGAGCTTCAGTTCAAGGTGAGTAAATTTTGCAATTTAAGATATGTACCTTCTTGCATCCTTTTTGTAACACATGCAGGCAGGTATATGCAGTATTTACCTAGTTGTATTTACCTAGTTCAATTGTACAGGGTTTGAGCGGGGCTCATAGTGTCCTGTCTCCATATTTCCATTTATCTAATTTTTCTTTAAAGTTATGCACACTATGTGCTGCAACAATTCCATTATCCAATGCATTCTGTGTGGAAAACTGTATTTTCCAACATCCTTCACACACTGCCTCATCCTGATCTTTTCATGTCCTCTTGTCCTTTCATCCTCTTCCACCAACAGCACCAGGTCTTCTTTGTCTATCTTTTCAATATCATTTACCATCTTATACATTGTTATTAGGTCCCCGCGTTCTCTTCTATCTTGTAAGGTTGGCAGTCCCATTTCCTTGAGTCGTTCTTCATATGTGAGGTCCTTTAATTCCGGCACCATCTTTGTAGCAATCTTCTGTATCCTTTCCAGTTTTCTTATATCTTTTTTAGAACTCGGCGACCATACCACTGCTGCATATTCCCAGCCTTGGGCGTATCATGCTTGTGATGATTTTTTTCATCATATCTTTATCCATGTGATGAAATGCCACTCTTATATTAGTCAACATCCTATATATAGATAGTCCAAATATCTTATTTATGTGTTTATCAGGGCTGAGATTTTCTTGTATGATCATTCCAAGATCTTTTCCTCTTTAATCTTCATTATTTGCTCCTCTCCCATCAGATACAGTAAAAAGTCCTTAAATCCGGAATCTTATAATTCGGAAATCCTTATAATCTGGAAAATTTGAAAGGCTGAGTTAAATATGTAAAAAGTAAGAAATAATACTAATAAATATATGATAATGATAGCCGAAACCGAACATGTCATCACCGACATTGAGTTTAACACAAACTCGTAAGAGAATAATATTTGGAGGTATTATAAGTGGTGTTTTATGTTTCTGTAGGTGATGTGTGTGTGTGTGTGTGTGTGTGTGTGCGTGTGTATTTACGTATTTGTATTTACCTATTTGTGTATTACAGGGCCCGAGCTAAGCTCTCTGTGTCCTGTCTCCTTGTCCATTCCTGTCATATCTCTCTTTCATCTGATTGACACACACCGTGTCAACGACATGACTGCTCAGTTTATTCCACTTATCAATGCTACGATGCGGGAAACTGTATTTTCTCACATCATTTAGACAGATGTTCTTTATTAGCTTTTTTCCATGTCCTCGGAGATAATTACTTGTGGTCACCTTTATCAACTCTCTATCCAGTATGTCAATCTTGTTCACCAATTTATACATAGTTATCATGTCTCCTCTTGTTCTTCTCTCTTCTAATGTGTGTGTGTGTGTGTGTTGCGGAGTCCTGTTATCTGCGTGGGTGGTCCAGCTGGTGTACACTTGACGTCGGTGACGTGATTGGCTGGCGTATGATGTTGGAGGCCTTCCTTACTTTTTGTTTCCCTTTATCAGACATCAGTAAATGTTTTATGTTATGAAATGTGTGTTGTATTATACAGTAATACTCCGTTTAACGAACAGGATAGGGGGTGTCAAAGCTGTTCGTAGAGCGAAAATTCACTAAGCGGATGAAATTTTCCCATAGGAAATAATGGAAATAGGGGGGGGATGCATTCTGGACTGGTCCCCAACATACCACATGGGTTAAAAAAAAAAATATATATTTATGTTTGGCAGCACATTGGGCCACCGGTGTACCACTACTTTTATGATGTCATATGAGTCATTGGAAGTTAGAGAAGCTACGTACAAATTCTTTCACATTTTCGCCTTTATGCTCACAAAAGAACATTTCTATTAGCTTTTTACAAACCTTTCCCTCAAGAAAGGATTGTTTTGTAATGCATAAAGTGAAATCTTACATGGAATACCAAAAAATAAAGCAGAAATGAGATGAGCCACAGATGAAACGAGAGACTCACGGCGACTCGGCCGCTTCTTCTTCTTCTTGTGACCGTTTTAGCCTGCGTGTTGTCTTTCCCCATGATATTTGTTTCCACTCCTCTATTGCCTGTTATAATGGATATATCTTAGGATTCATATATGTTCATGCCATGAGGATAACCTCGACTCCGTGGCACTGAGCAATAGTGAATTATTAATTAAATACCGCAGTGTTTCACTAGTAATTCACTATCACTCAGTGCCACGGAGTCGAGGTTATCCTCGTGTGGCATGAGCGTATATGAATACTAAGATATGATATCCATTATAGCAGGCAATAGAGGAGTGAAAACATAAACAACATGATGAAAGTAACACACAAGCAAAAGAGTCACAAGAAGAAGAAGAAGCGGCCGAGTGGCGGCGAGTCTCCCGCTTCTCGTCTGTGGCTCATCTCATCTCTGCTTTATTTTTTTGTATTCCATGTAAGATTTCACTTTATGCATTACAAAACAATCCTTTCTTCGGGGCAAGGTTCGTAAAAAGCTAATAGAAATGTTGTTTTGTGAACATAAACGCATTATATAAGACAGTAAGTAACACCACCTGGAGAGGTGGTGTTCCCCGCAACCTCAGAGCAACCTGATAGCAACCTTGTCACCGTCCCTTCACGCGTTCATGGATGCCATTTCGCTGCAAGAGGTTGCTCTGACGTTGTTAATCTTGGATCCAGCTCCAGGAGCGCTAGAGACAGAGGCGGGGAGCCAGGCAATCACAGCGAAACTACCGCGTTCGGTCCCTCACTCAGCAAATTCAAACCCAGAAAATTTGCTAAAGCAGATGTGGTTGTATGTTATGCGGATTTTTTGTCTAACTTTATATAGTACGTTAAACCGGAAATTTGTTAAACAAACGTTCGTTAAACGGAGTATTACTGTATTTGAAATTATTTTATAGTGTGACATAAGTATTGTGGACTGTATACATATTATGTGAGGTACAGTACAGTTCAATCACTCAAACTTCTCAGTATATGTGGATGGTGGAATAGCCTACGTAAAATAGTGAAATCACCCACACAAATACAAGTTGACAAGTAGGAAAAGAGCAATAATCACATATGGGCTGCCATAATGGCTGGAAAGGCCCATGCCACTTCCCCCATAGTCTAGCAAATCTTCAAGAAAAAAAAAAAAAGCCTACATAAATCTTGTGTGGTGTGGTGAGGAAGTACACAGTGGACTGGTGGTAGTAGCAATCCCTGTAAAATGTTATGACAGTACTACAAAGAGATATAGCAAGTTGGGGTTAGTTTAGCGGGATTTACATAGTACCCTCAAGATTTTAATCTTACTTTCAGCCTTACTATCTTACAATCCGGAAAATCCTAGAATCTGGAATGCCTGAAACCCCATGACTTCCAGATTTCAGGACTTTTACTGTAGTTCTATACTGGTCTTCTCTTACTCTTTTCTAGTTCCATTATGTGACATTTCTTGGCATTAAACTCCAATTTCCACTTCTCGCTCCATTCATAGATCTTATTTAAATCTTCCTTTAGCAGTATACAGTCCTCTCTGGTTTTGATAAGTTTTAGCAACTTTGCATCATCAGCGAATAAATTCATATAGCTGTTTATCCCAATGTGAATGTCATTTACATAAACTTGAAACATAATGGGGGGCTAACACTGACCCTTGTGGCACCCCACTAGTTACTTTACTCCAAGATGAGTATGTAGCTCTGATCAGTTCTCATTTATCTATCCTTCAAATAATCTCTTGTCCATTCGAGCAAGGTTCCACGCAGCCTTGCTATGTTCTCTAGTTTCCAAAGAAGTCTTCCGTGAGGGACTTTATCAAATGCCTTTTTAATGTCCAGGTATACTGTGTCTACCCATCCATCTTTGTTTTCAAGTCCTGCAATAACCCTGGAGTAGAAGCTTAATAAGTTTGATACACATGACTGCCCTGTCCTGAACCCAAATTGTCTGTTCGATATGACTTACTCCTCTTCTAGAAATTTAACTCATTTTTCTTTGATAAGTATTTCACATAACTTCCCTACAACACTTGTAAGTGACACTGGTCTGTAGTTTAGTGGTTCAGTTGCCTTTCCTCCTTTAAATATTGGTACTACATTGGCTCTCTTCCACTCTAGTGGAACTTTCCCTTCATTTATTGAACTTTTAATTATTTCCCAAATTGGCTCCAGTAATTGCTCTTTACATTCTTTTAACACCCAGCCTGATACACCATCTGTCCCCATTGCTTTCCTGACTTCCTACTTGTCCAGTAACCTTCCAATATCCTCTTTATGAACTGCAATCTCCTGTAATCCTAGGCAATTCAATGTCCTATTAGGTTCTGTGAAGTCATCTTTTTCAGGGAATACCATTTTGAAGCTCTCATTCATTATTTCACACATTTCTTTCTCTGTTTGGTATGTCTTTCCTTTAATTATTTTTTCAATTGTTTCCTTATTCTTTGTTTTGCCGATTATAAACTTGTAGAAAGGTTTGGTTCATCCTTGCTTTTATCCACTATATCCTTCTCAAACTTTCTTTCTTCCTCTCTCCTTACTCTAATATATTCATTTTTAGTATCTTTGTGCTGCTGACTATTATAGTCATTTCCCTGCTTTAAAAGTTTCTTCCACGATTTATCCTTTGCCTTTTTTGCTTGTAAGCATCTAGCATTGTACCATGAATGTATTGTTTTCTGAACTCTCTAAAAAAGAACAAACTCTTTTACTCCTTCACTGTATTCTTGTAAGAATGTCATATTTCTCTTGTACAGTCTTCCTGCACATAATATTAGTCCACTCAATATCAGCAAAGTAACTCCTTAGTTTTTTCAAAATCTGCTCTTGCATAATTTAATCTCTCTCCTTTATAGTCCTCTCTGTATCTTATCTCATCTTCCTCCTACATTTGCATCTCTAATGTCACATGATCACTTTTCCCCATTGGACTAGAGGAAGATCATGTGTCACAAATATAATAAGCCTCTACACAATAGTGGTTGACATAATGCAAGAAAGGAATGGCTGGGTGGAATATATATATATATATATATATATATATATGCATATATGTTTTCAAGTCTTGCAATAAGTCCCAAGTAGAAGCTTAATAAGTTTGATACACATGACTGCCCTGTCCTGAACCCAAATTGTCTTCAATATGACTTGCTCCTCTTCTAGAAATTTAAGCCATTTTTCTTTGATAATTATTTCACATAACTTCCCTGTGACACTTGTAAGTGACACTGGTCTGTAGTTTAGTGGTTCAGTTGCCTTTCCTCCTTTAAGTATCGGTATTACGTTGGCTCTCTTCCACTCTAATGGAACTTTCCCTTCATTTATTGAACTTGTAATTATTTCCCAAATTTGATCCAGTAGTTGCTCTTTACATTCTTTTAACACCCAGTCTGATACACCATCTGGCCCAATTGCTTTTCTGACTTCCAGCTTATCCAATAATCTTCCACACAGATAACAGTAGATCTGAATTTGACACGAAAATCGCCGCGCTGCAGTAACGTACTCAAAGCCGGAGAACGGACCTTAAATTTCAAACCTCGAAATCTCAGCTCCTAGCCAACATGAATCTATGAAAATCACTGTGAAGCAAGGTAACTGTGTTTAATTCAAGGCCTGAAAGCGATATCTATATCCATACAACCGTGTCATTGTACCGTTCAGTTATACGAGTCAAACACGAAAATTTATATAGTATCCTACCAGGTGGATGTTTAAATACAACTTTAATCTTACAGCTGTATTTCAAACACAAAATGCAAATTTTGTATCACTTATAAATTACTTTACATGATTTTGGCTGTCCACTTGCTCATATCTTCACACCTGTGAGTTTATGCCTCTTGTCATCACTCTGTGACCATGTGTTACCTCCTGTGGCGACACCAGGTTTGCGCTTGGCGTGGATATCACTGTTGGTGTCTTACTATCTTACCCCTTATATATGTCACAGATGTTGCACTAGCGTACTCTATATAACTTCATTAACAAAAATGCAACTTTTCTTTTTTTTTTTTTTAGGAAGACTACAGAGCGCGTAGGCAGGCTTTAATTTTTTTACATCATTAGTGCGAAGAAATATATCGCAGTAGTCACTATCAGTCACTGCCTAGGCATTGTTTCCTACCATTCTAGTCACATCATTCATCGGATTGTTGCAGTCACATTAGTAATCAGGTGAGTTTAACACTTAATAGCACTCCACAGTACATTTCCATGTCACAGTGATGTCAATAACATGTCACTGTTCTTCACCAGTGTCACTATCTTTTCCCAAACTGACTATCTATATGGCACCAGATGTCATAACTGCAGTCACTGCCACCAGCTGCACGTGTCTCGGATTACGTCCCAGTTACAGCCTCTCACTCTGCCATTTTGTGTGACCTCTCATTATATTTCACTGAAGTGTTTCACATTGTACGCCTCAAGTGACCACTATTACTTCTTCTCCACTGTACCACTGACTTAACTCCGCATACAACACTCAGCGTCACCCTACACACATCACGGTTGGATACACCACTCTCAATGTTAAATATGTGTGCATTACACCACTCACAATGTTCACTCCTTATTCACCTCACTGTACTTCATTACTCACTGCACAGTGACATCACTAGCGACTGCATCACATACGCGCATAATAACATTTTCATGTGAGCCTCGACACACGCTCTTCACACTTTCACTGTAAATCCATTGTTGGACAAAACTCTTTCAACAGCATTCACATTTCACTGTTTCATTGTCTCCACAGATATGTCAAAATGCCTGAACATGCACGTAAGAATTATAACCCCTCACTCTTGGCTGCAATGGTATTCTTAGCTCGCTTGAGATTTTAAATGACTCATTCGCAGTAGACATGGGTGTATACAACTTGCCACAAATATGTACATAATGATAATAATAATAATAATAATAATAATAATAATAATAATGTTTCCTCCAGGTAGAGGTCAGCCGAGCCCTTAATCTGATGTACCTCACAGCCTCCACAAATGCACATGCCTTCCCACTGCTGCGGTATTTAGTAATGATTAGTATTTCCTTAAAAAAAGGCACCTTATACTGTATAAAACTTTACAAAATTATAACTTTAACAGTCAGGTGCCGCGTACTACCAGTCGACCTCTTTGGGTACATGACTGCAATGGTGGTGCGGCTCTGCAGTCCCGTGTCAAATCCAGATCTACTGTTATCTGTGTCTTCCAATATCCTCTTCGTGCACTGTGATCTCCCGTAATCCTTGGCAATCCCATGTTTTATTAGGTTCTTTGAAATCATCTTAATCATCTTCTGCAGTGAATACCGTTTTGAAGCTTTCCTTAATTATTTCACATGTTTCCTTCTCTGTTTAGTAATGTGTGTGTGTGTATGTATTTACCTAGTTGTAGTTTTACAGGGCCTGGGCTTTATGCTCGTGTGACCCCGTCTCCATATCTACACTTATCCAATCTTACTTTAAAAGTATGCACACTCGTTGCAGACACTACTTCTTCATTTAAACTGTTCCATGTCTCAATACATCTTTTTGTGGGAAACTATATTTTTTAACATTTCTCAGACATCTTCCTTTTCTCAGCTTTTTACTATGCGATCTTGTGTTTCGAATGTCATATTCTTCTCTCAGGATCAGTTTCTCATTATCCATTTTGTCCATTCCGTTGATCAATTTATAAACTTTTATCAGATCTTCTCCCTCCCTTCTTTGTTCCAGGGTTGGTAGATCCATAACTTTTAGTCTCTCCTCATATGTCATACCTTCAAATTCGGGAACTATTCTTGTAGCCATTTTTTGTAGTCTCTCCAACTTCCTTATGTGTTTCTTTTTATGAGGGGTCCACACTACTCCTGCATATTCCAATCTGGGTCTTATTATAGTACTTATCAATTTCTTCATCATTTCTTTGTCCATGTAGTGAAATGCTACTCCAATACTCCTTAGCAAATTATATGTTTCTCTAAAAATTTTATCAATATGGCTTACCGGTTGATTGTTTTCTTCCATCGTCACTCCTAAGTCCTTTTCCTTTTTTACTTTCTCTAGTTCTACTCCATCTCCCATCTTATAGATTCCCACACGTCGTCTTTCACTTTTTCCCATTTAAATGACATGGCTTATGTCTACTTGAATTCCATTTCCCACTTTTTACTCCATTCCCAGATCTTATTTAGGTCTTCTTGCAGTATTTCACAATCCTCTTTTTGCTTTGTAACTGCACAGTTTCGTATAATCTGCAAACAGATTTATGTAGCTGTCCACTCCTTCGGGCATGTCGTTAATATAGATGAGGAAAAGTATTGGTGCCAATACTGACCCCTGTGGCACTCCACTTTCTACTGCTCTCCACTTGGACTTCATATCTTTAACTACCATTCTTATTTCTCTCCCCCTCAAATAATTTTCTATCCATCTCAATGTGCTTCCTTTTAAGCCATCCTTCTCCTCTAACTTCCATAGTAATCTTGCATGTGGCACTTTGTCAAATGGCTTTTTTAAATTCAAATAAATACAGTTAACCCATCCCTCTCTCTCTTGTACTCTGTCAACAATTCTAGAATAGAAACTCAATACATAAGTTACACACAACCGTCTTTTTCTAAAACCAAATTGGCTATTTGATATTAATTTGTTGTCTTCAAGGAACTTGATCCATTGTTTCTTTATTATTCTTTCACACATCTTGCATATTACACTAGTTAGTGATACCGGTCTGTAATTTAAATGTTCTTCCTTCCTTCCGCTCTTATATATGGGAACCACCTCAGCTCTTTTCCATTCTACTGGTACTGTTCCATTTTCTATTGAGCATTTTATGATGTATATAGGACTTGCTAGTTCTTCCCTACATTCTTTCAGTATTCTGCCTGAGACTTCATCCGGTCCCATTGCCTTCTCTTCATCCAGTTCCTTCATTAACTCTTTTATTTCAAGCTTGGTTACTTTAATATCTTTCATATAGACTGTCTCTCTATTACCCTGTGGCCTTTCAAATTTGGATTCCTTAGTAAAGATCTGGAATTTACTATTTAATAGTTCTGCCATACTTTTTGGGTCTTCCACCATCCGCTCTCTCCTTTTAACCTTTCTATTGTTTCTTTTTGCCTAATTTTTCCATTTATGAATCTGTAGAAAATTTTTTTTGCTCCTTACATTTTTCGACAATGTCCTTTTAAAGGTTCTTTTCCTCTTCCTTCCTCACCTTAACATATTTATTTCTCGCTGCCTTCAAGTTTTTCTTATTTACTGGATTTCTATTTCTCCACCTTCTCCATGCTCCATCTCTTTTCTCCTTTGCCTTAGCACACCTTGCATTAAACCAATCTTTCTTTCCTTTTTCCTTAGGTCTGTATTTCAGGACATATTCCCAGACTCCCGTTTTGTATATTTCCAAAAATACGTTATACTTCTCTTGCATCGTCTCTGAGTTTTCCATCTCCTCCCAGTTTATGTTTTTAAAATAGTTCTTGAGATTCTCAATATCAACCTTTCTGTAATTTAATCGGTCTTCTTTGTATGAATTGTCTGTATCTTCCTTTCCCTCTTCTATATCCATTTCTAATATTACATGGTCACTCTTTCCCAATGGGCACTTATATCATTATTCATCTGTATACTCCTTGTAAAAACTAGGTCCTATCTTGCCGGCTCGTCGTTTCCTCTGAATCTTGTGCATTCCTTTACTCTCTGGTCCATCATATTGTCTATCATTAGGTTCAGGAATCTTTCTCCCCAGGCTTCTTCCCCCATACCACTTACATCATTTTCCCAGTCCACTTCTTTATAGTTGAAATCTCCTACTAATATCACTTTTCTCCTTTTTTTAATGATTCTCATTAGACTCCATATTGTGTCATCTATCATGTCTTTATATTCTTGCTTGGTCCATGAATTTGTTTTTGGTGGTACATATGTTACAATGATTGTTAACTCGTTTTTATTAATATACATCCTAACATACAGTACTTCCGCTTTTCCTTCCCCACATTCCACTTGGTTTATCACTATCTCCTTCCTTAACATTATCATGACTCCTCCTCCTCCTTTACCCTTCTGTCTCTTCTCCATACATTATACCTATTATCCAAGTCTATTTTGATTGCCTCAGTTATGTTTCAGCCAGGCGTACAATATCTGGATTTCTTTCTTAATGTAATCTCTTAATTCTAATGTACTTGATAAAACCCTGTCTCTGTTCGTATACATCATTTTTAGTCTCTTGCCTTTATCATTTTTAGTTAAACTTGTTCCACTTTTTTCTCTTCCTTATCCTGTCTCCTAGAATTCTCCGAAAAAATGCCTTTTTTTTCCTCTTCTGACCTTTTATTATTTTTTTTCCCTTACTGCTGCTGCCAGTTCATTGTATCTCTTCCTTTCTTCCTCATTTCTATTTTTCTTTATATAGATACCCTTGCAGCCTTCTGTTTCTCTAAGTTTTGTTGTTCTATATAATATTTCCTCTGTTGCTGCTTGTGATTTTAGTAGTATTTTAATTGGTCTCGTTTTTCCTTCTTGATATGGTCCCATTCTGTTTATTTCTTCTCCTTCCTCTTCTAAGTTCTGCCTATCTTCATTGTTTAGATTTTTTAGTAGGTCTTTGACTGATTTCATTTCTTTTTTTCCTCTTCTTGGTCTATATTATATATTTTTTTTCTTTTATTCCAAATACGATTACATTCTTTTTTTCTGCAATTTCTCTAACTAGATTTTCTTTTGTCTTGAGGACTCCTATCATTTTGTTTGTCATATTTTCTTCTTTTTTTTAGTTGTTCTTGAATCACCTCCTGAAAATCAGTCTTATATTTCTTATCTTGGACTCTCCATGCTTGTACTTCTTTTTTAATCACGTGCTGTACTCTTTCCTCTTCTTTGTTTACTAGATCTTTCAGCTTCTCTTTTTCTTCTCGGCTTTACTGAGTCCTTCTTCCATCTGCTTCTTGTAGTTAGCTACTTCCTTTTTCAGTTCTTTGTTTTCCGCTGTTAGCCTAGCTTCGTTTTCATCCACTTTTTTTTATCCTTTCTCTCAGTTTTATAAACTCTTTTTCCTGTTCTTCATTCTATTTCATTTCCATACTCTCCTTTATCAATTTATCTAGTTTACGTTCAATAATCAACACTTTCTTAAGTAGTGAAGTATTCGTCATATCGAAACCTTCAAATGCACTCTCTCCCTCACCAGCATAGTCAACATCAGCTTTCATTCTTTCCCTAGTCTGATATCTGCATTTTGATGGAATAACTTTTTTACTCATGATTCTTTAACAGTTGATTTCATGAAAAATGAGTCCACACTACTTGCCCAGGCCACTGTAAATACAGTAAGGCCCCACATTTAGCGATCCCATTAGTCTGTTGAAACCATCGCTAAATTGGAATTTCGCCAAATTTGAATACTACTTTAAATAGGGAAAAATACCAATCAATCTTTCGTCCACCCAAGTCCCCATTTCGAGTCCTCATTTACAGCTGCAACATCGCCACCTTCACGAGAATCAACACCCCCCGAACCACTAGCCCCTAAAACTCGGGGACGTTTGGTTTTTCGCTCGTGCTAACTCGGGAAGTTTGGCGAGAAACGCACAAAATAGCTTCTATTTACATACTGATTACAATTGGAAATTCAAGAGACGAGTGAGTACAAATGTTGTTCTGTCCACGAGCAACTATTTCTCTTTGCAATGCAAAAAACCAGAAGTCTCTAGATGCTATGGTTACCAAAATATCTCAGGTTGAATGAGGTGGTATAATCGGTGTTCGTGGCCTTGCATCCGATCGGCGCCAGAGGCCTTGGCTACAGCGATAGAAAACGGGCCCCTTGTATCCTTTCTCTCTCTCTCTCTCTCTCTATCTCTCTCTCTCTCTCTCTCTCTCTCTCTCTCTCTCTCTCTCTCTCTCTCTCTCTCTCTCTCTCTCTCTCTCTCTCTCTCTCTCTCTTTCTCTCTCTCTGGTGATGGTGGTAGAATGTCCTCCCCCCCGGTGGCTGAACCTCCTATATCTGTATCAGAGCCAAGAATATCGCTATCTTTGCTCTCTATTATTGTAGAAACTGTTAATTCCAATGCCCTTTTGATACCACTCTCATTCAAAAGTTGTCTCCCCGCAACATGACGAGAGACCTGAGGTGTAGAAGTAAGGCGCGCAGGAGAGGTGACGGAATCGGACACCGTAGAATCATTTTCGCTCTCACCATCCATCATGGAAGTTGGTGACACACTGACCTGAGACCTATAGCACATGTTTACTCCCGATGAGTGTTGCCAACTCACAAGCAAAGAAAATGGGAAGAAAATAGCCAAAATATAGCCCAAAACGCCCAAACGTCGATTGACATGCCCTGAGTCTTGCGTGATGAATGTCTATTGACATTCCCAAGTAGGAGGGGCTAGTGGAGGCCATGGTGATAACGAAACTCGCTAAACAGCGAGGATGGGAGCACAAAAATGAGTTCACACGCTGGATTAATAGCTCAAGTGTCGAGCAGGAATGCCGGAGGCACTGTGGGGCTGACGTCACAGCCAAACAGACACGCAATTGGCTCAGAGTGAGTGGAAGGCGGGGCAATTGGCTCAGAGCGAGCAGGAGGTGGGATAGTGTAGCGTGGTACATTTGCTAAATATGAGAGAAAATCGCGAAACTTGAGGGCTTGGCCTTTTTCCAGACACTCGCTAAATAAGGGTTTCGCTAAGCTGGATTTTGCTAAATTCAGGGGCTTACTGTACTGTACAACAGGTAGTGAAGATCAGTTGATTGTCGGAACGGCGCCAGTGCGTACTTCCTCGACCGCGTCTGGTGTGTGTGTGTGTATTTACCTAGTTGTATTTACCTAATTGTAGTTTTACAGGGCCTGGGCTTTATGCTTGTATGGCCCCGTCTCCATATCTACACTTATCCAATTTTTCTTTAAAACTATGTACACTCTTTGCTGACACCACTTCCTCACTCAAACTGTTCCAAGTCTCAACACATCTTTGCGGGAAACTAAATTTTTTAACATCTCTCAGACATCTTCCCTTCCTCACTTTCTTACTATGCGATCTTGTGCTTCTAATGTCATATTCTTCTCTCAGGATTAGTTTGTCATTGTCCACTTGATCTATTCTGTTAATCAATTTATAAACTTGTATCAGATCCCCTCTCTCTCTTCTCTGTTCCAGGGTTGGTAGATTCATAGCTTTTAGTCTCTCCTCATATGTCATCCCTTTAAATTCTGGAACCATTCTTGTAGCCATTTTTGTAGTCTCTCCAATTTCCTTATGTGTTTCTTTTTATGGGGGGTCCACACAACTCTTGCATATTCCAATCTAGGTCTTATTTTTAGTACTTATCAATTTCTTCATGATTTCTTTGTCCATATAGTGAAATGCTAATCCAATATTTCTTAGCAAATTATACGTCTCTCTGAAAATTCTATCAATATGGCTTACCGGTTGATTGTTTTCTTCCATTGTCACTCCCAAGTCCTTTTCCTTGTTTACTTTATCTAGTTCTACTCCATCTCCCATCTTATAGATTTCCACTGGTCGTCTTTCACTTTTTCCCATTTCCATGACATGGCTTTTGTCCACGTTGAATTCCATCTCCCATTTTTTACTCCATTTCCAGATCTTGTTTAAGTCTTCCTGTAGTATTTCACAATCCTCTTTTTGTTTAATGACTCTGCACAGTTTCGCATCGTCCGCAAACAGATTTATGTAGCTGTTCACTCCCTCTGGCATGTCATTTATATATACGAGAAAAAGTATTGGCGCCAGTACTGATCACTGTGGATCTCTGCTGTCTACTGTTCTTCACTTGGACTTCATATCTTTAACTATTGTCCTTATTTCTCTCCCCCTCAAGTAATTTTTCATCCATCTCAATGTGCTTCCTTTTAAGCCACCCTTCTCCTCTAACTTCCATAGTAATCTTTCATGTGGCACTTTATCAAAAGCCTTTTTTATATGTAAATAAATACAGTCAATCCATCCCTTTCTCTCTTGTACTTTATCAACTATTTTAGAGTAGAAACTCAATAAATTTGTTACACATGACCGACCTTTTCTAAAACCAAATTGGCTATTTGATAATAATTTGTTGTCTTCAAGAAACTCAATCCATTGCTTCTTTATTACTTTTTCACACATCTTGCATATTACACTAGTTAGTGATACCGGTCTGTAATTCAAATGTTCTTCCTTCCTTCCGCTCATATATGGGAACCACCTCAGCTCTTTTCCACTCCACTGGCACTGTTCCATTTTCTATTGAGCATTTTATGATGTTGTATATAGGATTTGCTAGTTCTTCCCTACATTCTTTCAGTATTCTGCCTGAGACTTCATCTGGTCCCATTGCCTTTTTCCTCATCTAGTTCCGTCATCAACTTTTTTATTTCAAGCTTGATTACTTTAATCTCTTTCATATGGACAGTCTCTCTATTACCCTGTGGTGTTTCAAATTTGGATTCCTTAGTAAAGACCTCATGAAATTTAACAGTTCTGCCATACTTTTTGGGTCTTCCACCATTCCATTCTCTCCTTTTAACCTTTCTATTGTTTCTTTTTGTCTTATTTTTCCATTTATGAATCTGTAGAACAATTTTGGTTGTTCCTTACATTTTTCGACAATGTCCTTTTCATAGTTCCTTTCTTCTTCCTTTCTCACCTTAGCGTATTCATTTCTTGCTGTTTTGAAATTTTCCTTATTTTCTGGATTTCTGTTTCTTCTCCACCTTTTCCATGCTCCATCTCATTTCTCCTTTGCCCTAGCACATCTTACATTAAACCAATCTTTCTTTCCTTCTTCTTTAGGTCTATATTTTGGGACATATTCCCTGACTCCTGTTTTGTATATTTCCAAAAATTAGTTATATTTCTCTTGAACCGTTTCTGAGTTTTCCATCTCCTCCCAGTTTATGTTTTTTAAAATAGCTCTTGAGGTTCTCAATATCAGCCTTTCTGTAATTTAATCGGTCTCCTTTGTATGATTCATCTCTATCTTCCTTTCCTTCTTCTATATCCATTTCTAATATTATATGGTCACTCTTTCCCAATGGGCACTTACATCTTATATCATCGTTAATTTGTATATCCCTTGTAAAAACTAGGTCTAATCTCGCTGGCTCATCGTTTCCTCTGAATCTTGTGTTTTCCTTTTCTCTTTGGACCATCAAATTATCTATCATTAGGTTCAGGAATCTATCTCTCCAGGCATCTTCCCCCATACCACTTTCATAATTTTCCCAGTCCACCTCCTTACAGTTGAAATCTCCTACCAATATAACTTTTTCACTTTCTTTAATGATTCTTGTAAGACTCCTTATTGTGTCATTTATCATGTCTTTATATTCTTGGTTAGTCCATGAGTTTCTTTTTGGTGGCACATATGTTACATATGCTATATGCATATGCATATGCATATGTTAACATATGCTTCTTGTAGTTAGCTACTTCCTTTTTTAGTTCTTCGTTTTCCGCTCTTAGCCTAGCTTCATTTTCTTCCACTTTTTTTTATCCTTTCTCTCAGTTTTATAAACTCTTTATCCTGTTCTTCATTCTCTTTCATTTCCATCTTCTCCTTTATCAGTTTATCTAGTTTATATTCAATAATTGACACTCTTTTTAGTAGTGAAGTAGTCGTTGTATCGAAACTTTAGAATTCAGGCTCACCCACATCAGCATAGTCATCATCAGCTTTCCCACCTTCTCCAATCTCACGTCTGCATTTTGATGGTATCTCTTTTTCGCTCATCCCTCCTTAATAATTGATTACATGAAGAAAAATGAGACCACACTATCTGCCCAGACCACTGTAAAAACTGTACAACCGGTATGTAGTGAAGATCGGCTGCTTGTCGGAACGGTGCCAGTGCGTCCTTCCTCTACCGTGTCTGTTTGATCTGCTGCAGTCTCTGACGAGACAGCCAGACGTTACCCTATGGAATGAGCTCAGAGCTCATTATTTCCGATCTTGGGATAGGTTTGAGACCAGGCACACACCACACACCGGGACAACAAGATCACAACTCCTCGATTTACATCCCGTACCTACTCACTGCTAGGTGAACAGGGCTACGTGAAAGGAGACACACCGAAATATTTCCACCCGGCCGGGGAATCGAACCCCGGTCATCTGGCTTGTGAAGCCAGCGCTCTAGCCACTGAGCTACCGGGCCGTCCTGTGTGTGTGTGTGACATATTAGGTGTGAAATTTCTCCGTGTCTTTACTGGTGTAATGAAATAGTGCCATTGTCTCCACAGATTGCTGCTGGGTGTTCAAGACTTAAGTTCCTGAAATTGGCTAATCTTGGTCCCAGTGGGAAATGTTGCTATTTAAAGGAATTGGCTGACTCTGTGCCTCATATGGCCAACCTCACCCATTTCAGGTACATGTAATGTCCATTAATGAGTGCATTATTGTTGAAAATATATTGTTAGTAATTTATTTCTAATGAACTTTGTCTTTATTTACAAGGGATTTTAAAATTTAAGGCCAATATTGTTATGAGGAAGATTCTAATTGATAGGAGGAAAGTGGTTAATTTTGATCAAGCTGAACATTGAAAATTCAGTGTAGAATACAAAAACAGCTGAATGTCATTGAATAAAAAAAGATCATTGTTTTGAAAAGTATATGGCATACTGTAGGAGGAAGTAGCAAGTACCTGCCAAAATAATTTTAACTTCCAGTGGGGTCTGAAGCATTGGACCAGCAGCCACTATTATCTTGCCAATAACTCAGCTGTGACCTTATTAAACATTTACCTTTGTTTTACAACACAAGGGGCAGCCTACCTTATAAAGACATTTCTTTTCCTTCATACAAAACTACATGCACCTGATTTTACATGTACATTTCACTCACAATCCTAAATTCAGTATGGCAAATCATACACTAACTTTGGAGGTTTTATATAAAGAGGGGACCATAAATGTCTTTAAGTTGGACTGCACTTTTAGTATCAATCTTAAGGTGGGTTCACACATACCAATTTGCAACTGAAATTGTAAGTTGGTAGAATTTCTAACTGAATATTAGTGCCTAGTGACTGAAGAAACCAGTTGCAAAACAAGACCAACATGTTGGTTTTGTTCAATTGATTTGCAACTTTATATAACATTGTAACATCACAGAGTAAGCTTTGAAAATGTGGTGTTGATGTGGAGAAGATGTCAGAGTTGGTGAGGGAAAAAGAACACATACATTCCTTGATGTACCATTGTGGTGGTCTACATACCCTGGGAGGTATGTAGACCACCACAGTTTCTAAATCTGCGTGAAAAACAGTGTCTTGGGGCTCTAGGAGGTATTGTTCCTCTCCATAAAAGGGTTTTACTTTTCTGCTACCCTTTGCAACAGTTGTTCCATGAAGGGTTTTTTTACCACATAACTACCATTTCTTAACACTTCTACCACTTTATGTGGTCCATTCCACTTTACACATAGTTTCTTACACACCCCAGACTCAGTAGTTTCTCGTTTTACCCTTACTAATGCACCCAGATCATCCTTTTGTTCTTTGCGTTTTCTGTTTGCAACACTCATACTTTCGCGTAATTTTCTCATGAATCTCCCGAATAACATGGCAGGCAATGTCAAGATCACTCTCCTCACCGTCTACAGTAGGTAATCGTGTACCCACCATGTGTGGAGCAGGTTGTGAAAAAAAAGCAAAGTAGGGTTGTTGGGCAGTACTGGTGTGGACTGCTGCATTCATAGTAGCCTAGCACATTGATGCAATTGTGACCACTGCAGAAGATGACCTTGGCATAAGGCGGCCAAGATAGACTTGAGGGTGGTAAGGTGTCATGTAGTAGAAGGTAATGAGGTACTAAGCAGTATCATATGAATATTGAATTAACTACAGTACTATATAATTACACCAATTGCATTTCCCTAACAAAAAAAAAAAAAAAGAAAAAAAAAGGGAAGAAAAGCCTCTTCCTAATGATGCTCCTGAAAAGACATGCTATAAGATCCAAAACAGTTGCTTCAAGAGCTACCTTGATACTCACTTTATAAAGAGAGTTCATGTCATGAAGAAGGAAAAACAAACATAAATAAAGGACTCCAAACTTCACCAATATAACTATTAAAGACTAAACATAATGTACTGGTCGTGGCAGAGAAAGGAAGCCTTAAGATCCTTAGTTAAGGACCCACCATAAAAATCCTTATACTCTGCACTTTCAAATGCCTATTAAATGTACGGTTATTTTTAAAGTAGGGAATATTAGTTGTGGGGGAACAAGGAACACAAATAGAGAATACATGTACAAAGAGTAGTGAAGTCGTGGAGGGCATAAATATTGGCACAGGTGTGGCTCTGGCCTCTTGCTCACTTGAACCTGCACAGAGGAACATTAATCTCTCCCACCCATATGCCTCATAGGATTGAAAACACCATGTGGAACATCTAGACTGGGTAGCTAACCTGTATCTGTCCTTGCTAATGCAGGTAGACCACCCTGAGACTGCCTAGACCCCTGCAAAGGGGTCTAGGCTTCTTCCCTTTTTCTTCCCTTTTTTTATTTATTTTTTTTTTTATTTATTTTTTGTCAGGGAAATGCAAATGCTGTAATTATATAGTACTGTAGTTAATTCAATATCCATATGATAATGCTTAGTATAATATTTGTCAATCATCTGTCCATCCATTATTGTATGTATTAAAATTATTTAGAACAATATTGATCAAGAGTGGTTACATAAATATTGTTTTTCAGCATACATCAACAGTACATAGCCCCAGCCACAGCTCTTCTAACTGCTCTGAAGAGGTGCCACAAACTGCAGCGGTTCAGTATTACCTCCCTTCGAGACATGTTACCCATAAACCTCTTTGCTCTGGAGCAACTCATTAAGGAACAATCATCACTCATTTTTGTAGCATTGGAGAGTGTCAGCACACCCATGACTGCCTGTTATAAGTTCACACAGAGACAGAAGTTGTAAGTATTTATTCTAATTATTTTGGTTCTGTTTTGTTTGAAATAAATTTGTAATATAAATTAGGACTAAAGTAGGTTTGAAAGCCCTTCTCATTTGCAACACTTGCCACTTCTCAAACATGTAAAGTAACATGTGTAAATTGAAGTGACATTTAAGAATCTTTTCCAATGTTAAATTACATGCCAACAACTCTCAAAAGATTTAGTAAGCTGCCCAATATATATATATATATATATATATATATATATATATATATATATATATATAGAGAGAGAGAGAGAGAGAGAGAGAGAGAGAGAGAGAGAGAGAGAGAGAGAGAGAGAGAGAGAAAAAAAATATTAAAATCTTTTGAAATCCAAGTCCCTTTGAGATTTCTGGCATCTGGTCTAAAACATCTCTAGTAACTTCTTAATTTTTCACTCCTTTATTTCAACCTTACCACTGCCATTACATATCTCCAAAGCTTAACTCTTCTCTCAAACCTTGGTAATAACTCTACCTTGGATGATTCCGGGCTTGTTTCTCCCTCTCCTCCCTCTGACTTTTTCATGGCTTCAGTTAAAATAATTCACAATGTTGTGTTCCATGCCCTCACAAGCCTAAACCCTTCAAAAGCTTATGTACCTTATGGGGTCCCTCCTGTTGTTTTCAAAAACTTTGCATCCATGCTTACACCTTGCTTGGCCAAACTCTTTCGTGTATTACATTCTACCTTGGATGATTCTGGGCTTATCCCTCCCTCTCCTCCGCCCTCTGACTATTTCATGCTTTCAATTAAAATTCTTTGAAATGACGTTTTCCATGCTTTCGCTGGCCTAAACTTGGCAAGGCTTATGGACCTAACCCGGTCTCTTCTTTTGTTCTCAAAAACTGTGCTTCTGTGCTTGCATCTTGCCTGGCCAAACTCTTTCAACTATGTGTATTTACTTCTACCTTTCCTTCTTGCTGAAAGTTTGCTTACATTCAGCTTTTTTCTAATAAAGGTGACTGTTCTAATCCCTCAAACTACTGCCCTGTAGCTTTACTTTCTTGTTTGTTTAAAGTTCTTGAAATTATCCTCAATAGGAAGGCTCTCAAACATCTGTCACTTTGCAATCTTCTTTCTGATTGCCAGTATGGCCTCCATCAGGGCTGCTCTAATGCTGATCTTCTGGTTCTCCTTAAGAATCTTTTATAAATGTTAAATAAATTAGATGCCAACAACTCTCAAAAGATTTAGTAAGCTTGGTCATCCTTTTTTAGAGATTTCAGTGAAACTCTTGCTGTTGCATTATACATATAAAAAACTTTTGATAGAGTCTGGCACAAAGCTTTGATTTCAAAACTGCTCTTCTATGGTTTCTATCCTTCCTTCTGCAACTTAATCTGAAGTTTCCTTTCCAACTGTTCTATTGCAGTCATGGTAGACAGCCACTGTTCTCCTAGATCTATTAACAGTGGTGTTCCTCAGGATCAACCACTGTTTTTCTATTATTCATAAATGAACTTTCTAACCAAACTTTTTGCTCCATTCACTCCTACACTGATGATGCCACCCCACACTTTTCCATACCTTTTCAGAGATGAAGTCAACAGATCACACAGGGACACCACTGAATGCCTGACTTCTGATCTTTCTAAGATTTATGATTGGGATAAAGAAAACTTAGTAGTGTTCAGTGCCTCAAAAACTCAATTCCTCTATCTATTAACTTGACACAACCTTCCAGACAACTATCCCCTCTTCTTCACTGACACTCAGCTGTCCCCATCTTTTACAATGAATATCCTCAAGTCTATCCTTTACTCATTATCTAAACTGGAAACTTCACATCTCATCTCTTGTTAAAACATCTTTTATGAAGTTAGGCGTTCTGCGGTTCTCCGCCAGCTTTTCTTGCCCCTCCAACTGCTAACTCTACAAGGGTTGTCCTTGTTTGAGGGGGATCCACTCACACAGTTTTGTTAGATAGGGTGGAATGAAAAGCTTTTTGTCACATCTTTTGAATGACTATCTTCAGCTTCTTTCTTACCACTTAAACATTGCATCTCCTGATATCTTTTATTGCTTTTTTCATGCTAACTGCTCCACGGATCTTGCTAACTGCATGCTTCCCCTCCTCTTGCAACCTCGCTGCACAACAAGGCTTTCTTCTTCCTCTCACCCCTATTCTTTCCAACTCTAACACAATAGTTAATTAACAAGTACTCTCACTCTTTCATATCTTTCTGTGGTCTGGAACTTCCTGCCTATGACTTGATTTCATTCAAGAGGGAGTTTGAAGACATTTGTCCCTATCCTTTGGCTAATTCTTTCGGTTCTGTAAGGAGACTGGCAAATGAGTGGGCTATTTTTCTCTACATTTTTGTTGCCCTTGGCCAGTCCTCCTCTCTTATGTATATAATGCAGCAGCAGCAGCAGCAGCAGCAGTTGTAATAGTATTAGTAATAGTAGTAGTAGTAGTAGTAGTAGTAGTACTAGTAGTAGTAGTAGTACTACTACTTATTAATAGTAGTAATTGTTGTAGTGGTGGTAATAATAGTAGTAGTAGTAAGAGTAGTAGTAGTAGTAGTAGTAGTAGCAGTAGCAGCAGCAGCAGCAGCAGCAGCAGCAGCAGTAGTAGTAGTAGTAGCAGTAATAGAAGATGTATCATAGTTACAGTAGGAATAGTAGCAATAATAGTAGAAGTTATTACAGAAGCAGCAACAGCAGCAGCAGCAGCAGCAGTAGTAGTAGTAGTAGTAGTAGTAGTAGTAGTAGTAGTAGTAAAGAAACAGTAGTAGTAGAAGTAGTAGTAATAGTAATAATAGTAGCAGTAGTAATAGTAGTAGTTGTAGAAGTAGTAGTAGTAGTATAAGTAGTAGTAGTAGTAGTAGTAGTAGTAGAAGTAGTAGTAGAAGTAGTGGTAGTAGCAATGGCAGCTTGTACTAAAATTAATGAGAGTGTTGCTCCAAAGCTTTTTAAGCCCTTGTTTTAATATTTTGTAAAAAGAAACACTTAAGTGTAAGAAAAGTCATTGAAAAACTTGATAGTATCCTATAAGAAGATAATCAAACATGCCATGCTAGTAATGACATTTTGGAAAATGTAAGTAACAAAATGAGAGCTCACACCTTCCCTTGCTGCTGTGCTAAACAAAAGGCTTGATGTCTATTCCTTTACATGTAAAACTACCATATGGTGACAGCAATTGATTAGATACTTCCTAAACCTCTGGTACCATTAGTTATATTTACTGGTACAATGGTACTTCGAGATACGATCGCCCTAACATATGATTTTTTTTATATACGATGAAAAATTTTATATAATTTACGCCTTGAAATACGATATTTTTAAGATACGAATAGCCATCGGTAGATGGCGCAGCGATTGCTCGGCTACCCATGTCCACCCGAACATTTGTGTATTGTTGTTCATCCTTTGTGCACGTATGTGTCAGTGCTCCTCGGCAGTGTATTTTTTTTTAAAGTTTTGTGAACTCAAGATCATGGGTCGAAAAAGTAAAAGTTTGGCGAGAAACACACAAAATAGCCTGTATTCATATGCTGATTACACTTAGAAATTCAATAAACAAGTGAGTACAAATGGTTTTCTGCCCACAAGCAACTCTTCCTCTTTTAATGCAAAAAACCAGAAGTCTCTAGATGTCATGGTTACCAAAATATCACAGGTTGAATGAGGAATATCATCAGTTTGCGTGGCCTCCAGCTGCCTCTCTCTGTCTCTCTCTCTCTCTCTCTCTCTCTCTCTCTCTCTCTCTCTCTCTCTCTCTCTCTCTCTCTCTCTCTCTCTCTCTCTCTCTCTCTCTCTCTCTCTCTCTCTCTCTCTCTCTCTCTCTCTCTCCTATTCTGATACCACTCTCATTCAAAAGTTCACTCTCATTCAAAAGTTGTTTCCCCGTAACATGGCGAGAGACCTGAGGTATAGAAGTAAGGCTCGCGGGAGAGGTGGCGGAATCAGACACAGTAAAATCGTTGGTGACACAGTGACGTAGAGCATATGTTTACTCCTGCCCACAAGCAACTCTTCCTCTTTGCAATGCAAAATACCAGAAGTCTCTGGATGTCATGGTTATCAATATATCACAGATTGAATGAGGTACTATCATCGGTTTACGTGGCCTTGTGTCCAATAGGTTTCAGTGGCCTTGGCTAGAGTGAGAGAAAATGGGCTCGATGTATCCTCTCTCTCTCTCTCTCTCTCTCTCTCTCTCTCTCTCTCTCTCTCTCTCTCTCTCTCTCTCTCTCTCTCTCTCTCTCTCTCTCTCTCTCTCTCTCTCTCTCATATCACAAGAATGAATTAATTCTGTTTCCATTAATTTCTATGGAAAGAATTGATTTGATATACAATTTTTTTTTATATACGACGATCGTAACGGAACGAATTAACATTGTATGTCAAAGTACCACTGTATCTCTATAAGTATTTATTTTCCTGAACAAGATCAAATTGCAGAACACTACAGAAGTGTTTGAGCAAACCACACCTTGTGTAACACTTTTTTCCTTTTTCTTTTCTTTTTCTTTACAAAACTAAGGTAGTGTGATAATTAAGGTTTGCTCTTAAAGTAAAGCAATAATACCACATGTTATAGAAAATAGAGTTAATCTACATTTTCATTACTTTATTATGATAATGTGAAGCAGTTAGGAAGATCTTTCAATTTCTCATGAATAGAATGTATTCATTTCAAGTTCATAATGCAGCTTGAGGCTTTAGTATATTGAATTTTAGTCTAAGTAGTGATATCCATGACACTGATGTATACTTTCTTTCACAGTTCACGACCAGCACTGGTAGTACTTGCATACAATAAGGTCAAGGAACATATGCCTTCCATCCCCTTGGCACACCATGACATGATTGATCTTAATAGTTCATTGTGTGGTTCTTTCCACCTTTGTTACCACCAAGATTTTCCTTTCAGGCACTATGTCTTACACAACTATGAGTCTGGAACTTATGATGTGCAACAGTAATATTTGTATCAATGGTCTCTTGAAAACTTAATATGGAGAGTGATATATCACTTTTCAGTTTCCCTGTAGAAAATATGAATTAAATGTAATATTGTTAAATGTTCTTTTTATTCTTTTATTTGGTGATTTGATGATGTGATACAGACCAGAGCCAGATTAATCATAAGGGGATTTACTTGATATTGAGAGCAGACTGATAGCTTCACTAGGTACCTAACAGTACACAGCCATGAAAACAGGAGTACTTAGCTGGAATGTACACATGTAATGATTAGCTGAGTTAAAGCAGTTGGTGGATGAGTAAAAATGCACTCCATGAAAGGAACTAAGTGACTGCTGTGATAGCTAGAGTATATCTGACTGGTCTTAGGAAAACTCAGTTCCACAAGTTTGGATCTTGTTTAATCTTTACTAATTGACCGACTGCTGAATAGATAATAACCAAACCCATTACTGTTTTATACTGGTTTTATACTGGTGTAGCATTATATTTCCAATACTTTTATCTGTAAGATTATGTACAAACCTCATCCATGCTCTTCCACTGTAGGGTAAACTTCATGTTCCATTATTTTATTTATCCTTACACTTTGGTAGATCCATTCTCAGTGTATGGTTTGCTATGGTGCAGGGCATTCCAATCAGTGCATTGGACTTGGTGGCTGCATTGACTCACAAATCCTCAGAATCCTGCTTAGCTTTCTGCTTAACCTTGCGTCAGCATCAGGTTGTGCTTGACAGTGGCAGATGTATGGGGGAGGCTGAGTAACCCCCAATTTTCCATATTTATTTTTATCACTTAAAAGATTACATTTTTGCTTAAAAGATAGCCCTGCATATAGTTAAAAATGCCCTCAAGATTGCTAAGTTTCAGTGATAAGACTCGTCACCAATCTCAAGGGACTTAGGATTTCAGGTTATGACCCCCCTTACCAACATTTTTATTCTAAATCTGCCACTGGCTTGAAAACTGGCTAAACATAAAACTTAACCCGCTAAGACCGATGGCCGCAAAATTCGCACCCTCCCATTACCGCAATTATCATAAAAAAAATCATCTCTTATAAATTACTCTGGAAAAAAATCTGCTGTTAGTAGACATGACAATGCATCATCCTACAAGTTTTTATTGCTCTACTCACTATGGTTGTCTCAGAATAATAACCGATAATTGGAGAAGATTGTGGTAGCAGCAACTCGGGGGAGGTGCTTTTATGTGTATTCTTACATAATGTAAGGCACTGCTCATGTTTTTATGTGTTTTCACATGTTTTCGTGTTTTCACTCATATTGGCTGATTATAGTTACGTATGTTTTTATCAAGTGTGGGTGACGATGTTGTCACAATAGCGGGGTCGGGATCTACCTTCAACCTGTGCACTTTGCGTCTTGTCCCGCCTTGTCTATCACTTTTATCACTAAACTTTAGCTTCCTCTTAGCACCAGTAGCCATAGTTGTAAATAATAGTTCCTTAAATAAGTAAATACGTAAATACGTAAATAATTATCACCGCGACACGACGCTCACGCACCTCACAGAAATTTGCGGGAGACTAGCTGGCTAGAGCGGTGTGCTTCCTGGGAGCCGACAGTACTACCATAGGCCTACGTCATGACCAAATATAGCAGCGCTACCAATGCTAGCGCGGTTTTTATTAGCACTCAAAGTAGCTGCCCCATTTAAGGACTATCAGAAGTGTGCTATGCAGCCGTATTTAAGGCCTGTCGGACTTTACGGGTTAAATGCAGTCAATACCAATACATTATGAAATGGTAGCAGAGCAAAACAGTAAAATCTTAAACTTTATAATTTTGTATTATTGATGCAATCTGAAGAATTTTTGTGGATTAGACAACAAGACTTTTTTTTAATTCATGGTCATGCTCATGTATGTATTTACCTAGTTGTAGTTTTACAGGGCCTGGTCTTTGTGGTTGTGTGGCCCCGTCTCCATATCTACACTTATCTAATTTTTCTTTAAAACTATGCACACTTGTTGCTGACACCACTTCTTCACTCAAACTGTTCCATGTCTCAACACATCTTTGTGGGAAACTATATATTTTTAACATCTCTCAGACATCTTCCCTTTCACAGCTTTTTACTATGTGATTTTGTGCTTCAAATGTCATATTCTTCTCTCAGGATCAGTTTCTCATTATTCACTTGGTCCATTCCATTGATCAATTTATAAACTTTTATCAGATCCCCTCTCTCTCTTCTCTGTTCCAGGGTTGGTAAATTCATAGCCTTTAGTCTCTCCTCATATGTCATCCCTTCACATTATGGAACCATTCTTGTAGCCATTTCTTGTAGTCTCTCCAACTTCCTTATGTGTTTATATTTATGAGTGGTCCACACTACTCCTGCATATTCCAATCTGGGTCTTATTATAGTACTTATCAATTTCTTCATCATTTCTTTGTCCATGTAGTGAAATGCTACTCCAATATTTCTTAGCTCTGAAAATTCTATCAATATATTGGCTTATCAGTTGATTGTTTTCTTCCATCGTCACTCCTAAGTCCTTTTCCTTTTTTACTTTCTCCAGTTCTATTCCATTTCCCATCTTATAGATTTCCACGGGTCTTTCACTCTTTCCCATTTCCATGACATGGCTTTTGTTCACATTGAATTCCATTTCCCACTTTTACCCCATTCCCAGATCTTATTTAGGTCTACCTGCAGTATTTCACAATCCTCTTTTTGCTTTATAAATCTGCACAGTTTTGTATCATCCGCAAACAGATTTATGTAGCTGTTCACTCCTGGCATGTCGTTTAAGAGGAAAAGTATTGGAGCTAATACTGACCCATGCGGCACTCTGCTTTCTACTGCTCTCGACTTCGACTTCATATCTTTAACTACCATCCTTATTTCTCTCCCCCTCAAATAATTTTCCATCCATCTCAATGTGCTTCCTTTTAAGCCACCCTTCTACTCTAACTTCCACAGTAATCTTGCACGTAGCACTTTATCAAACGCCTTTTTTAAATCCAAATAAATTCAGCCAACCCATCCCTCTCTCTCTTGTACTCAACTATTCTAGAATAGGAACTCAGTAAATTAGTTACTTTTTCTAAAACCAAATTGGCTATTTGATATTAATCTGTTGTCTTCAAGGAACTCGATCCATTGTTTTTTTTATTATTTTTCACACATCTTACATATCACACTAGTTAGTGATACCGGTCTGTAATTTAAAGATTCTTCCTTCCTTCTGCTCTTATATATGGGAACCACCTTAGCTCTTTTCCATTCTACTGGTACTGTTCCATTTTCTATTGACCATTTTATGATGTATATAGGACTTGCTAGTTCTTCCCTACATTCTTTCAGTATTCTTCCTGAGACTTCATCTGGTCCCATTGCCTTCTCTTCATCCAATTCCTTCATTAACTCTTTTATTTCAAGCTTGGTTACTTTAACCTCTTTCATATAGACGGTCTCTCTATTACCCTGTGGCCTTTCATATTTGGATTCCTTAGTAAAAACCTCCTGGAATTTATTATTTAACAGTTCTGCTATTCTTTTTGGGTCTTCCACCATCCTGTTATCTCTTTTTAACCTTTCTTTTGTTTTTTTGCCTAATTTTTCCATTTATGAATCTGTAGAACAATTTCAGTTGCTCCTTACATTTTTCAACAATGTCCTTTTCATAGTTCCTTTCCTCATCCTTCCTCACCTTAACATTCATTTCTCGCTGCCTTGAAGTTTTCCTTATTTACTGGATTTCTATTTCTCCTCTACCTTTGCCATGCTCCATCACTTTTCTCCTTTGCCCTAGCACACTTTGCATTAAACCAATCTTTCTTTCCTTCTTTAGGTCTATATTTTTGGACATATTCCCTGACTCCTGTTTTGTATATTTCTAAAAATAAGTTACACTTTTCTTGCACTGTGTCTGAGTTTTCCATCTCCTCCCAGTTAACATATTTGAAGTAGTTCTTGAGATTCTCAATATCAGCCTTTCTGTAATTTAATCGGTCTCCTTTATATGAATTGTCTCTATCTTCCTTTCCCTCTTCTATATCCATTTCTAATATTACATGGTCACTCTTTCCCAATGGGCACTTATATCTTATATCATCGTTCATTAGTATACCCCTTGTAAAAACTAGGTCCAATCTTGCCAGCTCGTCGTTTCCTCTGAATCTTGTGTTTTCCTTTACTCTTTGGTCTGTCATATCATTTATAATTAGGTTCAGGAATCTTTCTCCCAAGGCTTCTTCCCCCATACCACTTTCATCATTTTCCCAGTCCACTTCTTTACAGTTGAAATCTCCTACTAATATAACTTTTCTCCTTTCTTTAATGATTCTCGTTAGACTCCTTATTGTGTCATCTATCATGTCTTTATATTCTTGATTGGTCCATGAATTTGTGTGTTTGGTGGCACATATGTTACAATGATTGTTAACTCTTTTTTTATTAATATGCATCTTAACATACAGTACTTCCACTTTTCCTTCCCCACATTCCACTTGGTTTACCACCATCTCCTTCCTTAACATTATCATGACTCCTCTTCCTCCTTTACCCCCTCTGTCTCTCCTCCATACATTATACCTATTATCCAAGTCTATTTTGATTGCCTCATTTAGTTTTGTTTCAGCCAGGCATACAATATCTGGTTCTTCTTTCTTTATGTAATCTCTTAATTCTAATTTACTTGATAAAACCCTGTCTATGTTCATATACATCATTTTTAGTCTCTTGCCTTTATCATTTTTAGTTAAACTTGTTCCACTTTTTTCTCTTCCTTCTCTTTTATATACCATTTCCTTATCCTCTCTCCTAGAATTCTCCAAAAAAAAATGCCTTTTTTTCCTTTTCTGACCTTTCATAATTTTTTTCCCTTACTGTTGCCATCAGTTTGTTGTATCTCTTCCTTTTTTCCTCATTTCTATTTTTCTATATATATTTATATATATCCTTGCAACCTTCTGTTTCTCTGAGTTTAGTTGTTCTATATAATATTTCTTCTGTTGTTGCTTGTGATTTTAGTAGTATCTTAATTGGTCTCATTGTTCCTTCTTGATATGGTCCCATTCTGTGTATTTCTTCTACTTCCTCTTCTAAGTTATGCCTATCTTCATCGATTAGATTTTTTAGTAGGTCTTTGACTGATTTAATTTCTTCTTTTTCTCTTCTTGGTCTATATGTTATTTTTTTTCTTTTAGTCCAAATACGATTACACTCATTTTTTTCTGCAATTTTCCTAACTAGATTTTCTTTTTTCTTGAGGACTCCTATCATTTTGTTTGTCATTTTTTCTTTTTTTTCTTTTAGTTGTTCTTGAATCACCTCCTGAAAATCAGCCTATCTTTCTTATCTTGGACTCTCCATGCTTGTACTTCTTTTTTAATCACGTTCTGTACTCTTTCCTCTTCTTTTTTTACTAGATCTTTCAGCTTCTCTTTTTCTTTCTCGGCTTTACCGAGTCCTTCTTCCATCTGTTTCTTGTAGTTAGCTACTTCCTTTTTCAGTTCTTCGTTTTCCACTCTTAGTCTAGCTTTGTTTTCTTCCACTTTTTTTATCCTTTCTCTCAGTTTTTGAAACTTTTTCCTGTTCTTCATTCTCTTTCATTCCCTTACTCTCCTTTATCCATTTATCTAGTTTACGTTCAATAGTCAACACTCTCTTAAGTAGTGAGGTATTCGCCGTATCAAAACCTTTGAATGCGCTTTCTCCCTCATCAACATATTCATCTTCTTCTGTCCTTCTTTCCCTAGTCTCATACCTGCATTTAGATGGAATCTCTTCCTTACTCATGATTCTCTACACTTGATTTCATGAAAACGAGTCTACACTACTCGTCCAGGCCACTGCAAACACTATACAACAGGTAGTGAAGATCCGCTGATTCTCGGAGCGACAGCACTGCGTCCTTCCTCGACCACGTCTCGTGTGTGATTCACCTCGGTCGTCTGCTGGTCACCCAGCCAGTCTTCCCCATTACAGAGCGAGCTCAGAGCTCATAGACCAATCTTCGGGTAGGACTAAGACCACATAACACACTCCACACACCGGGAAAGCGAGGCCACAACCTCTCAAGTGACATTCCATACCTATTTACTGCTAGGTGAACAGGGGCCACACATTAAGAGACTTGCCCATTTGCCTCGCTGCTTACTGGGATTCAAACCAGGCCCTCTCAATTGTGAGTCGAGCGTGCTAACCACTACACTATGCAGTGTGTGTGTGTGTGTGTATTTACTTAGTTGTATATTACAGGGTTCAAGCAGGGCTCATAGTGACCTGTCTTCATATCTACATTTATCCAACTTTTCCTTAAATTTGTGCAGACTTTCTGCTGTTACAATCTCCTCACTCAATCCATTCTAGAAGTCTACCTTCCAATGTGGAAAACTGAACTTCTTAATGTTCCTCAGATGCTGATTTTTCATTATCTTGGAATGTGAAATGTCCTTTTGTTCATCTATCTCTATCCACTGTCAGTGATACCAGGTCTTGTCTATCCATCTTTTCCATACAGTTTGTTAACTTCTACATCATTATTAGGTCTTCTCTTTCCCGTCTATCCTTCAAAGTTGCTAGTTCCATTTCCTTTAGTCTTTCTTCATGTGTATTTATCTATTTGTATTTACCTATTTGTGTATTACAGGGCCCGAGTTAAGCTCTCTGTGTCCTGTCTCCTTGTTCATTCCTGTCATATCTCTCTTTCATCTGATTGACACACACCGCGTCAACGACATCACTGCTCAGTTTATTCCACTTATCAATGCTACGATGCGGGAAACTGTATTTTCTCACATCATTTAGACAGATGTCCTTTATTAGCTTTTTTCCTTGTCCTCGGAGATAATTACTTGTCACCTTTATCAACTCTCTGTCCAGTATGTCCATCTTGTTCACCAATTTATACATAATTATCATGTCTCCTCTTGTTCTTCTCTCTTCTAATGTGGTCAGCCCCAGCTTCCTCAGTCTTTCCTCATAGTCTAACTCCCTGAGTCCTGGTACCATCCTTGTTGCCAGCCTCTGTACCCTTTATACCTTCACATTTTTCTTCATATGCAGTGACCAGACACAAGCTGCATATTCTAACTGGGGTCCTATTAAGGTACATAATATCTTCTTCATTCCTTCATCTAGGTAGTGGAATGCAATGCCAATATTTTGAAGCATGTTATATGTTTTCCAAAAAATCTTGTTAATGTGTTTCTCCGGTAACAAAGTGTTTTGCACGATTACTCCTAAGTCTTTTTCCTCATTGGTCCCTTTAATTTTCTCATCACCCAGCCTGTAATCCCAGTTTGGTCTGTATCTACTTCTTCCCATTTTCAAAACATGGGTCTTGTCTATATTAAATTCCATCTGCCACTCCTTACTCCACTCATATATTTTATCAAGATCTTCCTGTAACTTGTTACATCTTCCACATTCCTTACTCTCCTCATAATTTTAGTATCGTCTGCAAACATATTCATGTAACTGTCAATTTCTACTGGCATATCATTAACATAAATCAAAAACATGATGGGACCAAGCACTGACCCTTGTGGAACTCCACTGGTTACCTTCTTCCACTCGGACTTCCTTCCTCTCACCACTGTTCTCATTTCTCTTCCCACTAAGTAATTGTCCATCCATTTTGCTAGTTTATCATTTACTGCTCCAATCTTCCTTAGTTTCCACACCAGTCTATTGTGTGGTACTTTATCAAAGGCCTTTCTCAAGTCCAGGTAGATAGCATCCACCCATCCCTCTCTATGTTGTAGTATGTCAGTAACTCTTGAATAAAAACATAATAAATTGGATACGCACAATCTTCCTTTTCTGAAACCAGACTGTCTTTCACTCAGAATGTTTTCACTTTCTAGATACTCACTCCACTTAGTTTTAATTACTTCTTCACATACCTTGCACAATATACTAGTTAACGATACTGGTCTATAATTTAGCGGTTCCATCCTACTACCATTCTTATATATAGGCACAATGTCAGCTCTTTTCCACTCTTTCGGGACTAATCCTGTTCGTATGGAGGTTTCCACAATATCAAATACGAGTTTCAACAATTGATCCTTAC
Organism: Portunus trituberculatus; assembly: GCF_017591435.1. NCBI lineage: Eukaryota > Metazoa > Arthropoda > Malacostraca > Decapoda > Portunidae > Portunus > Portunus trituberculatus. Next base: position 12,544,629 of record NC_059263.1, on the reverse strand, counting down.
ATTCATTTAGTAACCTCCCAGATATGCCATCAGGCCCCATTGATTTATTAATATCCAGATTGCTTATATTTTTCCTTACATCTTCCTTAGTAACCATGATGTCCTGCATTTGCTTTATTTCCATAGGCCTTCCTCCCATAAAATGCTCCTCCTTTGTAAACACTTTGCAAAAGTTGTCGTTCAAAATTTCAGCTATATCTCCAGCATCCTCATATACTTCTTCCCATTTTTACCTTTACTATTGCCTCCCTTATATTTAGTTTTCCATTTATGAATTTGTAAAACATTTTTGGGTCACTATCACAGTTTTCCACCACCCTCTATTCATATTCCTTCTGTGCTGTTCTCCTTACTTCAACATATCTATTCCTTGCTGTTTTGTAAATTTCTCTTGATAATACATCACTGTTTTTCTTAAGTTTCTTCCATGCCTTTTCTTTGTTCTTTTTTGCTTCTTCACAATTTCTATTAAATCACTGTTTATTAATTTAAAGTCCTCTTTTTGTAATATGGCACAAACTTTTTCACAGCAGAGTTATACAAATCCATAAATTTATCGTATTTCAATTGCATATCCCTTTCCTGGTATACCATGGACCAGTCAGTTTCATTAAAGAACTCCCTTATATGGTTATAATTTACCCTAATATAATTTAATTTTTCCTCCCTGCGTTCCACAATCTTATTCATGCTTAATTCCGTATCCAGCTCAAAGCTTAGGACATCATGATTGCTTCTCCCCAAGGGACATTTATGTTCAATTTCCTCTTTTAGAGAGATTCCTGTGGTAAATACCAAATCCAACTTTGCTGCAACATCTTGTCCCCTGCACCTTGTTGGTGATCTCACCCACTGTGTCATCAAGTTATTTGTTGCTACCTTTAACAATTCTTCTGCCCACTCACCACCATTCACCACTTCGTAATCTTCCCACACTATTTCTTTACAATTAAAGTCTCCAAGTATTTCTCATCACCATTTGGTACTGTTCATATTCCCAAGCATTGGTTCTGGGTGGTATGTATACTGTTATAATATTAATGTCCTCTTGCCATCTGTTATAAGCATACTTATCACTTCCTCATTTTTCTTACTATAGTTCACCTCCTTCACTATCAGATCTTCCTTAGTAAGAACCATTATACCACCACCTCCTTTATTTTTTCTATCATTTCTCCATACTTTGTAGTGTTTTACAACAAACCAGTCTAGCTTTATTTCGGGCCTTAGCTTTGTTTCCACTACACACATTATGTCCAGTTCGTTATTTCTTAGGTAATTCATACATTCTAGCCTCTTAGACAGAAATCCATCTATATTCATGTAAGTCACTTGTATTCCATTCCTAGTCTCTTTCTTCCATGTAATGTCTATTCCGTCTGTTTTATCCACTACGTCTTTAGCCTCCCATTTCTCATCCTCCAAAAAAAACTTGGTCTTTTCCTCCTCTGTTCTTTCGTCATTCCTCTCTTTCACCTTAGTTACAAGCTCTTTCATTTTCATTCGCTCATCCTGTGACATATTTCTTCTTATGTAAATTGTTTTGGTTTCCTCAGAGTCCTTAAGTTTCCAAGCCCTCCTCAACAAGGCCTCACCTGCCACCTGATACTTTAATTTCAATTTTAACGGTCTATTCTTGCCTTCCTCAAAAGCTCCCAATCTCACACTTTTTTCTACCTCAGCATATAGGTCCTCTTCCTCCACAGAGATCTTATTCAGTAAAGACTTAATCCTGTCATTTTCCTTATTCCTCCTATCCTGCCAGTTTCTGTTAGCTTCAACCCTCAATCCTGTTATGATCACACATTTTTTCTTTTCAGCAATATCTCTCACCACATACTCATTTTCCTTTAGTGCCTTTACCATTTCACTCTGCGTAATCACTTTATTTTCCTCTTCCTGCTTTTTCACTATCTCCCTAAAGGACCTTTGTACCTCCTGATGTTCATGGTTCACTTCTTTCATCCTGGCATCAATTAGATTAAGGCATTCCTCCTTCCTCAAGTCCCCTTCGGATATTTTCATCTCCATTTCTAGGAGTTTAGCCTTCATCTCTTCACATTGTTTCCTTTGTTGTTGGTTTTCCTTCTCCATCTCTACTTTTTCCTTCAATAGCTCTTTATTCGCTATCGTTAACAAATAGATCTCTTTTTTGAACGAATCATTCTCAGCTATAACTCTATCCAGTTTTTCTTCTATGGACAAAATATTTAGGAACTTACTTTCCAGTGCCTGGATTCTTGCATCCATATCTGATTTCTCCAGTCCTCTTGGAGTAGTTATAAAACCTTCAAAATCCTTGGGTTGTCTAGGAGTAGCTGCCATGTTTGTTATCGTCAGCTGATTATGGCCAAAACAATCACCGCCCACACTCTCCTCTCAGGGACCACTCTCCATATCCCTCACTTTCAACACTATGCGACAGTAGGACATCAACAGGACACTAACTCAGAGGTACCCGGGCCCTGTAACATGATAGGTATTTTCACTTCTTCCCGTCCGCAGCCGGAGACGAGCCGTCCTCTCTCGGCGACGGCGAGAGTGTGTGTGTGTGTGTATATTTACCTAGCTGTATTTACCTATTAGTATTGTACAGGGTTCAAGTGAGGCTCATAGTTTCCTGTCTCCATATCACCATTTATCTAATTTTTCTTTAAAGTTATGCACATCATTTGCTGTAACAATTTCATCACTCAATGCATTCAATTTTTCTACTATTCTATGTGGAAAACTGTATTTTTTCAAATATCCCTTACACACTGCCTCTTCCTGATCTTCTTTGCATGTCCTCATGTCCTTCCAGCTTCATCTGCCACCAACACCAGGTCTTGCTTCTCTATTTTTTTTTAATGCCATTAACTATTTTATGTATTGTTATTAGGTTTCCTCTTTTTCTTCTAACTTGCAAGGCTGGCAGTTCCATTTCCTTCAGCTTTTTTTTCAGTCCCATTTCCCTCAACTTTTTTTCATATGTTAGGTCCTTTATTTCCAGCACTATCTTTGTAGCTATCCTCTTTATCTGTTCTGATCTTTATATATCCTTTTTCAAGCTTGGCAACCACACCACTGCTGCATATTCCAACTGTGGGCGTATCATACTCATAATAATTTAATAAAATGCCACCCTATTAATAGCCAACATTTTATACGTCGTTTCAAATATTTTGTTTATGTGTTTTTCGGGGCTCAGCGGTTCTTGTATAACCACACCCAGATCTTTTCTTCTTTTGTCTTCATTATTTCTTCCTCTCCCATCAAATAGTTCCATATCGGTCTTCTCTTACTCTTTCCTAATTCCATTACATGGCATTTCTTGGCATTGAATTCCAACTTCCACTTCTTACTTCATTCATAAATTTTGTCTAAATCTTCTTGCAGTATCAAACAGTCTTCTCGGGTCTTAATTATTCTTAGCAATTTTGCATATCAGCAAATAATTTGATATAGCTGGTCACTCCATACTGTATGTTGTTAATATATATATACCTGTAACATAATGAGGGTTAACACTGATCCCTGCAGTACTCCACTTGATACTTCACTCCAGGATAAGTATGTATCCCTGATCACAGTTCTCATCTCTCTGTCCGTCAAGCAATCCCTTGTCCGAACTAATATTATTCCTCTCAGTCATGTCATGAGGGACCCAATCAAAAGCCTTTTTTATGTCCAGGTACACAGTGTCTTCCCATCCATCTACTCTCCAATCCTTCCACTACTCGAGTAGAAACTTGATAAATTCGGCATACATGACCTTCATGTCCTGAACCCAAATTGTATGTTCAATATAATTTGTTTTTCTTCCAGATACTATTTAACTCTTTTTTTTCTTTGATAACAATTTAACATATTTTCCCCACAACACTTGTAAGTTTTTTTTTTTTTTTTTTCATTGATGCCTATAGTGCCCGTAGGCTCAATTGAAGAGTGTGTAGGAAGCACTGTTCAGCTTCTGCCCATTAGTGGCACCGGCAATTTTGTTTATAGTGGTGCCCATATTAGAGTCCATATCACCACCCAAGCTCATCTTGGGTCTAACCACCTAGAACCTGGGTATCATGGTGACATGTAGGTAACTTTAAACTACTTGACAAATGGCAAAGTGTTTAAGGCTGTATGTGGTGTGATTCGAACCTACGTGTAGACATCTGCCCGATCCCACACTCACCACCTTATCTACTACGCCACCGCCTCCCGGTCTGTAATTTAATGGCTCAGTTGACTTTTCTTCTTTGAATTTTGGGATTATGTTATCTCTCTTCCATTCAAGTGATACTCTTTCCTTTAATTGGCTGGCAACCATTTCCCAAATTGGTTCTAACAACTGATCTTTACATTCCTTTAGTGCCCAGCCTGACACATCATCCAGTCCCATTGTTTTTCTGACATCCAAATTTCCTAGTAGTCTTCCAATTTTTTCTTTGTGCACCATGATTTCTTGCAAGCCTTCACAGTACAATGTCCTATTTGGTTCTGTAAAATCTTCTTCAGTGAACAGTTTTGAAGCTCTTATTTATTATTTCACTCATTTCCTTTGCTGTTTGGTATGTCTTCCCTCCTTTAACTATTTTTTTTATTGCTTCCTTATTTTTCATCTTATCATTTATGAGGAGGTGAGGAGAAACACTGGTGTAGGGAGGTGAGTTTATTCCTGACTAGTTTCGTGAAACTAGTCGGGAATGAACTACACCTCCTCCTCCAACTTGTCTGAATGTCTGAACTTACCATTTATATACTTGTGAAAACGCTTGAGTTCATTATCACTTTTTCTCACCACATCTTTGTCAGAGTTTCAGCCTCTTTCCTTATTCTAATATGTTCATTTTTTGCCTCCTTGTACTGCTGTCTGTTGTCTTCATTTTTGTTTTTTTAGTTTTTTCCAAGCTTTATCTTTTTCCCTTGTAGCTTCTACACATATGTCATTGTACCAAGCTTGTATACTTTTCTTTACTCTATAGATAGGTACATATTTCATCACTCCTTCATTATATTTCTCTAGGAATACAGGTAACTCGATTTACGCGTGTTTGATTTACGCATTTTTGTTATAAAGTGACCAAAAAAATATTATAATTAATTTAATTTGCGCGATCGGTTTGCATATGCGTGATTTGGCCCAACTGCATTTTCAAACTGAGCACCAGACACAATTTCAAACTGTGCGCCAGAGAGTTCCACAGCTGGCCAATAGGTGGGAGCTCCGCTCTTCTCATGACTCATTTGCAGTCTGCCAGCACTGAGTACAGACGGAATCTCTTCAATCCGCCTATAATTCACCAATATGGCCCCAAAACGTCCTTCATCTTCTTCTGCATGTGGGGTTATTTTTGATAAGTGGATTTTTGATAAAGCGGTAAAGCTCAGAGGAAGAAGGTTACTGACTGTGGTGTAAGTGGTGAAGGCAGAGACGCAGTGAGTGTTGTGTTTACGTATTCTTTGTTTTGTTGTTTTCTCTTATTATTTTTTTGCTTTCTCTTATTATTTCTTGTTTTTCCTTTTACTTTAAATACACTTCTAGTATTTAGAATGGTAAATAATAAAACATGTTAATTTAGCCAAATAAATAGAGTATTTTGTATGAATTTTTTTGGACCACATCCCACATCCCCCCTATTATTTATTGTTTCTTATGAGAATTACATGTTTGTTTTACGCGAGATTTGATATACACGATGCCTCTTGGAACACATCTATTGCGTAAATCGAGTTATTTGTATTTCCCCTGCACTGTCCTTCAGTTCATTATGTTGCTCCAATCTATTTCACCAAAAAATTTTTTTAACTTTTAAAAATTTGCTTTTGTATAATTTAATCTCTTTTTTGTATTCCTTTCTGTGTCTTATCACGTCTTCTTCCTGCATTTCCAATAGTAGTGTTACATGGTCATTTCTTCCCATCAGACTAAGGTACTGTATGCTAGGAGGGGGCTCCGGCTTCTTTGTGAATACTAGGTCAGGCAACGATGGTTCTTCTCTGAACCATGTTGATTCTTCCACCCATTGATCCAGTGTATTCACCATAGTTAACTGTAACAACTGCTCGCTCCATGTTCCAGCATTACCTATTACTTCCATCTCTCTCCAGTTGACTCTTTTACAGTTAAGGTCTCCTACTAACAGTAGGACTAAACCTGTTGAGTGTGAAAATAAGTTTGGTTTGTTGGAAGGGGAGGGGGAGAGTGAGAGTGGAGTGAATGAGGTGGTTGTGGTGAGTGAAAGGAGAGAGAAGGGGGTAGAGGAGAGGAGGAGGAAGGTTGTGCCTAGCACACCTCAGGTGTGTGTGGTGGGTCACTCTCAGGTTAGGTACTTAGATAGCACTTTCTGTGGGAAAGACAGGGATAGGAGGACGAACGTGTGTATGCCTGGTGCAGGTGTGAAGGCAGTGAGTGAGGAGGTGCAGAAGAGAGTTGGGGAGATGAAGAGGGAGGGTATAGTAGTTTTGCACGTAGGTGGGAACGATGTCAGAGCAGGTGGGTCGGAGGAGTTAGTGGCAAGATTTCGGGAAATGTTAGGCAAGATAAGGGAGAGTGGTAGAAGGTGTGTAGTGTCAGGAATCTTGCCTCATGTGTATGTTAGCAGGGAATGGTTGTCTAGGGCCATTGGTGTGAATGATCGGGTAAAAGGGATGTGTAAGGATGTGGGTGTCAGCTTTGTGGATGTATGGGATAAGTTATATGGGTGAAGGGATTTGTATGCTAGGGATGGTGTGCATCTGAGTAGGAAGGGTGTGGATGTGCTGAGTGGATGTCTGGAGGGGAGAGTTGGGATGGAGTGTAGGGGATGAGGTAGCAAATGCATTCCAAAAGAAAGATGTTAGACATAAATTAGATAGGATAAACAGAGATAGTGAAAAGATTAGGAAAGATTTTCAGGTGCAAATAGGAGAGAATAAGATTAGGATTCCAAATAAGGAGACAGCATCTAGGAAGGTAGCAGGACTTAAATGTTTTTATGTAAATGCCAGGAGTCTTAGGAACAAGAAAGACGAGTTATCTAGTTATATAGTTGAGGAGGACTTAGATGTTGTATGTGTCACAGAGGCATGGGTAAATGAGGAAAAGTTTAGGGAAAATAGGAAAGAATATGAAGTAGATGGATACATTATGTATTTACACCAGAGAATTGGTAGGATAGATGGAGTAGTAGTTATTTATGTATAAAAATCCTTCATTTCCAGTCAGATTAATGGTATTAAGGTAGATAACAGAGTAGAGTCCTTATGGCTGGATGTTAGAGTAAACAAAAGTAAGGTTATTAGAGTAGGAGCTTTTTTATAGACCACCTAACCAGTCAGCAGATGTAGACAACCTTATGGTAGATGAGATAAGTAGGGGGTGTACTAGTCAGACAATTATCTTGGGGGATTTTAATCTGAAGTCAGAAAACTGGGAGAGGATGGTAGGAGATGCTAGTGAAAATAAGTTTATGGAAAGTTTTCAGGATAACTATTTAGTGCAGATGGTAGATAAACCTACTAGGGGGAGGAAGGTTTTAGACATAGTACTAACAAATATTGAGCATTGTTTAAAGGAAGTTGAGGTAGGAGAGACTTTAGCAAACAGTGACCATCATATAATTAGATTTATCATTAATTCCAGTAGGGATAATATAGTGAATAAGACTAGAGTCCCAAACTATCAGAAAGGCAATTATGGTAGGTTACGTCAGTTATTAGGAGAGGTAAACTGGGAAGATAGTTTTGGAAATAAAACTGCACAGGAGATGTGGGATATTTTTAAGGTTGTAGTAAAGGGTATAGTGATGCAGTGTATCCCTTACAAAGATATAAGGCAGAGAAACAGGAAGCCATTATGGTGGACTCACGAGATAGGTAGACAGATCAGAGAGAAGAAGAGGGCATATAGAGAGTTGCAGAAAAGTGGGAAGATGTAGATTTGATTAGGTACAGACAGGTCAGGGATGATTTGAGTAAGGTTATAAAAAAAGTAAAAGGCAGGCAGAGATAAAACTAGCTAGAGCTGGGAGTAAAGATCCCAAAAATTATATAGTTATTACAAGGTCAGTGATAAAAGAAATAAGGATAGGATTGGACCACTCAGAAAAGATGGTGTAGTAGTGGATCAAAATGAAGACATAGTAGAATTATTGAATGAACAATTTTCTTCAGTATTTACTAGGGAAAGAATAGGAAATCCTGTTACAAACAGTGCGAAGAGTAGTTTAAGAGCTTTAGAAAATATTGATATAAAACTGGGAATTATTAGGAAATTTATTCTTGAACTAGATGATAGGAAAGCTAGTGGTCCTGATGAGCTACATGCCAGAGTACTTAGGGAGGGTGTAGACAGTATTTCTGAAGCACTTAAGTTAATCTTTGAAAGATCACTTAGGTTTACTAAGATACCTCAGGACTGGAAGTTAGCTAATGTTACACCAATATTTAAAAAAGGTAGGAAGGATGATGCGAATAATTATAGACCGATCAGTTTAACTTGTATAGTATGGAAGATACTAGAGAAAATCATTAAGGGTAGTATTTGGGAGCATTTGAATGAGAATAGATTAATTAGAAATACCCAACATGGCTTTAGATCAGGGAGGTCCTGTCTTACAAATTTGCTCGATATCTTAGAATATATTACCATAGCATAGATGTTATATATCTAGATTTTAGCAAGGCATTTGATAAGGTACCGCATAGGAGGCTAGTTTACAAATTGAGACTACATGGGATAGGGGGTAGGTTAGTTGATTGGATTAGTGAATGGCTTTCTGATAGGAAACAGAGAGTAGTATTAAATGGGGCAATGTCTGAGTGGAAGGAAGTGGTTAGTGGGGTACCCCAAGGATCAGTGCTAGGACCTCTTCTTTTCTTGGTGTACATTAACGATTTAGATATAGGAATTAGTCGCAAAGTATCAAAGTTTGCAGATGATACTAAGATAGCATGTGCAGTACAGGGTGAAAAGGACAATTACAGAATACAACGAGACCTGGACAGGCTGATAGCATGGGCAGACAGGTGGCAGATGGAGTTTAATTCTAAAAGTGTCAGGTTATGCATTTAGGTAAAGACAACACAACTTTTAGCTATGAGATGGAGGGATGTTGGCTAGAGGCAGTAAAGGAAGGAAAGGATTTAGGAGTTGTGATAGACAGGACTATGAAATTTTCAAAGCAATGTTTAGAAGCAAGAAATAGGGCAAATAGGATCCTGGGTTTTGTAAATAGAAATGTTAGTTATAAAAGTAAGGAAGTGGTGCATAGCTTATATAATTCGTATGTTGGGCCCCATTTAGAGTATTGCATACAGGCATAGTCACCCCATTATAGGCAGGATATCAACATGTTAGAAGCAGTTCAGAGAAGAGCAACTAGGATGATACCAGCATTAAAGCGCCAGGAGTATAGAGATAGATTAGAGGAATTAAATATGTTTTCATTTGAGAGGAGATGTATAAGAGGGGATATGATAGAGTTATTTAAAATGTTCTCAGATACAAACTACATAGATGTGAGATCTTTCTTTACCTTAGAGGAGGGAAGTAAGACTAGAAACCATGGCAGGAAGATTAGAAAGCAAGGCTGCAGATTAGATATAAGAAAATATTTCTTTAGTCATAGGGTGGTAGACTTCTGGAATGCATTGCCAGAGAGGGTTGTAAATAGCGCTAGTTTGATAATGTTTAAAAACAGATTAGATAAGCACTTAAATTTATTAGATTTATAATTATGTATAGCGCTGCATGATAGTTTTTATAAGAAATTTACTATAGTTAAACAAGACATGATCCCTATGTATGGGGATCACAGATTGTAGAGGAATTCGCTGCAGGACTTAACCCTGTTAATAGGCCAAATATTTAGAATTAGTATATAATGTATTGTGTACTTGTAAGGTGTATCTTTAAGTACTGATGACGAGGTCGCTGTGCAACTGATACAGGATAACCTAGATGGGCCCTGGTGGCCCTTTGTTATCCTATTATTTATGTTATGTTATATTATATTATTCAAGCACTTAATCACCTCTCCTTGCATTTTCTTATGTTCTTCAGCTCTCCACGTATATGTCTTCAGTGGCGCATACGTGACTATGGTTCTCCGTTTTTTTTCCCTTTTTTCTGCCTTGATTGTTTCTCCCATAACTTCCACCATGCCACCCCCATAGTGCACTTCTACACATATATTATCTTAAACCATTATTAACACTCCTCTTCTCCCTTTTCCCTTTTTGTCTCTTCTCCAACTTTTATATCCCTCATCCTTAACCCTGTAAGGTCCACCTTAAATTTTTAGAGATATAGAAAAATTGTTTTAGTGTGTTGTTCTACTCTTTATCACAAGACCTTTTTGCTTCTGACACTTTTTTCTTTTATATGAAGCAGTTTCTGAAATAATTGCAAGCAAGGAAGTATCCCATATGGCAGTGGTTCCTAAACTTTTTCAGCTTGTTAACCAATTTAACATGCCACATAAAGCATGTTACCCCTTTTACAAAATGTTATTATTGATATATATGGTTAAATTAAAACACTAGAGATATTTTCTTTTATTTATTGTATTTGAACATTGTGCATCTCTAATGACTATTACCAAAGATGTCAAGAACATCAGTGGGATGCATGGAGTTGCATACTTGAAGCTAGTTTAGGAATTCTTGGCTTCATGGTTGAAAGTGCCACCCTGGCATCGTTTGCAACATTCAAGTGAGTCCTCTTTTTTTGTTTTCATACACATACACATACATACCAGCTTATGTCTACCTCGACTGATGCTCACAGATAAACTGACAGTGTGAAATAGAGGCAGCCTCAGGCAGTGATTGACGCGTACAGGACAGGTCGATCTGGGCTACTGACAGTGCTTCCATGAGTTGATGAAATCTTACCCTAGATTTTTGTCAATTTTACCCTAGATTGTCGAAGTAGAAAGTGTCACTTATTCCCAGGTAACATCGTTAAATGGGAGAGATTGTAGGCACCAATCAAGAAGTTAGCAACACCCTCCTTCTCCACCTCTCAAATAACCACCAATACCACCACAGTGGAACAGTGTAACATCATCACCCTCATCACCAGCATTATCATCATCAACATCACTGGCATCATCATCAACGGCCTCATTATCATCCTCATCACCCAGCACACTTTCACCAACCGACATGTCAACACCCACCCGACATGCCACACACATGTTAGACCGGTATCACTAACTAGTGTAATATGCAAGATGTGTAAAAGAATAATAAAGAAACAATGGATCAAGTTCCTTGAAGACAACAAATTAATATCAAATAGTCAATTTGGTTCTAGGAAAAGACGGTCTTGTGTAACTAATTTACTGAGTTTCTATTCTAGAATAGTTGATAGAGTACAAGAGAGAGAGAGGGATGGGTTGACTCTATTTATTTGGATTTAAAAAAGGCGTTTGACAAAGTGCCACATGCAAGATTACTATGGAAGTTAGAGGAGAAGGGTGGCTTAAAAGGAAGCACATTGAGATGGATAGAAAATTATTTGAGGGGGAGAGAAATAAGGACGGTAGTTAAAGATATGAAGTCCAAGTGGAGAGCAGTAGAAAGCGGAGTGCCACAAGGGTCAGTATTGGCACCAATACTTTTCCTCATTTATATTAACGACATGCCAGAAGGAGTGAACAGCTACATAAATCTGTTTGCAGATGATACAAAACTGTGCAGAGTTATAAAGCAAAAAGAGGATTGTGAAATACTGCAAGAAGACCTAAACCTAAATAAGATATGGGAATGGAGCAAAAAGTGGGAAATGGAATTCAATGTGAACAAAAGCCATGTCATGGAAATGGGAAAGAGTGAAAGACCCGTGGAAATCTATAAGATGGGAAATGGAATAGAACTGGAGAAAGTAAAAAAGGAAAAGGACTTAGGAGTGACGATGGAAGAAAACAATCAACCAGTAAGCCATATTGATAGAATTTTTAGAGAAACATATAATTTGCTAAGGAATATTGGAGTAGCATTTCACCACATGGACAAAGAAATGATGAAGAAATTGATGAGTACTTTAATAAGACCTAGATTGGAATATGCAGGAGTAGTGTGGACCCCTTATAAAAAGAAACACATAAGGAAATTGGAGAGACTACAAAAAATGGCTACAAGAATGGTTCCAGAATTTGAAGGGATGACATATGAGGAGAGACTAAAGGCTATGGATCTACCAACCCTGGAACAAAGAAGGAGAGAGGAGACCTGATACAAGTTTTAAATTGATCAACGGAATGGACCAAGTGGATAATGAGAAACTGATCCTGAGAGAAGAATATGACATTCGAAGCACAAGATCGCATAGTAAAAAGCTGAGAAAAGGAAGATGTCTGAGAGATGTTAAAAAATATAGTTTCCCGCAAAGATGTATTGAGACGTGGAACAGTTTAAATGAAGAAGTAGTGTCTGCAACAAGTGTGCATACTTTTAAAGTAAGATTGGATAAGTGTAGATATGGAGACGGGACCACACGAGCATAAAGCCCAGGGGCGGGATGTTCAAACGTTCGTAATGGCCGCTGCTATCACCTTAGCGCTAAGTTTGTTGTAACCCGCGCGTAACTCGCCTAAGGTGTATGTTGGAAAGATCTTGGAGTCGTCGCTACGATTTTCGGACCGCCATATTTGCTTATTGCGCTAAGTGTCTTGAGGAGCACCCTTACAGTGATCGTAGGGTGGTTTGTTTACCTCCCGTGGAATTCTGTACCTACGTTGCCTTGTCAGAGATGGAGTTACAAGTTGTATTGCAACATGATGTTGCAGTAAACAGGGCCTGGAGACGTGAAAGAAGATTTAGAGACCGAACAGATCCATTTGCTTTTAGTGATGAACACTTGCTGAGATATTACAGACTCCCGCACTCCATGCAGTGCCATGTCATTTACAGGTGTTGATGACATTTAGGTTTTATGCCAGTGGGTCATTCCAAAGTGTGTTGGCAGACACATATGGATTAACACAAGGATGTGTCAGCAGAGTCATCAACAGAGTGAAAGATGTGCTGTATACGGCGTCACTTAGAGAAACACGGATTCCAAGAGGTATGTACTACTGTACTACTTCATATATATATCTGGTAAGAAATAATGTATGTAACATATATAGTACACTCCCAGATTTAAACTCAACCTAAATGTAAACTAACTTAACCAATTCACTCTAACCTAACCAAACCTAACTAAACCTAATCATTGCAACTGAACTATAGGAGACTCATATCAGAAGGGACTAATACATGATGAGAGTGCCTTTTTTTTTTCTAGGAAACACATAAAAAAGCTTTTAAGGAAATACTTATTCATGCCTAACATTATGTTCTTATGTTTTATAGATAAAATCTGCTGGTTCAGTATACTGTACTATGGAATATTAATTTCCTTTTGGGTAGCATGGTAGTTACAGAAACACTTTATAGATTAACATAACCTATAACTAAACCTATGAAAAGAAAACTAAAAGAAAACTTTTACACCTAATGCAAAAAGTAATATATATATATATATATATATATATATATATATATATATATATATATATATATATATATATATATATATATAATTTGTTTATTTATTTATTCATGGACAAATTGCATTTATAATGTAGATGTTATGCCAAGGGGTAAATTTAGAAATGGTGACAATATTACTTACTGAATTACTGTACGTATAGCGTTTTACTTACCTAGTTTGTAATTCTTGTTAAATATGTATAATATTATGAAGCAGTGAATATTAATGTAATTTACATCTATTTTGCATTGTGTGAATAAGCAACCTTTTCTTTGCATCAGGACTAGAGGAAGCCAGGGTAACAAAGAGGAAATTATATGGAATTGCCAATTTTCCAAATGTGATTGGCATCATCGATGGAACACACATCCCGATTGCTGCCCCACCAGTTGATGAAGAACTCTACATCAATAGAAAGAATTTCCATTCACTGAACATACAAGTTGTGTGTAATGCAGACTACATTTTTCAAGACTATTGCTGCCGTTCCCCTGGAAGCACATATGATTCATTTGTATGGGAGAACAGCATCCTCAACAGGAGATTCCAGCGGGGTGAATTTGGAGATGCCTTTCTTCTTGGTATGTTTTGAAGTGTGTATTCTTTATGTACTGTACTATACGTATCACTTCAGAAACTAGTCTGTCATTATGTGCATGCAAGTGATTTTTTTTCTTCATTTAGTATTTTTTTTCATGTAATGATCAGCATCTGTGGTGTAATGTTTAGCACATTTCCATACCATTAGTATCATCATATTCACTTTGCACAGCCCAGGCAGGAAAACTCCTACCCACTATTGACATATTTAGCAACCAATAGCAACTGAAGGTTGTATTGAATGTTTTAATGCCCAGTAATGCCTGTGTTTAGCATGAAATGGCAAGATTTGTGGATGATTGCTGTTACTGTATCAATCTGGGTTGGATTTTGGTGCATGGGTTTACTGCACAGCCAAAGTGACAAACGAGTCCTTTCAACATTTACATGAATCTGCAAGGATGCATTATAAGGGTAGTTGCTTCTAATGTCATATCATCACTTGCACTGTTTCTGGAGGAACAAGTCATAATGAAGTGTAGACAGATACCTACATAAACAAGTTATTAAATGTCCCATGTTTCTAGGCCGATGAATGTCACTTCTATAACGCTAATTGTTTTATTCATGTTACTCATAGGTGACAGTGGGTACCCTGTCAACATTCACTTGATGACACCAATTGGAATGCCAGCTAATGCTGGCGAACAAAGATTCAACATCAGCCTGAAGAAAACACGTGTCGTGGTTGAGTAGGCTATTGGCATTTGGAAGTCACTCTTCAAGTGTGTCCATCATAAAGGTGGCACACTTTGTTATAGTCCCTTGAAGTGTGGAAAGATTGCTGCAGCAACTATGTTGCTTCACAATTTCTGCAGAAAGAGGAATCTTCCACTCCTGGATGAAGTAGTAGTCAACCCTGATGACATAGATGAACCTGTGTTTGTTCCTGCACCAGCTGGTGGTGGAGGACGGGATGCAAGGGCAATAGCTGGGAATGCAATGAGAAGGCAAATCATTGCATAACACTTCTCATAGTCTGAAAAGGGGGGATATAGTTGTGTAAAGTAAGTTTTAGTGTGTTGAGCAGTGCTGGTTGTTCCACTGTAGATGGTGCTTACTATGTTCATCATTCTTGGGACATAGGATACCTTCTACAAATAAGGTAATGTTAAGAATATACATGATAGGTTGTTTATTGCAGTTTACATTGCATATATGATTAATTTTGTAAGTACAAAAGTAAAAAAAAAATAGGTTTTCCATTATACATAACTGTATAATATCACATTATTCATTTGGTATGTATCATAATAGATAACTATAATATCACATTAATTTGGTATGTACTATCTGATAGACTAATTACACAAATTGTAATGCATAGCCAGTTACAAAAATGTTTACCTGATTTCTTGACCCATTGCTATATTTAACTAATGTTACTTGTACTTGAGTCACCACTCTAACCCATTCTTGCAGCAACATATTGGCCATATATTTAGTAGCTTTTCTTAAATACTGCTTCAGTTTTTTGTCCTAGTGGTGTATTCAGCTCACCATTACCTTTCCTGTAGTATTCCTTGTGTCTTATATGAATGTGTAAATATTTATATTTCCATATAGTGACTCCATGACTGGAACCCACACAATATGTGTATACACACACACATTGTGTGGGTTCCAATCTTGGAGTTACTATATGGGAATATAAATATATACACATTCATATAAGACACAAGGAATACTACAGGAAAGATAATGGTGAGCTGAATACACCACTAGGACAAGAAACTGAAGCAGTATTTAAGAAAAGCTACTAAATATTATAAACAATAGGTAATTATTCACCTTTAAAATAAATCTACATCTTTGTCAAAATATTAACTGAAATGTTTGAGGAAATGCAAATGTACACTAAAATGATTTCATAATTAATAAATGGTATTTGGAGGCCAAGTCTGCATTATATTTGAACTTTTAGTGCAAACACATTTCATCATTAATAAATAGGGTACTCCCTAAAAAGAAATAAATGTCATTGTACAAAATAAGAAAATAAATGGCACTTTGAAAACAGGGTATAAACTCCTTAAATTTAAAAATAAATAACTACCTATATATCAAGCAAAATAGAAAAATAACTGTGGAAAATAATAAGAGTATTCCTTAAATAAAAAGAAATTGGTAATGAGCATATCAGAAGAGAAATGACACTGGAATGCAAAAATAACAATATTTTGTGGGACATTTTCAAATCTTCCTAAACAAGTCTGCGAGATGCCAATTCATTCAAAGATGTTGCTATTCCTTGCAAATATGTAGTAATGCATTCAGTCAAATCAGACAAGGAGTTTCTTATGTCCTCGTGAACTTGAAGCATTTCTGGAGCCAGTGTACCCTCACGACGTGATTAGCCTCTCTGATTTCTACCAGCCTGAGGAGGTTGGCTGTATTGGTGATCATCAGCTTGTGGTGGAGCTGGTTCAGATGCTATCTCCACTACTCCCTCTGTTTCAGTGTTTGGTGACAGAGGCTCAGGAGGTGATGAGATTTGGAGGTTTTGGATGCCACTGGGTCCTGGTCTTGGTGAGGCTGGCTTTGATGGTAGTGTAACATCTATGTCACCTGTTGCCAAGTCCTCTTCATCATCACCTGTAAATAAATAAGAGGAAAAGAATGTACTACAAAACTATTGCTTATTAAATTTTAAAAGAACAATGTAGTGTGTGTGTAATTCACTGTTTGATCTGCTGCAGTCTCTGACGAGACAGCCAGACGTTACCCTACGGAACGAGCTCAGAGCACATTATTTCCGATCTTGGGATAGGTCTGAGACCAGGCACACACCACACACCGGGACAACAAGATCACAACTCCTCGATTTACATCCCGTACCTACTCACTGCTAGGTGAACAGGGCTACGTAAAGGAGACACACCCAAATATCTCCACCCGGCCGGGGAATTGAACCCCGGTCATCTGGCTTGTGAAGCCAGCGCTCTAACCACTGAGCTACCGTGTGTGTGTGTGTGTGTATTTACCTAATTGTATTTACCTAATTGTAACATACGGGAAAAGAGCTATGCTCGTACTGTCCCGTCTCCATATCTACTAATGTCCAGCTTTTTCTTAAAATCATGAATATTCCTTGCGTTGACCACTTCCACGTCTAAACTATTCCATGCTTCCACCCTTCTATGAGGGAAGCTATATTTTTTCACATCTCTCCTATAAGTGGCCATTTTAGTTTTTCCCATGCCCTCTCGACATTCTTTCATTCCACATACACAGATCTTCCCTATCCATTTTTCCATGCCAATCATCACTCTGTATATTGCTATCAGGTCTCCCTTTCTCTTCTGTTTTCCAGGGTCGGAAGTTGCATTCTGTTCAGTCTGTCTTCATAAGTCAAATCTCTTAAGTCAGGCACCATTTTTGTTGCAGCCCTCTGTACTTTCTCTAGTTTCCTTATGTGTTTCTTTAAGTTCGGAGCCCACTGTATTGTTGCATATTCAAGCCTTGGTCTTATCATTGCAGTAATTATTTTCTTCATCATTTCTTCATCTAAATATACGAACGCCACTCTTATGTTCCTCAATAAGTTCAATACTTCTCCAATTATTTTGTTTATATGTCTCTCTGGCGATAGGTCATTGGTAATTGTCACCCCAAGGTCTTTTCTTCATGACTGGTTTTATGTCTTCATTTCCTATCTTGTACATACTCCTGATTCTTCTTTCACTCTTGCCAAACTCTAATTTCTTGCATTTTGTCGTGTTGAACTCCATTTGCCATGTACAGCTCCATTTCCATATTCTGTCCAAGTCTTCCTGGAGTAGTTCGCAATCTTTGTCACATCTCACTTTTCTTAACAATTTTGCATCGTCTGCAAATAGGCTCACATAACTGGACACCCCATCCACCATGTCATTTATGTAGACCGAAACATTACTGGTGCCAACACTGATCCCTGTGGAACTCCACTCTCCACCAAGCCCCATTCTGATGGTCTGTCCTTAATTATTGTTCTCATTTCTCTTCCTACCAAAAGTCTTCCATCCATTTTAGTAAACTGCCATGCACTCCTCCTACCATTTCAAGTTTCCAGATCAGTCTCCGGTGTGGTACCTTATCAAAGGCCTTTTTAAATCCAGATATATTCCATCAGCCCAACCATCTCTTTCCTGTATTACATCTATCACCCTCGAATAGTAACATATCAGGTTTGTCGTGCATGAACGCCCTTTTCTAAAACCAAATTGACACTCACAAAGTATGTCATTTTCTCCAAGAAGTCTGTCCATCTATTCTTCACCACCCTCTCACACATCTTAGCTACCACACTTGTAAGTGACACTGGTCTATAGTTCAATGGGTCTCTCTTGTTACCTGATTTATAAATTGGGACAATGTTAGCTCTTTTCCAGTCTTGGGGCACTACACCTTCCCTTAATGAGGCATCAATTACTTCACAAACTTTTTCTGCCAGTTGCTCCTGCATTCTCTTAAAATCCATCCTGATACCCCATCAGGTCCCACAGCTTTTCTCACTTCTAAACTCCCCATCATATTCTTGATCTCCTCCACAGTTACTTGAAACTCCTTCATAATCCCTTTCTGTTCCATTACCAGTGGTTTGTCAAAAGCAGTCTCCTTTGTGAATACCTTCCGAAAGCATCCATTCATAGCCTCTGCCATTTCCTGGGATCCTCACTGCATACTCCATTTACTTCTAAACTTTCAATACTTTCTCTATTTTTGATGTTGTTGTTCACATGTCTGTAAAAAGCCTTGGTTGGTCTTTACATTTATCAATTATATCCTTTTCTTGTTTCTTTCTTTCTTCTCTTCTAATCAACACATATTCATTTCTTGCTCTTTTGTAACTTTCCCACTGCTTAATCCGTCTTTTCCTTCTCCACCTCTTCCATGCATCCTCTTTTCTTGTTCTAGCCTTTTCACATCTATCGTTAAACCAGTCCTGCTTTCCAACTTCTCTATGTTGTCTTATTGGTACAAATTTTTCTCACCTTCTTTGTATATTTTTATAAATTCCTTCCACTTTTCATTTGCTCCTTAGCACTCTTGAATTTCATCCAATTTGTCTCTTGAAAGAATTTCTTTAGGTTTCCAAAATCTGTCTTGGCATAATTCCATCTTCCCACTTTATATTCTTCATTTCTTCTAGATTTCTCTTCATCTATCACCTTGAACTCCAAAACTGCATGATCACTCTTTGCTAAAGGGCACTCCACCCTCATCTCCTCAATGACCATTGGCTCTGTACTAAAGACCAAGTCCAGTCTTGACGATGCTCCCTCTCCTCCAAACCTAGTATCTTCTTTGACCCACTGAGTTAACACATTTTCCATTGCCAGTGTCAATAGTGTATTTCCCATGTTGTCTCTGATCCTTCCATTGACCAGTCCTCCCAACACACCTCTTTACAATTAAAATCTCCCATCATTATAGTTCGTTCACAGCCACCCAACATTTCTTCCAGACATGTTCCTGTATCTCTTATCATTTCTTCATATTCCTGTACTGACCATGCATTTGTCTTAGGTGGTACGTACACCACTATGTAGTGCCTCTTTTTCCTTCATTAGTTTCTGCTCTGATCTTTAGCACTTCTGCCTTTCCCATACCTTCTTTCACTTGATCCACCTTTATATCTTTTTAACCAGCAACATCACTCCTCCTCCCATCTTACCTACTCTATTTCTTTTCCAAACATTATATTTCCTTCTCCAACCATCATCAGGTCTTCTCCCTCTCTCAGTTTTGTTTCAGTAAGACCCACAATATCTGGGTTCTTATCCCTCAAGTAATCGTTGAGTTCTAAAATCCCCGATATCACTCCATTTATGTTGGAATACATTACATTCCGCTCATACGTAAGTTTCTTTAGTCCTTTCTTACTGTACTTTTCTGGGTTATGAACCACTTCCTCAGTCTCATATCCAAGATTCTCCAGAAAAACTCTTTCTTCTCCTCTTCTGTCCTCTCTTCATTTTTTTCAAAGCCTCCTTTCTCAACTCATTTAACATTTCTCTTTCCTTTTCACCGAGATCTCTTCTCAACCAAATCTTCCTTGTTGTTTCCTGCTGGGCTAACCTCCATGACTTCTCCACCAATTCATCTACATCCTTTTGTGACTTAAATTTGATTCTTATTGGCCTCATACCTTCTCCTGTGAACTTTCCAATTCTATGGAAGTCCTCTATTTCTTGTACTAGGTCTTTTCCCTCCTCCTGCACCACATTAATGATATTATTTATCACCTTTTTTATGTTTTTCTCTCTCCATTTTACTCGGTGTCTTATCCTCCTCCACACCAAATATCACCACACATCTCTTTTTGTCTACAGTTTCCCTCACCAATGTCTCATTTGACTTAATAACCTTCACAACTTTCTCAGCAATCTTCTCTTCTATGATCTGTTGATCTATAATTTCAGCAAGGCCCAAAGTTTTCTCCCCAGACTCTTTGATTTCCTTTTCCAGACTTGCAACTTTGTAATTTACCTCCTTTCTTTCCACTTCCTGACTTTTTTTCCATTCAGCCTGCTTCTCCATCACTTTTCCTAAAGATTCTCCACATTTGTTGCAATTCACTTTAATTAACTTAACTTCCTCTTTCAGTACTGCATTTTCTGTCTTCATTTCAGCGCACTCTTTCAGCACATTGTTATGACTCTTTTCCAGTTCGCCATACTTTTCAAATAGTTTTTCAATTTTTCCTTCTAATTCCAGAATTTTCTTGACATAGACGCTCTTTTCCATTGTACCTTGGAAGCCTGTGAAGTCTAATTCTGTGTGTGTGTGTGTGTGTGTGTGTGTGTGTGTGTGTGTGTGTGTAATTCACTGTTTGATCTGCTGCAGTCTTTGACGAGACAGCCAGACGTTACCCTACGGAACGAGCTCAGAACTCATTATTTCCGATCTTCGGATAGGTCTGAGACCAGGCACACACATGTGTGTGTGTGTGTGTGTGTGTGTATTTACCTAGTTGTAGTTTTACAGGGCCTGGGCTTTATGCTCGTGTGGTCCCGTTTCCATTCTTGTAGCCATTTTTTGTAGTCTCTCTAATTTTCTTATGTGTTTCTTTTTATGGGGAGTCCACACAACTCATGCATATTCCAATCTAGGTCTTATTTTAGTACTTATCAATTTCTTCATCATTTCCTTGTCCATATAGTGAAATACTACTCCAATATTCCTTAGCAAATTATACGTCTCTCTGAAAATTCTATCAATATGGCTAACCGGTTGATTATTTTCTTCTATTGTCACTCCCAAGTCCTTTTCCTTTTTACTTTTCTAGTTCTACTCCATCTCCCATCTTATAGATTCCCACTGGTCGTCTTTCACTTTTCCCATTTCCATGACATGGCTTTTGTCCACATTGAATTCCATCTCCATTTTTGCTCCATTTCTAGATCTTGTTTAAGTCTTCCTGTAGTATTTCACAATCCTCTTTTGTTTAATGACTCTGCACAGTTTCGCATCGTCCGCAAACAGATTTATGTAGCTGTTCACTCCTCTGGCATGTCATTTATATATACGAGAAAAAGTATTGGTGCCAATACTGACCCTGTGGCACTCCGCTGTCTACTGTTCTCCACTTGGACTTCATATCTTTAACTATCGTCCTTATTTCTCTCCCCCTTAAGTAATTCTTCATCCATCTCAATGTGCTTCCTTTTAAGCCACCCTTCTCCTCTAACTTCCATAGTAATCTTTCATGTGGCACTTTATCAAAAGCCTTTTTTAGAACTAAATAAATACAGTCAACCCATCCCTCTCTCTCTTGTACTTTATCAACTATTCTAGAGTAGAAACTCAATAAATTTGTCACACATGACCGACCTTTTCTAAAACCAAATTGGCTATTTGATAATATTTTGTTGTCTTCAAGAAACTCGATCCATTGCTTCTTTATTACTTTTCACACATCTTGCATATTACACTAGTTAGTGATACCGGCCTGTAATTTAAAGGTTCTTCCTTCCTTCCGCTCTTATATATGGGAACCACCTCAGCTCTTTTCCACTCCACTGGCACTGTTCCATTTTCTATTGAGCATTTTATGATGTTGTATATTGGACTTGCTAGTTCTTCCTACATTCTTTCAGTATTCTGCCTGAGACTTCATCCGGTCCCATTGCCTTTTCCTCATCCAATTCCGTCATCAACTTTTTATTTCAAGCTTGGTTACTTTAATCTCTTTCATATAGACAGTCTCTCTATTACCCTGTGGTCTTTCAAATTTGGATTCCTTAGTAAAGACCTCATGAAATTTACTATTTAACAGTTCTGCCATACTTTTGGGTCTTCCACCATTCCGTTTTCTCCTTTTAACCTTTCTATTGTTTCTTTTTGTCTTATTTTTCCATTTATGAATCTGTAGAACAATTTTGGTTGTTCCTTACATTTTCGACAATGTCCTTTTCATAGTTCTTTTCTTCTTCCTTTCTCACCTTAGCATATTCATTTCTTGCTGTTTTGAAGTTTTCCTTATTTTCTGGATTTCTGTTTCTTCTCCACCTTTTCCATGCTCCATCTCGTTTCTCCTTTGCCCTAGCACATCTTGCATTAAACCAATCTTTCTTTCCTTCTTCTTTAGGTCTATATTTCGGAACATATTCCTGACCCCAGTTTTGTATATTTCCAAAAATAAGTTATATTTCTCTTGAACCGTTAATGAGTTTTCCATCTCCTCCCAGTTTACGTTTTAAAATAGTTCTTGAGATTCTCAATATCAGCCTTTCTGTAATTTAATCGGTCTCCTTTGTATGATTCATCTCTATCTTCCTTTCCTTCTTCTATATCCATCTCTAATATTACATGGTCACTCTTTCCCAATGGGCACTTGTATCTTATATCATCGTTAATTGGTATATCCCTTGTAAAAACTAGGTCTAATCTTGCCGGCTGATCGTTTCCTCTGAATCTTGTGTTTTCCTTTACTCTTTGGACCATCAAATTATCTATCATTAGGTTCAGGAATCTATCTCCCCAGGCATCTTCCCCCATACCACTTTCATAATTTTCCCAGTCTACCTCCTTACAGTTGAAATCTCCTACCAATATCACTTTTCTCCTTTCCTTAATGATTCTTGTAAGACTCCTTATTGTGTCATCTATCATGTCTCTATATTCTTGGTTAGTCCATGAGTTTGTTTTGGTGGCACATATGTTCCAATGATTGTTAACTCCTTTTTGTTAATATGCATCTTAACATACAGTATTTCTGATTTTCCTTCCCCAAACTCCACTTGATTTACCACTATCTCCTTCCTTAACATCATCATGACTCCTCCTCCTCCTTTACCCACTCTGTCTCTCCTCCATATATTATACCTTTTATCTATGTCTATTTTATTGCCTCATTTAACTTTGTTTCCACCAGGCATACAATATCTGGTTCTTCTTTCTTTATGTAATCTCTTAATTCTAATTTACTAGATAAAATCCCATCTATGTTTGTATACATCATTTTAATCTCTTGTTCTTATCATTTTAGTTAAACTTGCTCCATTCTTTTCTCTTCTTTCTCTTTTATATACCATTTCCTTATCCTGTCTCCTATAATTCTCCAAAAAAATGCCTTCTTCTCCTCCTCTGACCTTTCATTATTTTTTTCTCTTGCTTCTGCCACCAGTTCATTGTGTCTCTTCCTTTCCTCCTCGTTTCTATTTTTCTTTATATATATATATATCTTTGCAACCTTCTGTTTCTCTGAGTTTCGTTTTTCTATATAGTACTACTTCTGCTGCTGCTTGTGATTTTAGTAATATCTTAATTGGTCTCACTGTTCCTTCTTGATATGGTCCCATTCTATGGATTTCTTCTACTTCCTCTTCTAAGTTCTGTCTATCCTCGTCATTCAAATGTTTTAGTAGGTCTTTTACTGATTTCATTTCGTCTTTTTCCCTTCTTGGTCTATATTTAACATTTTTTTCTTTCAGTCCAAAAATAATTACACTTCTTTTTTTCCGCAATTTCTCTTACTAAATTTTCTTTTTTCTTGAGGACTCCTATCATTTTGTTTGTCATATTTTCATCTCTTTCTTTTAACTGTTCTTGAAATACTTCTTGAAATTATTCTTTGTCTTTCTTATCTTGGATTCTCCATGCCTGTACTTCTTTTTTAATCACGTCTTGTACTCTTTCTTCTTCTTTGTTAACTAGATCTTTTAGCTTTTCTTTTTCTTTCTCGGCTTTACCGAGTCCTTCTTCCATCAATTTCTTATAGTTCGCTATTTGGACTTTTAATTCTTCATTTTCGGTTCTTAGCCTAGTTTCGTTTTCTTCCACTCTTTTTATCCTTTCTTTCAATTTCTGGAGCTCTTTATCCTGTTCTTCATTCTCTTTCATTCCCATACTCTCCTTTATCAATTTATCTAATTTACGTTCGATAGTTAAGACTATCAAATAGTGAAGTTTGCGCCGTATCAAAGCCTTCAGATTCTCCTCCTCCCTCACCAACATTGTCATCATCAGCTTTCATTCTTTCCCTTGTCACATACCTGCATTTAGATGGAATATCTTTCTCACTCATTATTATTTAACACTGTATTCATGAAAAAAATGAGTCCACACTTATCGCCCAGGCCACTGTAAACCCAAACAAAGGTAGTGAAGATCAGCTGATTCTCGGGAGCGACGGTATCGCGTCCTTCCTCTGCCGCGTCTCGTCTCCGTGTGTGTGTGTGTGTGTGTGTAAATCACTGCTTGATGTGATGCAGCCTCTGTTGAGGCAGCCAGACATTATCCTGAGGTCAGAGCTTGTTGTCTCCAATCTCTGGTATGTCTGAGACCACTCACACACCGTACAACAGAAAAGAGAAATCACAACTTAATTTTCATCCTGTACATTAATATAATAAAAAAAAGAAAAAAACATACTGGCAGGATGAGGGTCACGAAGTCCAGGAACACCAGATACTTGGACATCTTTTATTAACGGAAGCATTGCCTCTTCAACACTGGTAAGGGGTTTTACATCAGGCACTCCGCCACCTGAAATGCACAAACATAGAGTGAACTTCAAAAGGTAGCTACATTAGCACTAATTTTGCAGGGAAGTTATATTCATTAATGTTTTAATAAGTAGCTAAATCGTGTGTGTGTGTGTGTGTGTGTGTGTGTGTGTGTGTGTGTGTGTGTGTGTGTGTACTTCACTGTTAGATCTGCTGCAGTCTCTGATGAGACAAAGACTTTATCCTACAGAGCGAGCTCTGAGTTAATTATTTCCAATAGGTCCGAGACCAGTCACACACATCACACTGGGACAACAAGGTTACACATCCTTGACTTATATCCCGCACCTACTCACTGCTAGGTGAACAGGAGCTACACATGACACACTCAAATTATTTCCACCTGCCTGGGAAATCGAACCCAGGTCCTCTGGCTTTTGTGTGTGTGCTTTTGTGTGCATTACTGTAGATGACTCCTTTCCCCATAAAATGAAACCATTTTCCTTACCAGTTTTTTCCTATTGATGCTTGAAAGCAGCATGCTTCCCCTTTACTGATGACTTCAAGTCAATAATTTTTTTCTTCACTTCCTCTCTCTTGCTACAGGAGAAACTGCATTGACAGCACAAGTTATTTCTTCCCATGCCTTTCTTTTTCTCTCTGCAGTTACTTGATGGCTGAACTTCTCCTGCAAGACAGTTTTTCTGTCCAGCCAACCCTAGAATCAAAAGTGATTGTAAAGTTATAAAATTTCCCATATAAATAAATGCTTTAATTAATCTGTTGGTTAAATTTCTGTTGGAAACCAGTCTTTTATTCTCAGAAATTAATGAATAATGAGATAACTTATAGATTAATAAAGTAGGTACTTCATAACTTAGTACACCAAAACCTACAAGAAAATAACTCTCTGCTTACATAGATTACTAGGATGGATTAGGTTAGTTTAATTAGGTTCCTCTTCCTCACCAAGCCACATTGCCACATTACAGTCTTTTGTTGTTGTTGTTTTTGGGCTTCAACGATCCCACAGATCCTATGAGCCCTGATGGCGGCCTGTGAGGTGATCACAGGCGGGGTAGTTCTCCACACTTCTTCAGGAAGACGCAGGTGAGGCGGATAACTGCAGCTTGGTGTGAGCAGTAGACGCCTGCCGCCGCCAGTAGGGTGGGCAGGTCAAAGGTAGACACACCCAAGGCAGCAAGGTGATCACGAAGCACAACACGGTGGGAGTGGAAGCGGGGGCAGTGTAAGAGGAAGTGTTCGATGGTTTCCTCGACCGTCCTGCACCAGGGGCAGTAGGGGTCCGGTGATAGACCAAGGCGATGCAGGTGTGCTGTGAGTCTTGTGTGGCCCAGACTGAGGCGGGTGAGTGCTACATCTAGGATGCGGGACTGTTTCCTGACCCAAGGCTGTGGAGAGGAGTCGCTACGGTAAAGGCCCATAGAGGTGACTCGGAGTGCGTTGTTGAGTGAAGAGTCCCAGGATGAGAGGCAGAGGCGAGATAAGAGCCGTTTGGCAGAATGAAGCTGGAGGGGTAGGGGGGTAATGTTTACATGGGTTAAGGCCATCTTGGCAGCAGCATCCCCCGGATGCCGCTGTGGGAAGGCACCCACTGGAAGGTGATATCCCACCCAGTGTTCAGGAGATGGAGGAAGATGTTCTGGATGGAGTGGACGAGGGTTGTGGCGGAGGATGGCTGCCGGGACAGGAGGAGAGAGAGAGATGAGCGGGAGTCGGTGTAAATTACCACGATGGACTTCGGGTGAGAGGTGCGGAGGTAGATGAGGGCCTGGAGAAGGGCAAAGAGCTCCGTGGTAAGGACATCTGTGTACTCAGGAAGCCTCCATGTCTTACAGATAGCTGTATTGGCGTCATATATAGCTGCTGCCGAGGAGGGCAGGGAAGCATCTCTGGAGCCATCGGTGTAGATCTTGAGGTGGTGGTGATAAATGGACCGGTCCAGCTGTTGGAAGTGAGCTGCTGCTAATCCACTCACAGATGGTTTGGGAGGAAGCCCAGGAACGTGGAGAGCAAAATTATGGGTGACGTCCAGCCATGAAGGAAAAGGTGAGTAGGGATTGACAGGCTGTGGAGGTGGTGGTGGTAAGTGGAGGATGGTTAGGCTGAGCAGGGCACGCACTATTAGTGGCTGACGGGCAGCGGGGAGCCATACAGGAGCTTGCTGATCGACCCCTGAGTTGGAGTGGAGGGTAGAGAGGGGGTGGGAGGCAGGCAGGCCCAGTATCCTGTAGTATTGTTGGCACAAGGTCATCCGTCTGTGAGTGGACAGTGGAGGAATACCACTCTCTGCTTGTAGAGAAACAACTGGGAGGAACTCATGGCCCCCATAGAGATCCTCAAGGCAGCGTTTTGAATGGGGTCAAGCTTGAGGAGGTTGGAGTAGGCAGCTGACCCATAGAAGCAGCTGGCATACTGCATTTTGGCCCTGATGGTGGTCTTATAGTAGTGGAGGAGCAGGTCACGACTGGCTCCCCAGCGGATGCCAGCTATTCGCTTCATCACATCGAGGCGTTTGTTGCAGGAGGTGCGGAGGTAACTGATGTGATTTACCCAGGAGAGGCGAGGGCCATCTAGCCGCAGTCCGAGGAGGGTGTGTGAGGTTGAGTATGGAACAGCCTCTCCACTTAAGTTGACGGTAGGTGGAGTTGGAAGCTTTTTCATGGTAAAACACATGAGAGAGCTCTTTGAGGCACTGACTTGTAGCCCCCAGGTTGTCATTCATGCACCCAAGGCAGTGGCAGCCTCCTGCAGGTGGTCCTGTGCCTCGGAGAGTGTGGGTGCTCGACTGATGATGGTAATGTCATCAGCATAGAGGAGAAGGTGAGAGTGGGTAGGAACCTGTAGGTCAGAGAGAAGAACATTGAACAGAAGGGGGCTAAGAATGGATCCCTGAGGTACGCCATGATGAATTCCTTGGGAAGGTGACAGTGATGCACCAACAGCCACTTGGAATGAGCGACCGGTGAGAAAGTCGCGCACCCAGGCAAGGGTGGTGCCAGTGATGCCCATGAGTGCCAGCTTGTATAGGATGCCCTCATATGGTGCAGAATCAAATGCTCCCTCCAGGTCAAGGAAGAGGGCCATCATGACTTGACGTTGGCGGTAAGTGTCACAGATGTGATACTCAATTTGCCCCAGCACATCCAGGGTACTCCGGTGGGGGCGGAAGCCACATTGCTCCTCTGCTAGCTTGTTGTTAGCTTCTAACCACCAGGTGAGGCGGGTGTTGACTAATCTCTCCAGCAGCTTCCCAAAAAATGAAGACATAGTAGAATTATTGAATGAACAATTTTCTTCAGTATTTACTAGGGAAAGAATAGGAAATCCTGTTACAAACAGTGCGACGAGTAGTTTAAGAGCCTTAGAAAATATTGATATAAAACCGGGAATTATTAGGAAATTTATTCTTGAACTAGACGATAGGAAAGCCAGTGGTCCTGATGAGCTACATGCCAGAGTACTTAGGGAGGGTGTAGACAGTATTTCTGAAGCACTTAAGTTAATCTTTGAAAGATCACTTAGGTTTGCTGAGATACCTCAGGACTGGAAGTTAGCTAATGTTACTCCAATATTTAAAAAAGGTAGGAAGGATGATGCGAATAATTATAGACCGATCAGTTTAACTAGTATAGTATGTAAGATACTAGAGAAAATCATTAAGGGTAGTATTTGGGAGCATTTAAATGAGAATAGATTAATTAGAGATACCCAACATGGCTTTAGATCAGGGAGGTCCTGTCTTACAAATTTGCTCGATATCTTAGAATATATTACCAAGGAGTTAGATGATGGAAATAGCATAGATGTTATATATCTAGATTTTAGCAAGGCATTTGATAAGGTACCGCATAGGAGGCTAGTGTACAAATTGAGACTACATGGGATAGGGGGTAGGTTAGTTGATTGGATTAGTGAATGGCTTTCTGATAGGAAACAGAGAGTAGTATTAAATGGGGCAATGTCTGAGTGGAAGGAAGTGGTTAGTGGGTACCCCAAGGATCAGTGCTAGGACCTCTTCTTTTCTTGGTGTACATTAACGATTTAGATATAGGAATTAGTAGCAAAGTATCAAAGTTTGCAGATGATACTAAGATAGCATGTGCAGTACAGGGTGAAAAGGACAATTACAGAATACAACGAGACCTGGACAGGCTGATAGCATGGGCAGACAGGTGGCAGATGGAGTTTAATTCTGATAAGTGTCAGGTTATGCATTTAGGTAAAGACAACACAAACTTTAACTATGAGATGGAGGGATGTTGGCTAGAGGCAGTAGAGGAAGGAAAGGATTTAGGAGTAGTGATAGACAGGACTATGAAATTTTCAAAGCAATGTTTAGAAGCAAGAAATAGGGCAAATAGGATCCTGGGTTTTATAAATAGAAATGTTAGTTATAAAAGTAAGGAAGTGGTGCGTAGCTTATATAATTCCTATGTTAGGCCCCATTTAGAGTATTGCATACAGGCCTGGTCACCCCACTATAGGCAGGATATCAACATGTTAGAAGCAGTTCAGAGAAGAGCAACTAGGATGATACCAGCATTAAAGCGCCTGGAGTATAGAGATAGATTAAAGGAATTAAACATGTTTTCATTTGAGAGGAGATGTATAAGAGGGGATATGATAGTTATTTAAAATGTTTTCAGATACGAACTACATAGATGTGAGATCTTTCTTTACCTTAGAGGAGGGAAATAGGACTAGAAATCATGGCAGGAAGATTAGAAAGCAAGGCTGCAGGTTAGATATAAGAAAATATTTCTTTAGTCATAGAGTGGTAGACTTCTGGAATGCATTGCCAGAGACGGTTGTAAATAGCACTAGTTTGACAATGTTTAAAAACAGATTAGATAAGCACTTAAATTTATTAGATTTATAATTATGTATAGCACTGCATGATAGTTTTTATAAGAAATTTACTATAGTTAAATAAGACATGATCCCCATGTATGGGGACCACAAATTGTAGAGGATTTCGCTGCAGGACTTAGCCCTGTTAATGGGCCAAATATTTAGAATTAGTATATAATGTATTGTGTACTTGTAAGTGTATCTTTAAGTACTGATGACGAGGTCGCTGTGCGACAGATACAGGATAACCTAGATGGGCCCTGGTGGCCCTTTGTTATCCTATTATTTATGTTATGTTATGTTATGTTATGTTAATGCAGGAGAGGAGGCTGATGGGCCTGTATGCTGAAGGGAGTGTAGGGTCCTTTCCAGGCTTGTGGATGGGGATGAGGATGGCGGGTTTCCAGGTGGATGGGAACTGCCCCGATTGCCAGCTGCTGTTGTATAGTTGAAGGAGGCAGGCACGTAGGGGTGGGGTGAGGTGGCGGATGAAGTCGTATGGGACTTTATCAAGGCCTGGCGCCTTACCGGGTTTTAATGTAGCTAAGGCTGAGAGTTCATGAGGCTTGAATGGTTGAGCAAGGGATGGGAGAGCTGGAGAGGAGACGGCAGTTTCAATAACTGAAGTAAGGGTTGGAGGCGGACGAAGAGGAGGAGGTAAACCAATCTTGAGGTGGAAGTGTTCTGACAAGATTTTTGCTTTTTCAGGGTCAGCGAGTGGGGTAGAATCATCATCAGAAAATAGGATGTTCCGAGATACGAACTTGCCCTCCATGGAGCGGAGAAAGGACATGGTACTCTTGGGAGAGGAGCGGAAGGAGAGAGTGGAGCAGTGCATTTCGCTTTGCCTTGAGGATGGTCTTGGCACAGATGGCGTCCAGGCGGCGGTAAGCACGGCCAGCCTGGATAGTGGGGGTCCTACGCCACTGATTCCAAGCCTGGCGACGGTCCTGTACTGCCTGCGTGCAGGCTGCATCCCACCAGGGCTTCCCAGGGCGGCGTGGATGACGACGGGTGATGAGTGGGAAGGCAGCTGTGCCAGCCTCGGACAGCACCCCAGCAATGGTTGTTGCGGCTTCATCCAGGGGAAGATGTTGGGTGTCCAGTGAGGAGGGAAGCACAGCCACGTACTGGGGCCAGCCAGAAGAATTGAGCCTCCAGCGAGGCATGCAGCCAGGTTGGGGCTGTGGGGAGACTTGTGGGAGGGAGGCGAGGAGAGGTGGTCGCTGCCCATGTAAGGTCCAGTGCAGAAGGTGGAGTCCTTGAAGGTAGGGTCTCCAAGGAACAGGTCGAGCACCGAGGCAGCACCAGTATGGGGATGAAACCTGGTCGCTAGTCCGGGAGGGCTGAGGAGGGAGACATGTTTCAGATCTAACAAGGCTTGGAAGAGAGCATTGCCAGATGTGTTGTGGTGGTGAGGTGACAGGTCAGGCTCCCAACATGTATGATGGGCGTTAAAGTCCCCCATTATAAGCACTGGAGGCTGCAGGGCGGAGAAGTAGTGCATAAACTCTCGGTGGCCAGCTGTACCCCCAGGATTGTAGCAGGCTGCCATCGTGAGCCAGCCACCACCAAGTCCAACCCTGGCTGCAACAACCTCCAGACACCCATCTTGAGACTGAGGGATAGGGAGAGGCGATGAGACGAGGGAGTCATGGATGGCGAGAAGGACGCCTCCTCCACGTCCTTGACCACGATCTTTGCGGATGATGTTGTATCCCGGAAAGGAGAGAGAAAGATGAGGGGGAAGCCAGGTCTCACATATGCCGACCACAGATGGGAGGGTGTCACCTAAATGGGTTTCTAGTTCCTGCGTTTTGCGGAGAAGGGATCGGGCGTTCCACAACATAAAGGAGAGGGCCATTATAGGAAGAAGGTAGTCAGGATTGTGGAGACAGAGGGCCAGAGGGTGGTGATAATGTCCGGGAAAGACACTCCTTTCTGGTAGAGGTGGTAGCCATGCCAAAGGAGGTCGAGGATGCTGGGGAGGAGCTCAGATACAGAGGGAGACGTACTGACAGTGGCTGTAGGAATGGCGGAGTCCTGGGGTGGAGAGGAGGGTCGAGAAGGTGGAGGTAGGCTAGAATACTGGCCAGGTGCTTGACGAGGGTGATGGTGGGGTGTCTGTGGGTGACGAGCATTCCTGGGAGGGTGGTGGATCTGGGCCTCAACCGTGACAGGCAGGAGCCCAGGCTCAACATCAGGTATCGGGGTGGGCGGAGGAGGCTGTACACCCGATCGCCTACCTGGCTTCCTCCGATGGTGGGCAACATGGGTAGCAGGTGGTGTAGGGATGTGAGGAGTGGGCATGGTGTCCTCTTCCTGGGTGACATTAGCAGCTTCAATGGGTAGGTCTTGCAGAGCAGCATACCTGTTCCCTGTGGCAACGGAGGCGAAGGAACACCCCGGCTCAACAACCTGAGCAGCCGAGCGGGTTGGGATGGTAGGAGAAGGGGTGGCTGTTGTAGGAGTCCGTCGCTGTGGTCGGGGCAACTGGAGGGCCCTCAGCTGCTTGTTAATTTCAGGAAGGGGTGTGCCTTCACTCGCCAGGCGGGTGTACAGCTGCTGGGCATGGAGGTTATTGGGGCAATGAAGTGACTGGGCCCATGGGAACCTCGACACTGGAAACAGTGGAAGGGCTTGCCACATACCTCGTCCTTGTCACCTTTTTGGGAGGGGTGGGTGCCACTGCAACGGGCACAGCGGACCGAGGACCTGCAGGTGTTGATGGAGTGCCCTAACATAAGGCACCCTGGGCAGCGCAGGATGGGGAGGAGAATGGGGCGTGGGTAGAACACCAGCTGATCGATGGCTACCTTGCTGGGTGGGGAACCTCTCACCTTGAGTCTGAGCCACTTCCCTGTGGCGAAGTGTGGCAGGCTGTGGGGTGGAAGCCAGGTGAGTTCCACCACCTCATTTCCCTCCAGGACACGGAAGCCATCCCGGACCTCCTCAAGGGTGGTGTCGTCCGCCAGGGGCCCCACCTTGGCGTAGTGGTAGGTACCGCTATCCCGGTCTGCTCTGCGGCACGTAACAGGCCACTCACCTAGGGTGAAGGAGGACGACTGTAGCATGGGGACCTTGGGGAGGGTGTGGGCCCACACCGCCACTATCAGGGATGAGCCATTCCCTAGGGATCGAGTCTCCCCCTCGAGGATGTATTTCCCGAAGGCGGAGTCGTGGAGGACGCGAGAGACCTTGGCCGGGTTGGCGAAAAGACGCCCCCCTTCCGTACCTCGGAGCAGGAACGAAGCCTTAACGTACTCGTCCGGGGCTTGGGGATGGTCTTGGGCAGTGCAGCAGCGGGACCT